>NC_140071.1:95141646-95582647 GCF_964194135.1 Talpa europaea
TCTACTCAAAGGAAAACTCAGAAGTTCCCCAATAGAGTCCCAGGACTTTCCCTCAGAGAGCTCAAACTAAAGTTGGTGGCTGTTGAGGGGAAGGTGTGGGAGGAAGTGAAGGGAAATGTGACTGGGAGAGTAGATGCCCCCACTAGCAGAATGGACAGGATTGGTTATCCGTGGCATGATGGGGCATTCCAGGGCACTGTGGATTTCCCTGGAGGAACTTAGCTCACAGGTGGGCCTATGTCAGGATAGAGACATTGGGAACTCCACAACTGGCATGGACATGGAAAGCTATCCATGGCTATCACCACCTTCCACCCCTGGAAGAGATTGAAGAGATGCCAGGCTGGGCTCCACTGAGATCATCCCAACAGAAGAGAAAAAGACTAGTAAGATAATTCATTAGTCTCTTGTGTATCAAGCAGGTACACAGAATTTGTAGTCTCAGTCCCTCAGAAACAGGATGGCCGTGGTGGTGGGGGGTGGTGACACTCCTCGCCTACAGCTATAGCCAGACAGTGGGGCACACATCCTGCTCAGGCTCCTCCTGTCTGCTAAGCCCAGCTGAGTCCCAGAGTGTAAATCATGTGGACCAGAGCTAGCTCCTTTCACTATGACATTTGAATGCAAACTTCATGGATTACATTCTGTGGCAGAAGGGAACAGCAGGGAGGAGAGAGGGGGAGTTAAAACAGCTTAAGTACAGAACAGAGATTGCTGTGGAGAGAAAGGAGAGGAGGCAGAGGTGACCATCTTCCCTTCTCAAACTGAGATGAATTATTTAAGCCCCAGACACTCATCCAGACTTGACCTCACCCCAAGGTAAACTACAAAGAGAAAACAAAACCTGCAGTGCCTTGACCACAAAAAAAAGCAAATAAGGCAACACATTTGCTTAGGAAGCAAGAAACATCTGAGCACAAGATGGGCAAGAAATGGGAGGAGAACAGCAGTGCTGGGACAAATATAGAGAATATAGAAATAGAGGACCTATCAGACAAAGCATTCAAAACAACAATATTAAAATTGCTAAATGAATACTGGAAGGTCAGTCAAAGGCAGATAGGCAAGTACAAAATATTAGAAGGAGATTCAGGAACAGTGTTCTCCACCAAAGAGATGAAAAATATTAAAAGAACACAAAAAGAGACTGAATGAAATGTAGATAAAAATAGAAAGCACTTTAAATAGAATTAAACTGGCAGAAGAAAGAATTCCAGAAATAGAAGACTCAACTGTATGAATCAACCAGTCAGAAGAAGAGAAATAAGATATAAGAAAGCTGAGGAAACTGTAAGAAATATCAAACTCAATTGGAAGAGGAAACGTAAGGATAATGGGTATTCTGGAAGGTGAAGAGAGTGAGAAGAGAGCGGAATCCCTATTCAAAGAAGTAACTGAAACTTTCCCAAACTTAAGAAATGAATTAAGAATGAATGTCCAAGAGGCAGATGTGGCACCCAAATTTCTAATTGTAAAATGACCCATATCAACACACATTATTATTAAATTATTAAAAACAAAACCTAAAGATAAATTTTACAGGAAGCAAGGAAAAGGAAAATAATTTACAAAGACACCTAAATTAGGCTTTCCTTGGGTTTCACTTCAGACACTCTCCAGATAAGAGTCTGAAAAGACAGGAACTGCCAGTAAAAAATACTCTAGCCTTCAAAGTTATCCTTCAAGTATGAAGGTGAAATCAAGACTTTCCCAGACAAACAGAAGCTAGTGGAATTTCTCAGGGTCAAATAAACAATTTAACTGTAGCTGAAGGAAATAGAAAAAGAACAAATCTCCCAAAAATCAGTAAAAGGAAAGAAATAATAAAAATTAGAACAGAAATAAATGTTATAGAAAACAAAAAGACAATCCAAAAGATCAGTGAAACCAAGAAGTGTTTCTTTGAGACAATGAACAAAATGACAAGCCCTTAGTTAGGTTTATGAAGAAAAATGAAATTATCAGATGCTGCAGACATACATAGGATTAGAAGTGCCTACCAGGAACAAACTGGACAACCTAGAAAACTGGACAAATGTTTAGATTCACACAGTCTTACTAGACTGAATCAGGATTAAGTAGACAGCTTAAAAAGTCTAATCACAGTGCTGAAATTGAAAGAATAAAAAGTCTCCCTAAGAAAAAAAAAAGCCCATGACCAGATGGCCTTTTTAGTGAATTCCACCAACCTTCAAAGAGGACCAGATACTTATCCTACTCAAACTGTTCAAAAAATTGAAAGGGTGGAAAATTCCCCAACACAGTCTGTGAAGCCAACATTATCCTAATACCAAAACCAAACAAAGCCAATGCAAAAAAAGTATACACTAATATCTCAATGAACATAGATGCAAAGATCCTCAACAAAATCCTGGAAACCAGAATACAGCAATATATTAAGAAAAATCATCCACCACAATCAATTAGACAGTAAAGTGGTAAGATACAAAATCAATATGCAATGCATTTCTATATGCAGGGGATTTATCAGAAAATAATCTCATTTCCAATCACATCAGGAGAATGAAATACCTGTAAGTAACTTTAATAAAGGAAGTGAAGGACCATATATTAAAAAGCATAAGGCTCTGTAAAAAGAAGTAAGACACAAAGAAATGGAAAACTATTCCTTGCATATGTATAGAAAGAATAAACATCATTAAAATGGCCATATTACCTAAAGAAATTTACAGATCCTATGTGTTATCTATCAAAATACCAATGACTTTTTTCCAAGGAAATTGAATGAACTGTTATACAATTTATATTGAACTAAAAATGACCCCAAATAAGTGAAGCAATCCTGAGAGAAAAGACGAAAAATAGAGGTATCACATTTCCTGACTTCAAATCACATTACACAGCAAAAGGGATCCAAACAATATGTATTGGAACAAAAACAGAAACTCAAATGGAACAGAATAGAAAGGAAAGGCCAGAGATAAACCTACTCAAATATGGACAGTTTATCTTTTGACAAAGGACCCATGGCCATACAATGGATAAAGACAGCCTCGCTAACAAACGATGTGGGAAACATGGATAACCACATCAGAAATAAAACAAAACAAAGCTAGATTCATACTGAACTCCATATACGAAAATTAATTCAAAACTGATTAAAGATCTGGATATAAGAACCAAAAATATGAAATACCTGAAAAAAAACATAAGGGACACACTACAGTATATTTACTGCAAATACGTATTTGGGGACTCAACTTCACTGGCACAGAAACCAAAGCAAAAGTAAAAAGTGGGACTACGTCAAATTAGCTTCTGTACCTCAAAAGAAATCATCACCAAAACAAAAAGGCAACCTATAGGATGGGAAAAAATACTTGAACATCACACATAAGACAAGGGACTAATTTCCAAAATGTACAAAGTACTTATACAATTCAATAACAAAACAAACAAACAAACAAACAAAAAAACCAGAAATTCCAATGAAAAAATTGGGAAAAAACCTAAATAAACACTTTTCTAAAGGAGGCATTCACATGGCAAACATTATTTATAAAAGAAATACAAATCAAAACCACAATGAGATACCAGCTCACCCCTATAACAATGGCCCATATCAAAAAGAAGGAAATGTTGGTGAGGATGTGAAAAAGGAATTCTCACCCACTGTTGATGGGAATGCAAGTTGGTGCAGCTTCTATGAAAAACACTATGCAAATTTCTTAGGAAAATAAATATGGGAGTTCTGTATTATCCAGCAATACCTCTATTGAGTATTTATCCCAAAAATATGAAAACTCTAATGTGAAAAGCTTTATGCATGCCTGTGTTCATAGCAGCTCTCCACAATTGCCAAGTCATAGAACCAACCTAAGTTCCCTTCAACACATGGATGGATAAAGAAATTGTGTAATACATACTAAATGGAGTACTCTACAGCATTAAAAAGATGAAATGGTGTCTTTTGGGAAAAAATGGATAGACCTCAAGGTGATTATGTTAAAATGAAGTAAGTCAAAATGAAAGATAGATAGACATCAGATGGTTTCACTAATTGGTGGGATGTAAACAACCAAAAAACACACAAGCAAAGAGCATCAGGAATAAATCTTGGCATTAGTGAAAGAATTTAATGGTTACCAAAGGGAACGGGAGGAAGGAGGAGAGAGGCAGGTGAGCTATTGCCATGGGTGGCTTCATGGAGGGCAGTGGTACATGTGCACATATGGAAGAGCAAAAATGTAATCCTCCCAGAAATTACAAAACTAGCATTACCTACCTAAAAGCATTATTCTGAAGATTCATTAATGATTCTATAATGCCTGGTATATAGTAAGGGCTCAATAAATAATAGCAAAAACAACAGACAAAGAACAAGTAAACCAAAACTCTTGGGAATTAGTCTGGCTGGAGATATGACACACCTAACTCCATCTCTACCCCCTCTTCGATTTCATTATATGAGTTTAGGCAAGTTACTCAGGTTCTTGGCATCTTATTTTCCTTACCGATGTAATGTTTTCCACACATATTTGTTATCAATATAAATAAGTTATGATATGTAAAGTGCTTCATATGGTAATTGACTCATTGTAATTACACCTCAAATGTTTTATCTACCTACGCCTACTCCCTTTACAAATCTATTCCACACAGTGCTACCTCTGTGCTTTGTATGTAATAATAGTTACGTATCTATTGCAGTTCTATATCCTTCTTTGTCTCACTGCTTCCTACCTAAATTGCCAGTTGCTCTATTAGGAAGAGCAGAAATCAATGCACTCTAAATGGAGAGCAGGAATCTTATGGTTGGAACTCAGGTTAACTGTACCTGTTGACCATTCCTCTGGCCAAGATTGCCTTCTTACAGGCTTCTTTACTAAGTCAGCTTATCAGGAAGGACATTAGTGATAGGACATTTTATGATAGCATGTCACCAATGGGAGAGTTTACTTCTAATACATTGTTTTAATTTTTATTGAAATAACATTAGATTACAACATATAAATTTCTGTTGTACGTCATTGGGATCAACAAGTGTATATACGTTAAGTTCATGACTAAGAGTTCAATTCTGCATTTTACCATACCATTTTTGCTTTTTTTCTTATTTACTCACCTTCTTCCCCCTTTCCTTTCTTATTACCACTAATTGGCTTTATAGTACTAAACTTTATTTCATTCATGTGTTTATCTGTTTTTTCTATATACCACATATGAGTGAAATCATATGGTATTTTTCTTTGGCATTTTCCACTAAGCATGATTCCCCCTAGGTGCATCCATATTGCTGCAAATAACTTTAATCTTTATTTTAAATAACCGAAGAGTGTTTCATCCTTCATCCATTCATCAGTTGGTGAACACCTAGGTTTTCTTCAACTCATGGTTGTTGTAAATAGTGCTACGATAATCATAGGTTTAAAGACAAGCTACATTTTAAGAAGCTTGCTGTTTGCTGTCTCTACCTTACCTGAGAGCTCCAATAACCAATCTTAGTCTCTTTCTTTGTATGATTCTCATATTGTAAGCTCATGATGTAAAACCTTGTTAGACTTTATCAGAAAGATTGGAATGAAGTGATAATATATGGCAGACATATTTTTTGGGCTTATACTGCTATATTTCTTGAATTAAATGAATTCCATTGCTCTTTAAAAAAATGCTACACCCCCTTTAAGAACCATTTTAGAGTGAGACAATGTTTATTTTCACTGTTGAAATTAGGGAATGAAGGAATGAGTGACTGCAGAATGAATCCCTAAAATAATTTTTAAATACAAAGCATAAAATATTAAAAAATGAAAATCCTATCTTCATTTTAACATTCTAATGTTTAAGGCTATTTATAGTTCCTTTCACTAAACTCAGTTCCTATGTCATTTCCTTTCTCAGTCTTGTAACCTAGATCATGTTTCTTTTTTCCTTTATTTTTAATACTTTTTCAATTAATGCAGCATTTTGGAGAAATTCCTTTAAAATGTGAGAATTTACAAATTTACTATTTTTGTAAATAGTAATTTACAAAATTACTATTTCTTTATAACTTGAAGATGTACTTTAAAAACTATATTTTCTGTGAAAGGACAAAGCAATGGGGGGCTACCCATCAGGGCAGATGACCCTTCGTTGGGAAAGAGAAGGGAAGAAGCACTGAGACTTGAATGTTCATTTTGAGCACATTTTGTTGCAGTGCATTGCTCCTCAGGTGTCTACCATTTCCCTGCCCAGAATGGAATATTCCTTTATTACAATTCATATACCTACACTGGCACCAAATCAGAACTGCTTGCAACTTGGGTAAGAGAGATTGTAAATCTCATTAAATATTTACACTCTTGCTAAATCTCTGTCAAAAGAAGTTATTTATTAAAAATAATGAACTTATTGTTCAATAAATGGTGCTGGGAAAACTGGGTCGCTACATGCAAAAGAATGAAGCTTGACCACCACCTCACACCATACACAAAAATCAACTCAAAATGGATTAAAGAACTAGACATAAGACCTGAAACCATAAAATATATAGAAGGAAATATAGGCGAAACACTACGTGATTTGCACATCAAAGATATCTTTACAGACACATCACCCAAAGCAGTGATAGTGAAGGCAAAGATAAACAGCTGGGACTACATCAAATTAAAGAGCTTTTGCACAGCAAAAGAGACAATAACAAAAACAAAGAGAAACCCCACCAACTGGGAGAACATTTTTGCACCCAACACTAATGATAAAGGACTGATCACAAAAATCTGCAAAGAGCTGATGAGACTCAACAACAACAAAGAAAATAATCCAGTCAAAAAATGGGCAGAAGAGCTTAAAAGAAACTTCTCTGAAGAGGAAATGCAAATGGCCAACAGGCATATGAAAAAATGTTCAACATCACTTGTCATCAGGGAAATGCAAATCAAAACTACCATGAGATACCATCTTACACCAGTGAGAATGGCACATATTAAAAAAACTAGCAACAACAAATGTTGGCGAGGGTGTGGAGAAAAAGGAACTCTTCTGCACTATTGGTGGGAGTGCAAACTGGTCCAACCACTGTGGAAAGCTGTGTGGAGATTTCTGGACCTACTAAACATAGAGCTTCCATATGATCCAGCAATTCCACTCCTAGGTATTTACCCAAAGGACACAGAAACATCAATTCCAAAGAACACCTGCACCCCTATGTTTATAACAGCACTGTTTACAATAGCTAAGCTTTGGAAACAACCCAAATGCCCCAAAATAGATGACTGGATCAAGAAGATGTGGTACATATATACCATGGAATATTACTCAGCATTCAAAAAAGATAAACACATGCAATTTGCTGCAACATGGATGGCGCTGGAAGGGATCATGCTCAGCGAAATAAGCCAAAAAGAAAAAAGAAAAATACCGGATGGTCTCACTCATAGCAGGAATCTAGAAAACTTAAATAAGGGACCAGGAAAATGAATAACTATAAGAAAGTGAAAATCAAAATCAACAAAAAACTATGAACCAGAGACACTTTTAGGGGGGCGGGGGCGGGAGGGGAGGGATTGGGGTCAGAATGGGGGGCTGCAATTGTATGGGGAATATAACAATAAAATTTATAAAAAAAAAATAAAAATAATGAACTTATACTCACTTTGGTGCCTTTTCCTTCCCCTCTTTTTTTTTTTTTTGATAAAGAAATTACTCCCCTATTTTTTTTAATAAATAGTACCACATAATTCTGTATGTTTGCTCATGGGTATTATTATTTGGAATTGTTTAAAAAGAAATCTTTTAGCCACCCATATCAGCTGGAGACTATATTCATGACAAATTCCCCTATTTTTTGCAACATGTATTCTCCATAATAGCACTGCACAGTAGCCTTTGGGCTAAGTGAGCTACCAAAAAAATCTAAGTGAGATACTGGCCTCCCTTGTCCTTTTTTTTTTTTTAATTAATTAATTTTATTTTTATATTCCCCATACAATTGCAATCCCCCCATTCTGACCCCAATCCCTCCCCTCCCGCCCCCCACTCCCCAAAAAGTATTGTTACTGTACAACACTGTGTACTGAGTAAAATGGGATTAGGTCTACAAGGACACCACCATTAAGGAGATTTGGGTCAGGTTACATCAGTTTTTCCAAAACTGAAGTTATTCAAATGTTGTTCATGATTTTTGGGAGCCTAATTATATATCATTTCTATTACTTCATTTTTTTTCCCCCTAAAGCTGATGTAGTTTTAAAAGCATTGCTTGGTCCTAAGAAATAGCTAAAAAATTATAGGTTTTATGTTCTGGTTTCCTAACACATATAAAAAGAAACCCATCACAACTAAAATTAAATTTTAAAATATGAAACTATAAAACACATGGAAGAAAACATAGGCAAAATACTCCACGACATAGGCTTCAGTGATGTTTTTGTGTATTCATAGTAAGAGAATTTTTCTCTCTTACTATTACAATAGTAAGAGAATCAAAAGAGAATATAAACAATTGACACTGTATCAAACTAAAAAGGTTTTGGTAGCAAAAGATAACTATCATTAAAACAAAAAACACCCTAACAAATGGAAGAAAATATTTGCATATCATACATCTCAGGTGACTAAACCTGAGGGTGACCCAAGTCCTATGCTGTCAAAACATTAGCAAGGATATAAAACAATGGTACTTCAATAACAATAAATATATTTTTTTAATTCTGTATAACACTAATGATACACACACTAAACTTTGGGAAGCACTGAATTGGGTGGCTCCACTATTGATGGCCAAATCAGAAATCAAGATCACATTCCTCATAAGTGATGGGGAATGAAGGAGGGATTTGCAAAGCCCAGCTTGGTAGAATACTTGTAGGTGTGCTGAGGTGTTTAAGACCTCCATCCCCCTCTGGCTTCACTCTTACCTCCTTCGTTCGAATCCTATGTGCATGAACACTGGAATGACTCCTCATTTGTATTCTTTTTTTTTTTTAAAGATTTATTTATTTTTATACAAGAGCTGGGGTACAGGCCAGAGGTGTGGGAGGGTGAGAAGATTCACCAGAGACAGAGCGGGGAGCAGAACAGGCAGACAGACTGAAAACACTGCTGAGGGGAGCAGCGGGCAAGGCAGGAGAGGTCTGCCACACCATGTGGGTATCTCCCTGGCTGGCTGGGAATTGAACCTACACTGCAGAGGCTGCAGACAGTCCACAGCACTGCGCTCAACCCGCTGCACCAGCGAGAGGCCCTCTTTTGTGTTCTTGACTCCATTCTTAATTACTATATCTGCTTCATTGCTGATTGTGCTCTGTATGTTGCCATCCTCAGACTGAGGACTTGATGCCAAATATATATGCTCCTTTGGTTTCCTTATAACCCCTTTGACTGTGGACTTTTCCCCAATTTCTATTGTTGTTGAACTAGTTATCACAAATTAGTACAACACAGAAATGACCAGAGGAATGGTCAACAGAAAATTAGATCTGAAACGACCCTGCAAAAAATCTAATCTGAAAGAACTTTGTGTGACTAGGAATGGACCTATTATCAAATAAAAACTAAAATCTGGAGAAAAGAGAATTTATAGAAAGTGAAATTAAAACAATATGTCTGTCTGTCTATATCACTCATAAACATTTTATATGTCAACTGTGAAATATGTGGACCACCCTCGCTGGTCCTCTCATTAGTTTCTGAGCCAAATGGTGCTCAGTGCTGCAGGAGCAATGATTTCCAAGTATTCTTAAATGTGATTTCAACATTCTTCACTTGGATTTCCAGAGACAATGGGCACTTTTAGGACTGGAGAGATGGAAGTTCAAAAACACTGAGGAAATTTACTAATCTAAAACTCAGTCTTCTGCTAGAGAGATTTCCTTAGTACTCTATTTGCTAATCTTTGTTTCCTCATTTTGTGTGTAAAATTTTTGCACCAAATAAAAAAGGTCTGAGACTTTTCATTTAACAATATAGTCTCTGAAAGAGATGTTCATTTGTTTTTTAAGGGACAATAGTGTAAATAGCATTGCCAAGTAACATTACTGCTATTTATTAAATTCACAAGAATACTTTTGATAAAAATAACAACTGAATGTTATACTTCCAGTAAATTCTGACCAAATTCTGGGGCCATAAGTTTCCTCTCTCTATGTTATCACTTTGCCTGTAGTCCTATTTAGGTTGATGCAACTTTGCAAGTCACTTTTTGGACAAAGAAGGGTCACAGAGTCTGCTGATGAATTAAAATAGAGGAGCATGCAGAGACTAACACTTTCAGATTCTTACTCCTTTCAAATCTCTGAATTTTAACTAAGTTTTGAAAATGGGAAATCCCTGAGTTATACTAACCAACATGAGCAAATATCAAACCAAAGTGGTACATCAGAAAAAGGGCCTATTGCCAAGATTGCAGGTAGAAAACCTGTCAGAGACTTTGAGGCCAGGGCAGGATAATAGACATGTGTGTAGACAGCTCTTACTATTGGGACTGCATATGCTGTGCCTACATATGGACTCCCTTCCTCTGTCCTAACCACACAGCTGCATGTGTTTGGTATTTGCAAGTGCTTTGATGATGTTTTAAAAGTCTTGCTTTTGGTTTTGCTGGAAGCATGAAAGTAGTCCCTTCTCATCAGTCCGTGAATTTCTTTACACTTAAAACAGGCTAAACAGCATGGTTAAGGAGGCCAGAAATGGAAAGCTCTTGCCAAGTGTTTCTAATGATTGTTTGAAAAATGTTAACAATACTGAAAATGTTTATTAAATAGCAGAATGCAAAGTAGAACTGCAGATTAAGAATATCAGAATAACAGAGGCTTGAGGTTGACTGATAAGACCCACCCAAAAGTGAACAAAGAGAGTAGGACTTCCAGGGAAAGCCAGGGCTTTTCTCTCTGCATTGCTGTTTCACCTCTATGATATTTCTCCAAATTCCCCACACATCTATTCTGTGTCTTCACACAAATTGTAAGGCAAGGATGAGATGCTTTAAGATTAAAAATGGTTTATCTTTTTTTTTTGTCAGTTGTGGTATTTCATTTTTTAATATTTAATATATTTTATTTTATATAATTATTACATCATTTTTAATTTTGCACAATGTATGCATTTTCATTTTGGTAATATTACCCATACAATTCCACCCTGCTTATTTTGACCCTAATCTCTCCCCCTGCCCCATAGTGTGTGTCTGGTTTTAGTTAAGGACACAGAAACATTAATTCA
Organism: Talpa europaea; assembly: GCF_964194135.1. Classification (NCBI taxonomy): domain Eukaryota; kingdom Metazoa; phylum Chordata; class Mammalia; order Eulipotyphla; family Talpidae; genus Talpa; species Talpa europaea. The sequence goes on from NC_140071.1 coordinate 95,152,810, forward strand.
AAAGGGCACCTGCACCCCTAAGTTTATAGCAGCACTATTCACAATAGCTAAGCTATGGAAACAACCCAAATGCCCAAAAATAGATGACTGGATCACGAAGATGTGGTACATATACACCATGGAATATTACTCAGCAATCAAAAAAGATAAACACATGCAATTTGCAGCAACATGGATGGAGCTGGAAGGGATCATGCTCAGCGAAATAAGCCAAAAAGAAAAAGAAAAATACCGGATGGTCTCACTCACAGCAGGAATTTAGAAAACCTAAATAAGGGACCAGGAAAAAGACTAATTATAATGAAGAAAAAATGGTTTATCTTTATTCAATTCACAGCTGAGCTTAAACAAATGAAATAAGAAATAATAGTAACATTCCTGAATCCTAGAAGTCTATCTTTGGCCCATTTGATTTCTTCGCTTGACTAATAGCATAAACACTGATAATTTGATAATTTCTGTAATGAAAGCAAAAGATTTTTTATGATATTTTATTTTTGCTAATCAGCTATTCATAAGCAGCCCCACCTATCAGATATTTATAGTTGCCTACAGAGAGAGTCTGCCCCAATGGTAGCCATCCACTGGATCCTTAGACTTCTAGGTGGGAATTCAGGTTGAAGCGGCCCACAGGCTAAACCCTCTGTGGTTTCAGTAGGTGGTTCAGTGGAAAGAGCAGTTCTGGTTTGCCAGTAGCTAATTTTGTGACTTTAATTGAATTATTTATCCTCTCTGACCCTTCCTCATTTTTTTAAAAAGATTTATTTATGTATACAAGAACTGGGGTGCGGGGGATGAGAGGGTTCACCAGAGACAGAGTGGGGAACAGAACAGGCAGACTGACTGAAATATAGTGCTGAGGGGAGCAGCAGGTGAAACAGGAGAGGTCTGCTGTGCCATGTCGGTAAATCCCTGCCTGGCTGGGGATCGAACTTGTGCTGCTGTGACTGCAGACAGCTTCATAGTACTGTGCTGAACCCCTTGTGCCACCAGGGAGGCCCTCTTTTTTTTTTTAAGAGAGTTCATTTTATTTTTTTCCTCCCATTTTTTCACTTTGTCAGTCATGTATGTAATTATATCATTTTAGGAGTATATTTTCACACCAGCCTATGTACACATTCTTCACTCACCCTTCTCCAAAACTCCTCTGGCAACCATTATATTTTCCACAGAGTTTAGAATGACTTTGGCTGTGTTTTGCCAGCTTGTTTTCTTTGGTCATTTATATTCCACAAATTAGTGAAATCATCCAGAATCTGTCTTTCACTTTCAACTTATTTCACTTAGCACAGTCACTTCAGGATCCATCCCATTTTGCCCCAAAAGGCCTCATTTTATCCTTTTTAATAGATGAGTTATATTTCATTAAGTAGATAGTCAACAGTTTCTTCAAGGAGTCATCCATCATCATCATCCTTCATCAGGCCCTTTGGTTGGTTCCACAGCTTGGCTATTGTGAATAATGTTGCTATAAACATAGGATGCATAAATCTTTTCATATTGGGGTTTTCATATTCTTTGGGTAAATACCTAGCAGTGGTATTGCTTGATCATACGGCATTTCCATTTTTATTTTATTATCTCCATGCTGTTTCTATAGAGTAATGCAACCAAAAGTGGATGGGAATTCCTTTTTCTCAACATTCTTGCCAACATTTGTTGTTTTCATTCTTTTTGATACAGTCTGGCCTTCATTTTCATTGAAATAAAAATGTGGAATCAGATCTGGGCTTTTCTTAGGTGCCAATTCAGAGTCATTGGTGGTGGTACACTAGAGACGGTTGACAATGGTTATAAGGCTGTATTAAGGCCTCATGGGAATGAGTCTTCTCATTGACTGATTCAGATTCACCTGATAGATGAGCTATATTTTTCCAAGCTGCATTACTCCAAGGTAATGCAGGAGTGCAGAGTGCTTTCTATGTGTTAACCCTAGAAATGTACTCTAAATCACATTTCAGCTGTATTTAATGGAGACATAACATATTTCCTTGAAGAGGAAGCAAGATTATTTAAAAAGTCAAATGTTCTCTTGTGCCAGACAGGTTTTTAGAGACTCAGTTCTTTCCAACTCATTGACCCTGACTTTCATAATTTCCTCTGACTATTAATAACCATTTGAAGCAGCTGACCAGATGATACACTGCGTTTGGAGAATGAACGAAATCTCCCAGAAATTCCTTCCTCACTTATTAAGCAGAATTTGGAAGGTTTACTTTGTTTAACCAGTCAATCAATGTATATCAGTACTAAGTAATTAAAGTTACGTATAAACAGAGACTGCATAACATCCACCTAATAGGATCAACTCCTGAGAGCTCCTTAAATCAGTCAGAAATCATGAAATTAATCAAACCTAATAGAGGGGAGGGGGGGGAAATGGTGATTGTGCACAGTGGACTGTGGTATAGGACCTTTGATGCCTTGGTGGTGGGTGTGGTGACCCTATTATCTCTAAATTGTATACAGTGTTGTAAACCAATGTTATGTGGAAAATAAAGGAGTTAATTAAATGAATTAAAAATAGCTAAAAAAATTTTTTTTTCTCATAATTTTATTTTTTTTTCCTTCATATATTCTTTTTTTTTTTTTTATAAATTTTATTGTTATATTCCCCATACAATTGCAGCCCCCCATTCTGACCCCAATCCCTCCCCTCCCGCCCCCGCTCCCCTAAAAGTGTCTCTGGTTCATAGTTTTTTGTTGATTTTGATTTTCACTTTCTTATAGTTATTCATTTTCCTGGTCCCTTATTTAAGTTTTCTAGATTCCTGCTATGAGTGAGACCATCCGGTATTTTTCTTTTTCTTTTTGGCTTATTTCGCTGAGCATGATCCCTTCCAGCGCCATCCATGTTGCAGCAAATTGCATGTGTTTATCTTTTTTGAATGCTGAGTAATATTCCATGGTATATATGTACCACATCTTCTTGATCCAGTCATCTATTTTTGGGCATTTGGGTTGTTTCCAAAGCTTAGCTAAAATAGCTAAAAAATTATTCAAGCCATACAATCTTTTTTTTTTTTTTTTTTTTTTTTTTTTTTTTTAGATTTATTTATTTATTTATTTATACAAGCATTGGGCACAGTCAGAAGCGTAGGAGGATGAGAGAATTCACCAGAGCCAGAGCAGGGAGCAGAGCAGGCAGACTGACAAAGTACACTGCTGAGGGGAGCAGCGGGCGGCAGGAGAGGTCTGCGCATCATGTGGGACCCTCACCCAGTGGCCCGGGATCAAGCTGGCGCTGCAGAGGCTGCTGGCAGCTTCACAACCCAGCGCTCTACTGCTGCGCCACCAGGAAGGCCCCTTAAGCCATACAATCTTAAGAAGAAAGTTTGCCATCTAATTGTGATGTTGTGACTTCCATACTTTGGAATTTATAAGTACACTGGAACTGTTTCAGATATACAAGTGTGTCTTTTGTTGGTTTGTTTGTTTAGTGAATATTTTCCTAGTTCCTAAAAACCTCAGAAATGTGAAGAGGATTTAGTTCATTGTTTATTTATCCAGAAGAGTCATTCAGTTGAATTAAACCTGAGGTTTTGGAATCCCCATTCACCACCATCTGGCAGTGTCCTTTATCTTTGACGAAGAATCAGATTTGGGAGATTCTGGTCCTACTTTTTTTTTTTTAATGGATTTATTCCTAAATTTTGGAAAATTGTTGAAACAATATTTTTATTTCCCTCCCCACAACTGAATATTTCCTTTTGCCCTTTAACTTCTCCTTTGGTGAAGGAGAAGCCCTAGGCAGTCAATCAATGTCCTCTGGTGAAAGTCACTCATGTAATAATCACTGTTTTTCTGAACTTGACTGTTACTTACCCTATGCCTTCATGTAAAATAGCCCTGCATGCTCACTTGAGCACAGTTATGCCATTTACATGCCATTTGTAGTACCCCAAAACTGCAGAGGCTCAGAAGAAATTATTTGCCTATGAATACTAGTAAAATTTTTATCTTAACCCACAAATCAAGTTTATCACAAATGTTTAGGAGAACTTCTACAATAAAGGCTGCTACCAGGGTGTAAGTGTATTTTGGCAGACATCCTAAATAGGCTTTATGCCTTTCCAACTTCTATTGTCTCTTCTCTTCTATTTACTTGTTCTCTTAAAGGCAAAAAGAAACAGGAATAATGTGTCATAACTTCATTGTTCTTAAAAATCTATTAACTTCCAAAGGATAGAAACATATGTATTCAGAGAATATGATTTTATTTCAGCTGATCCTCTCCTGGACTATAATTTTAGTGGGTTTTCTGATGACAGTTTTTCTATCCAATATCCATCCTTCCTCTTTACCAGCTAATGTCCCCATTCTTTATTCCATATGAGCAATGGTACATGAATAATGGGTTTAACAATGGTATCTCTGAAGAAAAAAAAAGTGTCCTGACTTACGTATTTACCAATTTTGTAATATAAATATTCCTCCGTGGCCATTTCAAGTAACAAAGATAACATGACCGAACACAGAGTTGGAAAGAGATGCATAGGAGCACCCCATCACAAAGTATTGCCATCATCCCCAAAACAATAGGTGCATGAATTTACACAGATCATAGTAAAATAATTAGAAGTAGTGAGTTTTAAGTCTGTATTACCCTCATTTTAAGCATACTTTGTTAGTGTTCACACCTATGTTTGTGTTAATTACAGCCACATTTAACAACTGGTTCCCACAATTCTTGAAAATCTAGTACTGGTTCTTGTGAGCTGTTATGGACTAGCTCCAACACACCATTGCATGAGCTACTTAGGGAATAAAGTTTATTGATTTAATGGGAATGCTTGAGAAACTGCTCATGGAAATATAAAGGTCTAAAAATTCCTGCCCTTTGCAAAGTAAATTAAAGAGAAGGGATGTGTCCATTTGACATGCTTTTTGGTGCCAGTACAAAGCCCTGGCATTTGTACACTTAATACATAGATCATTTCAATAGCAAAGTGTGGGGAGATCAAGCTTGCCAGATAGGCCACTCCTAAATCATCAAAAGGACTCTTAAAATTTTTGAGACAAATATAAACACAACTGAACATGAAACCAGAAAAACTTGCAGAGATACTGCTTTACAAAGTTTAATCTAGACAATATAAACACATAGAGATAGTATTAAATCTGTCTGGGAAGGGAATACTTAGATATCATTGTTCATTGTTTGGGAAATGAAAGAAGTAAAGAGAAAGGCCAAAAGGAAACAGAACCTTAGAGTTTGATGTATGTCGTTAGATTAAGAAAATATTATTTGTATTTACTTTGGCTGTAAGTGAATGGACGTGAGACCACCACACGTCAATCTTCGAAGCTTGACTGCTTGGTAAACTAGCTCTAGGTGCAATGAGGGAATGTGAATTCCACAATATCTACCAAAAGTGTGAGAAGAAAGCCAAAATATTCTTCTATTCTACAAATCTCTCTTCTTCCCCAGAAATTGCCTCCATGCAACATACTGCCTCATTCACCACCTCCTGTTACTTCTATCTTATCTACAATTCCCAGGCATATACCTAAAAGTCACTATCCATTTCTTGACTAGTCCCCCTGTCTATCTCCTCCCAACTTCTGCTGTTCTGGAAGTTACAACTTGAGTATCTGTTCCACTAAGACTTCCTTGACCCCTAAGTGCTAGCCGGAAGACACATTGAGTTGAAATGACTTGCCTTTTGATATATCCTCCCCAGTAGGTATAACTGGTTGAGAATGGATATGCACTTATTCTTATATTCTACTGGCCCAAAGCAAATCCTGATTATGGAATAGATGCTCAATAAATGCTTTTTCTGAATCAATCAATAAATGATTCAGTGACCCCAGAGAAAACAGAACCCAAAGGAATCTGGGAGACTTCCCATTGCTTAATACACATAGTAACAGCTATACTCAGGATGATGATACTGCCTTTTCTGTCCCACTTCTAAATAACAGAGCAGAACAAAGTTAATTAAGAAGTTTCCTTCAATGAACATGCCTCCTGTTGCCCTTCTTCATGCAGTTCCATCAGTGATGTTAATATTCTTTTCCCTCTTTCTGCTAATTGCATTCTGGGGCTTCTTGCTTACTGTACCAAGTACAATAGATGGTCTTTAATTACCTGGGGTGATGGGGAGGAGAATACCAGTGGATTCTAATGGTAGGGACCGACCACCTTTGAACACTTGTGCTACTTCTCTTCCCTCTTTACCTCTACCTGAATAACTAAATAAATGTTCTTTTGTATTGCATTTCAGCACCCTGGCAACCACTGCTATCTACATATTCATGGAGACAAAATTAAATGGAGTAAGGAGAAATTACAGGTTAGACAGGTGTCTGGTGATAGCCTAAATTATTTTCTTTGCAGAAAGCAAAAGGTTGACGTAGGCCTTTTACACGCCTCCAAAGACATGAAATTCAGGTTCTAAATTAGAGGTAGAGTTACATTATGTAGCTTGATATTTTTTTCTCAGCTGTGTGGGAGATGTCTGCAAGTAAAATGGCTTCAGCACCTAGACTTGGGCTATTTAAGTTGGAAGATCTGTTGTATGCATGAATTTTAATAGACAGATATGCCTTGCATTTTGACTTTTCAGAGATTAATTTCCTTCAGTTGATAAGATTAGACATGTGTTTTATTCACTGCCCTCAATGTCATTAGGCACAACTAATGACAATTTTTTGACAGTGAGAAGAACTTTTACTTCCTTTTTCACCACAGCATGTGGAATGTCCCATTGATGGGGGTGAAATGATCAGCCCTTACCTGCATTTTTTCTGTTTGATCTTATTACCTCTACCAAATATAAAAACCTTGAGCTCCTTCATTATTCCTTCAATGACTTCCAGAACAATGTGCACAAACCTTCAGCACTGTGTTTACATACTATCTTCTCAGCCATTTGATATGACCGTTTGGGTTGCTGAATGTTTGTTAATGGCCTCTTCTTTCTTTGTTGAATTAAATCACAACTTTACTAACTGGCAATAATTGAAAAACTTGAGGTTACAAAAGATATTTATGTTCAAGTTTTTTTAAGGATCAAAAAATAGTAATTTTGTCTCCTAATTTGCTTAATGTAGAACTTTGTCTCAGTCAATCCTTTAAGATGCCACCAAAAAGTTGAGATGAGTTTATACATATTGTCACCTATTATATCCTATGAAGTCTCAGGAATATTTGGTTCAAAATATTTTATCTGCATGAAGTCATTAAGAGAACCTAAAGTAGTTATTTTCAAATGTCTTAAAAATATTATTTTTCAAAATGTGGACCATTTTTCCTGCATCTAACCAGGAGACCTTGATTAAAATGCAGGTCCCTAGAGCTCGCAATAGATAGTCTGATTGGGGATAAGGAGGCACAGGGGGTTTAGGGCTGTAGATTCTAACCAATGGGGTGATTCATGAATCTATATATTTAGCAGGCTCCCAGATGAAATTGATAAATATATTTTTTTTTAATATTTTTATTTATTTATGCATGTAAGAACTGGGGTATAGGCCAGAGGTGTGGGGGATAAGAAGATTCACCAGAGACAGTAGGGAGCAGAACATACAGATCCACTGAAATACACTGCTGAGGGGAGGAGCAGGTAAGACAAGAGAGGTCTGCTGTGCCATGTGTGTTAGCTCCCAGGCTGGGGATTGAAGTCATGCCACATTGGCTGGCAATAGCTTAATAGTGCTGAGACTATAACCCCTGTACCACCAGGGAGGCCTGAAATTGATATATTTTTATAGACTGATGACATCAATTTAGAACATCAAAAATTAAAATGTAAAAAATACCTTGCATTCTTCTTTAAATACAATGGAAGTGGGGTGGGGCCTGCGCTATTGCTGTGAATTGATAAAGTATATCATTGATAAAGTATATCATTGGTATATCATTGAGCAGCTATATCCATGGGTCTGCATAACAAAATATGAGCAATGGTGGGTAGGTGTCTGGTGTAAACTCTAAATATTGGTAGCTTTATGAATCAATAGTTGAAAGGCCTACAACAGAGTATTGTTTACATGCATGAAGTGGTCTATTATAGAACAGTCAGGCTCAGTTTTATAAGTGAGGCTTAATAAGTTTCCTAGATCCCCCAAAAAAGTACGTTTCCCCTCTGATGATGATACCTGTATATTAGGTAAGATAAAGACAAAGATTTCTGAGGCCCATTCATTCTTTCACTCATTCATTTGACAGGCAATTATTGAACACTTACTAAGCCTCATGCACTATAATAGATTCTGGGAACACAGATAACGAGCAAATTTGATGTGGTCTCTGCCCCTCATGGAGCTTATAGGAAGGAAAATGTTAAATAAGTAATGCTAGACTAATCAGAATAAGAATGTAGTTGTAATATGTAGCAAATGTTATGAAGAAAAACTACATGGTGCCAAGAGAGTACGAAAAGAGGATTAATACAAACCAGTAAACATTTAAATTTAAGGTACAACTGATAACTCAGCGAAACAACCTAAGTGCTTCTCCTACATCTCATCAATAAATATCATCAAAATAATAGCTGCCATTATTGAGCTTCCACTAACTATCTTGGGAGTATTGTGGATTTTTACAATTTTTTTTCACTTATTATTTCATTCTTCAATGACTCTATGAGGTATTTCTTATTCACACAGAGGGAAGCAGAGATTCCAATAGCCACTAAATGCCTCAACTGGGATTCAAGTTGTGAACTCTCTGATCCCAATGGCAATTTTCTATTCACTTCAAGACACTGCACAGATACCATAGATTCGCTGAATGTTCAAGTAGGATGACGTATCAGATGTTATTTAATGCAGTACTTGACTCCCATTTTATAGATGCAAATACAGGAGGTAAACTCCTATGAAAACTTGTATCAGAACTTGCTGAGAGCATCACAGAATCTAAAACCCAGATCTTGACTCCCAGTCCAAAGCACTTCTTCATCTGCCGTATTGCCTCTAGAGACCACAATTATATGTGCCCTGCTGGAACCAACCATTTGATTGACTATGTTAGTGTTTAAAAACAGAATAATTTCTTTCCCATTAAAAAACACACAACTGCACCATACTGTTCTTAATATATCATTATTCTTGTAGTCCCAACTAAGCACTGAGACCCTCTGTTATGATCACTAGTAGTGATATACTGCTTTTTAGGTGCAAATAATATGCTGTTGGTGCACACTATGTAGGGAATGTACTTCTCAGTTATAATTTCAATAATAAAAATAAATTTTTTTTCCTACACTTTACCCTGTAGTACAGTAATGCCAGGGGCATGGCAAGATGATTGCACCCACAGACCTGCAGCATAGACATGGTGCATCTTCCTAGAACAGTGGTAAGTCTCTTGTCAGTGGAAAGTATCTTTTTAACTATTTTCTTTAAATGGCTAAAGGATGATATGTTATAGAATACAATCAAAATTAGGATGAATTTTTTTAGAAATATATGATTTAAAAGAAATCATGTGAAAAAAAGAAATTGTGTGAATGCAAGCCAAATGCTTCAGACTAACATCCTCAACACCATACCATTCCTCCTTCCGCCCCACCACAACTTGCCCTCACACCCACTCACCCACATGCAGTCACTCTTCTTTGCCATGAGGGATAATTTGGTAAGAAAATGTGCTTTAAATTCATTTGAATCTCAGTTATTTCTCTATTTCTCAGGGAAAACCTCATGCAATGAAATCAATAAGTCTGGAATTTGAATCTTGAAGCCACAGCTCCCGAGCTACATGAATTTTATACTCTGAACCTCACACTCTTTAGTGGTGTATTAGAAATGTACGTGTCAGACCTGTGGTGCAGGTGGTTGAGCGCCATGCTGTGAAGCTGTCCGCAGCCTCTGCAGTGTGGGTTCGATCCCAGCTGGCTGGTGAGGGTCCCACATGGTTCGCCAGACCTCTTCTGTCTTGCCTGCTGCTCCCCTCAGCAGTGTATTACATCATCTGCCTGTTCTGTTCCATGCTCAGTCTCTGGTGAATCCTCTCACCCTCCCGCACATCTGGCCTGTACCCTGTTCTTGTATAAATAAATAAATAAATCTTAAAAAAAAAACCCACAAAAAACAATTCTTTTAAAAAAAGAAATGTTAAGTGTCTACCATAAGAACATAGAAGACACTCAAGAAATGACAGTTTATTGTTGTTGGGAGTGCAAACTGGTCCAACCACTATGGAGAGCTGTGTGGAGATTTCTGGACCTACTAAACATAGAGCTTCCCTATGATCCAGCAGTTCCACTCCTAGGTATTTACCCAAAGGACACAGAAACATCAATTCCAAAGAACACCTGCACCCCTATGTTTATAGCAGCACTATTTACAATAGGTAAGCTTTGGAAACAGCCCAAATGCCCAAAAATAGATGACTGGATCAAGAAGATGTGGTACATATATACCATGGAATATTACTCAGCATTCAAAAATGATAAACACATGCAATTTGCAGCAACATGGATGGCGCTGGAAGGGATCATGCTCAGCGAAATAAGCCAAAAAGAAAAAAGAAAAATACCGGATGGTCTCACTCATAGCAGGAATCTAGAAAACTTAAATAAGGGACCAGGAAAATGAATATAAGAAAGTGAAAATCAAAATCAACAAAAAACTATGAACCAGAGACACTTTTTGGGGGGTGGGGGGCAGGAGGGGAGGGATTGGGGTCAGAATGGGGGGTTTGCAATTGTCTGGGGGAATATAAAAATAAAATTTATTATTTAAAAAAAAAAAAAGAAATGACAGTTTATTGTGATCACATGTTTGTCAGGCAGGCAGACACTTGGGGACTGGAGTGTGGCCAGGGAGATGATAAAGCTACTGGTTCAGAAAGGGTTTCTACCATGTCTTGGCTTCTGGAAGCTTCTGGAACATTGAAACAAGATCTAAGAGCAAAGTACAGGTACACACAGACACACATATTCACATTCCTGCCCACATACTTGTATTTGTAGGAGGAATGAAGGAGCAAATAGTCACTGGGAAAGATTGCACCCTGGGAGAGAGGCCTGAGAAGCTTGGAGCATCTGATGTGTGAGGAAAATGAATCAAACTGTCACCAGAAGACCAAGAGTCACTCTTTTAGCTTGTTGCTTTCTCTCCAACACAAGTCTACAAGAAGTTAAGAAAACTTTTGGGATATGATATTTTTTTCTCCCACCAACATTTTATTTTAAATCTAGTCTTTATTTTCTTCACAGCTGTTGTGAGACTGATATTATTTATGACGTCAGTATATTAGAAAATGCATTGTGCCAAACGAGAGACTTGGATTATACCTTAAATGTGAATCTTTTGATCTTTCAGTTATATTCCCACTTCCTGTTTCCAAAGCCAAGAACTTTTAAAATTTCACAAGAAATTATCACACAATATTAGGCTCCTAGGAAGAAATATTTTTATGAGTCAGTGCAAATTAACCAGAATCATATAGCTTAATATATATAGCTGGGCTATATATATTTTTATAGGCAAAAAACCCCACCTTAGATTTAATTTATCTAAGCTATGAAAACTCTACTGTCAGTTGACAAAATGTAGCTCACCAATTCCTATATTCCTTTTTCCTAAGCATTATGTTTGTAAATACCCCCCAGCACATACCAATCACCCAGGAAGGCTCAAACAGCAGTCCTGCATGCACCCCTCCCACATTCCCCGCCTACATCCTTCCCAACCTCCCACCCAGTCTGCTTCTTCCAGGGAAGAAGTAAAGAGAGGGCAATTGATCCAAAGATCACAAGAGTGTTGAGCTTGACTGCTGGCCTGGGGGAAGTAGATAGAATAAATTCCAGACCCTCCTCCAGAGAAGATAGTCAACCTACCTCTTGTTCTATCACAGCTGCCACCTACAGCTCACTACACAGGACAGTCTCACCACAATCTTTGAAAACATAAGATATTCTTATCTGTTCAAAGATATCAATATTTCTTGTGATACCAATATCACATTCTCTAGCTATAGAAAAGGCAACTTCATAGTTTCGTCCTTCAAACCAACACCTCCTTGTGATTCTTGATTAAACATAAACTGAATTTTAACATCTTCATACTTTTGAAAGGTTTTAATACTATTTTTTTTAATATTTATTTATTTATTTATACAAGCACTGGGTACAGTCAGAAGTGCGGGAGGGTGAGAGAATTCACCAGAGCCAGAGCGGGGAGCAGAGAAGGCAGAAGGACCGAAGTACACTGCTGAGGGGAGCAGCGGGCGGCAGGAGAGGTCTGCGCGCCATGTGGGACCCTCCTCTGGTGGCCTGGGAGCAGCCAGGGATCGAACCGGCGCTGCAGAGACTGTGGGCAGCTTCGCAACCCAGTGCTCAACCGCTGCGCCACCGGGGAGGCCCTTTAATGCTATTTCTATAAAGGAAAATTGCTAAGAGAAGTAGGAACCTCCCTGAACCACATTCCTCCATGACTGTGTCATACCTCCTGCTCAGATATACTTCTTAGGGCCTCTCCTTATTTCACCTTTTGAAAATGCTCCGAGATACCTGTCCTTTTGAGGAATCAAAAATAGATAAAGATGACAAAGCTTTCAGAAATGCTTGTTTTTTTTTTTTTTGTTTTTTGTTTTGTTTTTTTTAGTCATCTCTGAACATTGCATCACACCCAGATCTGCCGTGGTGTATCCTTGCCTAGCTTGAGGGTATTGTTGGCTGGCCTGCTTTGGAAAGAAGATCCATTGGTCATCTCAACAGTATATGACTAAAGCATAGAAGAAGGAAAACGCTGACAATTTTGATCAAAGGCAGAGATAGCCTAAACCGGATGCAGGCAATTGTCAGGACTCAAAGCTTAGACCCAATGAATCATGCTTGCTTCAAAGAGATGCTTTAAGGCATAAGGGCCTTAAGAACTTGTTTTGCACTCAGGATAAGGTGAAAAGACAAGGTATTGATGGGATCCTTAAAAGTACCCTTTGAGCATTAACTTCGATAGGAATGCTGGGCATTTGATTTCCACATGGTAAAACGACTACATACATTTATTTCTCCTGAATTGACTTGTTTTATAGACTCAATGATAATTAAGAAAGTTTGTTTTCATGTGTACTTTCAGATGACAACTGTCAGGGTAGAGGGTCAGCATTATGAATTAGCTGAGGTCAAGAGCCTTTGGCATGGGGAATGAATTTTTGTTGCCTATCTCCCTTTTAGCAAGAGAGGAACATTGAGAATTTGAGGGTAAGTGCAGGCTTTCCTATGATTTTCCATAGGCATGGATTGTTATCCAAATATTTCAAGGCCTTCATAAATATTTGAGTCAGGTACTATGCGAGGTGCTGAGAGAAAAGAGAAGAGACAAGTCCTTGCTCTCAAGGAGTCTATAGACCATTGTGAGAGAGACATGAATCATTTCCACAGGTAGCTGCAACCCTAGACCTCCCATGGGCTCCTACAAGTTCGGTGAATACTCTTGTTTCTCAATTGTCCTTCAAAAGAGTCATGTTTCTGGGACTCACCCCAGTGTTGCAGAATAAACATCTCTGAAGCTATAACAAGCATTCCGAATATTTCTGATGCCATAAATTCCCTTTCCACATTTTAACTGTGATAAAGCTTCTCAATGTTTCTGTAAGAAGAAACACAGGAATATAAGTGTGTTGGTTTGCGATAGTATAACCACTGGATTTGTAGTTTTCAGACACTACTTTAAATGTTGATTCCTCAGATCAAATCCCCAGCCCATTGAAGGACTCCATGTGACCACGTGAAGTGCCAAATCCCCAGTCTGTGGTGCTTTCTTTTGATTTCTTTATCTAATTCATATTCTGTTACTCATAAACACTGTTAATACACAAACCATGAACAGGGAGAAAATATTTGCATATCGAACACATGAATTATTATAGATCAGAATAACTGAAGAATTCTTCACTTATAGAAGAATTCCTATAAGTGAATAGACAAAAAAATAACTGTAGAAAAATGGGCAGAGGATGTAAACAAGTGATCCACAGAGAAGGAAACTAAAGCACAAAAACACAATCACAAGGAACCCTTTACTGTAATCTGGGGCTAGCAAAATTTAAAAGTCAGATAACATGGGGAGATAGTATCAAGAGTTGTTACAATGTGAGTGACATGGTACTCTTCTGCATTGTTCTTGTTCTTGGGAATGTCATTTGACATACTCACTTTCAAGACACATTGATAGCATCTAAAAAATTCAAGGTCTCAGTAATTTCACTTCTGTGAAATATTCAATAGAACTCAAGGGTATGTGTGCATATAAGAGAAATGGCACCATTGTCTGTAAGAGTTAACAAAATTGGGCCTCCTTGGTGGTGCAAGGGGTTAAGCACAGCCCTGTGAAGCTATCGGCAGCCACTGCAGCATGAGTTTGATCCCCTGCCAGGGAGCTACCCACATGGCACAGCAGACCTCTCCTGGCTCACCCACTGCTCCCCTCAGCAGTGTATTTCTTCTGTCTGTTCCTTGCTCTGTCTCTGGTGAATCCTCTCACCCCCTGTACCTCTGGCCTGTACCCCAGTTCTTGTGTCTATAAATAAATCTTTAAAAAAAAAGTTACGAGAATTGAAAACAATGTAAATGCCCATTTGTAGAGGAATGGGTAAATGACATGAGCAGTTAATCTAAATCAACCATTTAGATCTCAAGAACATTATGTTGAGAACAAGGAGAACAAACACTCAGTATGAATCATTTATGTAAACAAAGAACAATATATTAGATATTTTATGATGCATGTTTATGTAAATTTTTTTAAAAAATGAAATATGAGGAATCAAAATTCATCATCCTAGCCAGAGAAGCATAATGGGAAAGGAAAAAGATGTTTGACTCTATCTGACTACACACACACGCACACACACACATTATGTCATTTAAGTCAGTGAAAACATAAACACAATATTAAAACCTGGAAGAGATAAAACTAAGAGATAAACCAAAATTGGTATCATAGGACTATGAGTGTATGTTCTTATATTTTTCTTTGTAGTTTTCTGCAACACTACTGTTAATGAAAATTAAAAAATGAAACAAATTACTATAGTTTTAGAACCTAAGAAGAAAGTTGGCGATACAAGAAGAGGAAGTTGCTGACCCGGATGCAGGGAGGGGCCGGGTCCACCTACTGACTGGAGAGTCCAGGCTGGCAGGGAAGAGTTGGAGGTCCTTAAAAGATTCTCGGGACTCACCCCTGGGGGGAGGACCCAAGAATATGAACCATGTTTGTAGTCTAATTGTATTTGTTTTCAATGTTCTCAGCTACTGTTTATGCAGACAGTGAAATTAGCACTGAGAGACTCGGAGAATAAATAGCTCTCTTTCTTCTTTCCACGTCTCCCTTTTTACTCCTCACGCCTGCGGTTTGGCAGCCACACTTGACTGCTTTACAATTGGCCTCTCCTCTCCATTTCTATTTTATCTTCCTGGCTGGTGGGTGGCTGCTGTGGGAGTAAGAAGGAGAGAAGAAAAGGAGGAAAGAGGGAGAATGTAATTATCTCTGGAGAAAGGAAGAACATCTTTTGGCCTGGCATCCAAAAGGTCAAGTTACATGCTCTCACCCAAACATGATGTGAGAGATAGTGCAGTGGGGACTTTAACTTCTGGGCCCTGAGCAGTTTCCTAGTGACCCTTACATTTCTTGTAGCCTCGCCTCCAGAAATGCCGTGTGCGCATGCACACACACACACGCACACGCACACATTCAAACCCCACTCCCACCTCCCATGCCTTAATAAAACCCCCTGCTTGCTTGGGCAGCATCTGTGCCCATGAATAGAAACCAGTGTGTTCACGAGAGTAGAATGCGAGGAATACAGCCCATGAACATTTTAACACGCTTCCCCATGTATGCATTTAATTTGAGTGCCAGATGATACAAGTCAAAGAAAAGGGGGCTTATTTTTCTTTGCAATTAATATGCCATCATTGGTTTTGCTATACCATATAGGATTTTCTCTTCTTGGATAGAGGGAAGGTGTTGATTCTGTTACAGAGTAATTGGGTCTCTATCTGACATGTGTAGGTCAGATTATGAGATCAGGTTTATCAAGAAGTCAGCTTTATGGCAAATCCATTCACAGGGAGACAGGAGATAAACTTAAATCTGCCTCCTCAGTTAGGAAATGGAGTAAGGATATATGAGTTTGGGAACCTGGGTTGAAAACAAAGGAGGTACTTTTTTTTTTTTTGGCTGAGAAATGAGTTGGGCAAAAGTATGGACTTGGCTGAAGTTCATTGACTGTTATAAAGCAACCCCAATATTAAACGGGTTCCTGGCTGTGGGTCCTCACCCGCGCGCTTTAAAGGGACTTATGAATACTCTACTACAGACACACACAAAAGGGTTAATAAAAGGTTTATTTACAAGAAAAAATATAAGGAAAATGTACAACTCAGGGACAAAATAGGGAAATAAAGTCTTTAATGCGTCCTACCCGATCCGACGACCTGGAAACCCAAAGTCACTCTCAGAGCTGACCGGACGCTGCGAGCTGGCTGAGAGCCAAAAAATGGAGAGCCCCCCCAAAGCCCACGTGTCTGCCTTTTGTATCCACCTGGCTGCTTAACCCCACCCTCAGGTCCCAGCCACCTTCCCTTTGGTGGTGATGGGATTTGGAGTTCCCAGTGTCTTTGGCTTTGACCTGGGGTGGGGGTGGAGTCCACAAAGCCTATATGGAATTTGCTTTGGGACATCCTTTTCCCCCTAACAGACTAGTTAGTTACAGGGACATTTATACATGAGGAATATGAAGAGACTTTCTTCAGATAACTGGAGTTTTGAATTTCTGTCAGTGGGCCCCTCACCTCTGGAGGGTCACCTCCTCTGTGTTTGTGTCTCCCAGCTCCAGTTGTTGGAGCTCTGCTTAAGCTTAGTCAATATGCCTCTGGGCTCTGTAGTGCCTGTAAAAGCAAGTCTTAAAGAACAGGTTTTTTGTTGTTTTTTTTTTCCTTGTGTGCTTGAGGGTCTGAAAGAAATTTAAACATCTAGCCTCAGTGGTTTCAATTCTATCTTGCTAGGAAAGGTAGAGTATGAGACAGTGGTTTCCAAGAAGTGTGGAATTAGTATTTGCAGCATCAGAATCACCTGGAAACTTACTGGAAATGACAATTCTTGGGCTCTTCCCCTGATGTAATACCGTGTTAAGATCCTTCCATCTGTGTTTTAACAAGCCCCCAGGTAATTCTGATGTAAGTTAAAGTCTGAGACTTTTTTGAATAACGAAACAACACTGAAACAGAAATATGGAGATAAGAGTTCAGGTCTCAGCTCCTTTAATGCCAACTGAGCCACCTTCGGCAAGTAACTCATTAGGATCAAGTGTTTTTCTATAATGAAAACAGCAACTATTAACTGTATGAGTAATGTGTATGAAAGTTCTCTGAAAACTGTGAAGGATCATATCATCTAAGTTGTTATTATTGCTGTTATCTCATCCTGGGAGTGGTTTTGTTTGCTAATCAGAAGATTCTCCTATGATTTAAATATCTCTTCTGCTTCTCTTAGAAGCTGCTTATTACTATCCCTGAAGAATTTCCAGGTTTAGCAAATGAAAATATGGGACACACAGTTAAATTTTAATTTCCAATAAATCATAAGTATTTTTAATATAAGTGTGTCCCAAATATTGAGTGAATATACTTATACTAAAAATTACTGATCTTAAAAAAGCCCTGTATTCAATCTGCTGTCCTGTATTGACTCTGACAACCTATATCTACAGGTTCTTTCATTTTTTAAGATGAAGCACCACATTTTATTGATTTCAAAATGTTTACATATAAGTAGGAATGCCTTGAGTAACAGAAACTCTCAGTGGTTTTTGCCAAAGGGAGTCTATTTTTCTCACACTGCAGGTAGTCTTTGGGCTAAATGATTCTAGGAAAGGTTCATTGGCTCAAAGACATCAAGGAGCTGGTGCTGAGATCCTGAGAGTCTCTTGGTAATTCTCTCACCACAGATTGGATGCAGCAGTTCTAAGCTTCATAGCCTCATACAACTTTCTTGTCAAACAACTTTATAGTGTCAGGAAAAGGAATATCTTCCCCAGAATCTTTCCGGAAAACTGGAAAATTACCTAATTTTTTTCCAGCCTCTATCCTGGAGGTAGTCTAGAAGAGATGGGCTAAGGAAGCATTTGTGAAATGCACTAAAATGTCTTCCTGCAAGTATGAAACCAGGCATTTCTTGAATGCCTGTCCTGGGCCAATCCTAATGTTAGAGACACATGGATCTTACAACAATGTTCCTGCCCTCCAAGGGCTTATACTTTATTCAGGGAAGCAGATAAGAGTCACATAAATTGATATTATTAGCTATGTGCTTTGTTAGTGATATATACTGGATATAACGAGAACTCCCAGGAGAGCTACTTCTCTTAGGCCAGGAGTTCAGAAAAGGCCTCCTGGAGAGGAGCTCCTTAACACATAATAGATGTTTGAGATTGTATGAGGATTAAATCCAGTTTATGTAGATACAAATCTTTATTGTAGGTTCTGGCACATAATAAGGGCACAATAGATGTTAGCTCTTATAATGATTATTACCTTAGCGGAAACCAGTGGTTGAACTGTCACATGAGTGCCATCTTTTAATGGCTGATCTAAAGTAGGGACATGTCCAGCCTCACCTGATATAGGTTTAGAAAGTTGAATATATGTGGTGAAATGAACAGAAACTAAGCAGATTACAGAACCAGGGAAATTAAAATTCATAGATCTGAAGAGCTATCTAATCTGTGTTTCTCAAAAATTTTTGGATTCTTTGCTTATTTATATATGAATGTGTTATCTTCATATGATCATTGATATCAATTAAAATTTAAAATAAATAAAAGTCTAGCTAAAAGCAATTCAAAACAATGGGACAATATGCTGTTTTATTTTCAAATTGTAATTTATTTCCCTCTACTTACTCTGTTAATAGATTCCTTCTTTGAACATCACATGGAATGGTGTTTTTTTATTCTGTTATTCCCTGAGTCCCTGGAGAGTGCTACCTCAGGTTTTCTGGACTCTGTCATATTAACAACTTACATGTTCCCTTCCCCAACACACACATATGCACACACACACACGGCAAACAGGACTTCCATTTAACCTGAACTTTAAGAGCTAAGACTGGAAAGTCAAATTCTATCATCTATGTGTCCTTGGGCAAGTTTCTTAACTTCTCCATTCCTAAGTAAAATCGAAATAACAGTAAGACTCTGGCCTCATAGTGCTGAAAGTGAAATAATGAGGTAAATCACCTGCAGTGCTTAGCACAAGGCTGGCACAAGTATGCAATAATTGTGATTTATTATTATATATTAGAAGTTTGGATTGATTTATCTCGACAAAATATTCCACTGCTTTAAAAATAAACTAGTGTCTCTCTTCAAACATCCTTCAATTGTTAAAACCATTGAGGTCCAGCGAAGTTAAGTGACTTATTTGAGGTCATTTGATTAGTGATAGATTTGGGGTCAGATGTCATGTTGCACACTGTCAATGCAGAAGTTGTATTGACACACAGGTCACAAGACTTTTACAGCTCAAAAGAATTTCACTTGAATTATTGTAAAATCGACAGCAGATAGCGTGTGTCCATATGAATATATTTCAGGCACTG
Source organism: Talpa europaea (assembly GCF_964194135.1). NCBI lineage: Eukaryota > Metazoa > Chordata > Mammalia > Eulipotyphla > Talpidae > Talpa > Talpa europaea. The sequence continues at coordinate 95,172,373 of NC_140071.1, forward strand.
ATTTCTGTGCTACAAAGGTCAGTTGTGAAGGGTGGCTAGATCCACTGTAACAGCATGTATTATCATCCACTTGGTCCATTGGCAGGATTCTCTTTCAAATCTCTTTTCAGTTGTCACTCCACACCCAGTTGCACTCTCAGCAGTTTTAGAGAACAAACTCTTCTTTAGCAGGCTAAGCCCTCATTGAGTCACAAAGGAAACTCAGAGAAATGAACTTAGAAAACTAACAGGTTCTCCCATTGCAATGAGAAAATCACTCTACTCTTTATAGTATTCCCATTTTCATGAGCTCCTAGTATAGAGACGCAGAATTTCTTTTTAATTATTTTTTTCTCCCCACATTCCTATCTTACATTCAACAAAACCTTCAAAGCTTTCTTTCTAAAACCCAGGTCTACTTGGTTTCACTGAAAGAATCTTTTCCATTAGCAGGAATACTCTTCTCACCGGACCCAACAATTAAAATAGACTTCCATGATGGGAATAATTGTCTCAATTGACAAAAAGTCTAAGGATAGCAGTTACAGAGTTGAATCTCTGGCTCAATGTTGTCAACAGTGCTGGAGCATTTCATAGTACAAAATGACTGCCACACCTCCAGGGACATGTCCTTTTAGAGCAGTGTCCCGACTAGAAGTTTCTCTGGTATGTCTCTCCTTGTTTATGATGGAATGACTTTCCCAGACTTCCTCGGTAGACTCTCCCTTCAGTGGCAGGTTGAGTTCTGTTGTCCATGGCTTAGCTACAAATGTTGTATCCTTAAGAGGCTGTGGTGGAGGTGGACTCTGCCTGATAGGAGAAGGGAGGAAGAAGTGGCTATTTGAGAGGTATATTAGTTTGCTAGGGCCACTATAACAAAAACCAGAAACTTTGTGGCTTAATCAACACAAATTAATTTTCTCACAGTAAATTCATGAACCATGTGCTGATTTCTTTTGAAACCACTCTTTTTATCTTCAGGTGGCCATTTTCTTCTTGCGTGTTCACATGGGCTTTCCTCTGCGTGTACACATCTCTAGTGTGTGTCCAAATCTTCTCTTCCCATAAGGACATCAGTCCGATTACAATAGGGCCTACTCTAGCAGCCTTGTTTGACTTAATCACCTGTTTAAAGTCTTTAGCTACAATCATATTCTGAGGATGGGGGTTAGGACTTCAACATAAGAATTTGGGATATGATTCAACCCATAGTAGCAGGGAACCAACTGTACTTGTCATACTGCTGGTGAGATTTTACACATGTCACCCCTCTTATCCAGAATCAGTGCTTTTCTCCAGATACCCCAAATATACTCATTTTCCAAAACAAATCCAAAGTACACCTCTTCCAGGAATCCCCTTCCTCCACCTCTCCTCATCTTCCCAGCCCACTGCAATCAAACTCCCTCAGTTCACATGCTTGCATCTTGGTCATTAAAGAGTTGTCAGCCTGGGAATGAGTTGATTAGAGCTGAAGAAGTATGTCATGACATCACACAGTATGAAATGCTTATTTACACAAAACATGGGTTGTTGTGAATGTGGACTAAATTGATGGAAAGATATGCTGAGAGAGGAATGTGATCTAAAATCTTTCCTGAAATCTGTATGTTAGTTCATTAGTGTTGCTTGTTAAAGTGGGAACTTGAGAGCAACTTGGGAGTCAGTCTGAGCTCTTTTAAGGAGACTTTAAAAAAGAAACTGGAAAATGACTTTTTAGTTACAAAAGGGCAATGATTGGGTGCCATTTTATGTACTGTTGAATTCCTGATCAAGAGATTCTCAACAGAATTATAGCCTCATGCTATGTGTTTTATTCTCTCTACTTATTATCCTTATTATAATGTGTTTGTATAGAGATGGGGGAATGGCAATTTCAAGATTAAAAAAGTCAGCTCAGAGACTTTTATAGAAGCAACTATGCCTCAATTTGACTTTTAAATACACAATTAACTTCTTAGTGCTTTATAAAAAGTGTATTTTTTTTTCCAGTGGAGGCCTCTGGAGTCCCTTATTGATAAGATCCTCCTGGCCGTGGAATTGTTATTTGTCACAGCTTCTCTTGGTGACTTTTTAAAATGGACTATTGCAAGGTTGTTTTGAATCTGGAATTAAAAAGAAAACTTATTACATGGGCTACTTAAGGAATTATGCTTTCACATTTTCCCTTTCTGTCAGTGCAAAGGTCTTTTTTTTTTTTTTTTTAATCTCTGACCAGCACTGGACTTCAAAGAGAAGGACATGCTTTGCACACATTGCCTCTCTACCAGCTCCTCTCTTTGCAACTTTTGGTAAAAGGAAATCAGCACACACTTTCACACATGACATGCATGCTGAATAACAGGCACCCTGGGCCACAGCTTTTCAAAGGCCAGCTCCCCAGTGATGTTATAAACTATGAAGATGGTCTTTCAAATCAATAGCACTTTGTTGTCAGGTTCATAAGGAAAACACAGCATCTGAAGTGTTTGAATTTTCCACTATTAAATGCATATTTGCTATGCTTTTTAGTTCTAATCAACTGAGGCCTACCAACTCTAATATATTGTGGTATGTTCTGAATGACTGGCATAAATAAATAAAGTACAGAAGTGTCATGCCAGCAAGCACATGGCGGGTTCTCTATCAATCTGGGCAGACGGGTAAAGGAGAGTCCTGGAGCCCTCAGAGACTTTTTCAGATTTTAATAGTCTTTCTATACCAATTGCTGTGGGGCAAGCCCACAGGCTGGCAAGGCAGGGAGATCAGGGGCCGGGGAGGCTGGCCGACCCCCCAGCCCCGGGGCAAATCTTTACTCTTTGGGCTCTCTCTGTCATTGTTCATGGTCCTGCCTCTCTGTACTCAATGTCCTCTCATAGCCATCCTCTCGCAGCCGCTGTGTGACGCTGCCTTTATAGCTTCGACCTCCAGGCTTAGGTGTGCCCACTTACACATGCCCACACCATACTCCAGGTGTTCACTATCAGGCATTCCTGCCCCAGGCCCACGCTTCTAAGCACCTCCTGCATTAGCACAATCAAGGTCACAGGTGATAGCCACAGAGGCCAGCGGTATAAAAGCCTGACTGATTCTCTTACCTCACAAATAGAAACATGAGATGAGGCACCATTATTTCTGTTTGACCAAGTGTAAGGGGCAGGACTGGGCACAGTGCAGGTTTTCTGATCCCATGCAGACCGGGTAAAGGAGGAATCAGAATCCTCAGCGGTTTTTTGCAGGTCTTTTGTTGGGGTTCACCAGACATATGGCAGGCAGGGGTGCTGGGGGGCCAGGAGGCTGGCAGGCCTCCCAGACCCCAGCAAGTCTTCACTCTATCTGGGCTCTCCGGCCTTCTCTGCTTCTCTCTCGGCCTCTGCTACTTCTTTCTTGGCTTCTCTTTCGGCTTCTGCTGCTGCTGGCATCCCCGTGACGCCGCCCTTAAAAGCACAGTCTTCGCACAGGTGCACCCACTTCAGGTGCCCGCCATCAGGCATGCATTCAGGATCACAGGGTTCCCTCATCTATCCTGATGGTGGGAGGGCAGAAAAGCCTGATTTTTTATCTTACCCTACACAAAGGAAGAATCATAGGTGAGTTGAAAGGGAAGGAAGCCTTGAAAATAATAGAGTAGAATTTTGTCAGGTTGAAGGATAGAGACAAGAGCATGGAGGAGTGAAAATGTAGGTTCTATTGAGGGAATGAACAGTAGTGGCAAAGAAGTTGGGGCTTTAGGACAAGAGTGGGTAGACAGAATTTTAGAGAGGAAATAGATTCAGAAGTCAGATATTTAAGGATGCAAGGTACTGAGAAATCAGAAAATGTATATCTATGGTGAGACTTTATGTAAATGGAGAGACAAATATTTGTAATTAGAGAACAAGAAAAATATTAAGTTCTGTAGGGCAAGGTAAAAAAGTATTAGGTTTTTCTGCCCTCCTACCATTAGGATAGATGATGGAACCCTTCGGTCCTGAATGCATGCCTGATGGCGGGCACCTGGAGTAGGGTGTGGGCATGTGTAGATGGGATTCATCTGAGCTGAGACTGGGCTAATAAGGTGGTCATGGGGACACCAACAGAGCGAAAGAGAAGAGAGTAAAAGGGGTAGAGAAGCAAAGGCCACTGGAGAACACCGGAGAGCCCAGAAAGAGTGAAGACTCGCCAGGGGCTGGGAGGCCTGCCAGCCTCCTTCCTTCCCCTGCCTCTGCATTCCCCCACCCTGCACCCCCACCTGCCGGGTACCTGTAAATCCCAATAAAAGCCTGAAAAAGCCACCAAGGGCTCCAGGACTCTCTCCTTTACCAGTCTGCTTGGATCATAGAGATCCTGCTCCGTCCCTTCCTGCTGCTACAAGGTCTCAGCCAAATCATCTGTTGTAAGTGCATATTTAGAGACATGGTTTTCTCAGAAGCCAACATGTTCAAGGAAACCTACCTGGAGTGGGTGGAGATAGACTGAGGGCTGACGGTGAGAGGGATTTGAATTATCAAAGGGGAAGGTAAGGCACTCACCCTCAGTGAAATCTCAGCAACAGGAATGATAGAATTGTGGGAGCAGAGGTGGTAGATAGGACAATGAAGAGATCAGCCTAGCAATTAAAAAGAAGGATGAAACTGTAGAGTCAGTTGTTTTACTTCAGTGCTACTCAGTCTTGACTGCACGTGCAATCACCTAGGGGGAATCTAGAAGTATTGATGCCTGGGTCTGGAGTGAGTGTGGCCTGAACAACAGAATTTTTAAAAGTTACTGTAGGGTAAAGAAAATGTCAGGCTTTTCTGCCCTTCCGCCATCAGGATAGATGATGGATCCTTGTCCTGAATGCATGCCTGATGGCGGGCACCTGGAATAGGGTGTGGGCATAGGTAGGTGGGATTCAGCTGAGCTAAGACTGTGCTTTTTAAGGGCGGTGTCACGGGGGGGACGCCAGCAGCACCAGTAGCAGCAGCAGAAGCCGAAGCAGAAGCCGAGAAGCAGCAGAACGAACGCCAGAGAGTCCAAATAGAGTGAAGACTTGCTGGGGGCTGGGAGGCCTGCCAACCTCCCAGCCCCCTAGCCAGCACCCCTGCCTGCCATATGCCTGGTGAACCCCAAATAAAAAACCTGCAAAACTACTGAGGACTCTGACTCCTCCTTTACCCGGTCTGCATGGGATCAGAAAACCTGCACTGTGCCCAGTCCTGCCCTTACAAATGGCGTAAGTCAGCAAGATCCATGCAGACGGGTATTGGAGCCCTCCAAAGACCTGGAGGGACTAAGGAGTAAAAGACTGCCTGTGACGACGCTGGAGGCGCCATGGCGGTATAGAAGATGGATACGTCCACGAGCTACAGGATGAGACCTGGCGTGAAGGAGACGCCCGAAAGGACCAGCCAACGACACCGGAAAGGACCAGCCAATGACCCCTGAGGCAGCAGGCCGTTGCTGAAGCAGGGAGAGGCCAATGGACTTGGACTGATAGACTGATGAACTGATGATCTTGGACTGACAATCCCGCCAAAAGGCGGAGGACCTTGGCAGGTTATGTTTTTTTTTGAGAATTTGGGGGTGGCCAGTGGGCCTTGATGGCCAAAAGCAGCCTGTGCATGCCCAGCATCCAGGTGGAGGAGAAAAGCCATCTAAGGCAGCAAAAGCTGGTACTGATGCTAAGTTGAGAAGCCCTAAGCAGCTGTTAAGCAGCCTGGGTATGCTGAAGAACTGTGAGTCTCGTAAAATCACCTGTGGGTGATGCCCTGCTCATTCTTGAGTGAGGGTGAGGAGCTGAGGAACCTGTCCTTGGGGGACGGGTGGGGAACGTGGCTTGGGGTGGAGCCCAAGCCGAATGCAGAGTTTGGATCCCGACCCATGTGCTTGTGCAGTGGGTTGGCCTGAGTGCAGGGGTCTGTGAGTTGCATGGGTGGCCATGAAGGCCGAGTGTTGGAGCGACTGCAGACAGAAACCCTGAGGGTTGGCGATTACCCCCAACAGAATAAAATTGCCAATCCCAGAGCTAGTGCATCCTGGGGGTGGATGCTGTGTGTGCCTTGTAGCCGAGACTACAGCCAGAGAAGGCCAGGAAGCCTGACGGCTCCTGGTGTGATATAGTAGATGCCGTGAGTGATTCCCCTCCCTCGTATGAGCAGTGCCTTCGGCAGCAGATTTGGTGGCTCATCTGCTGGTACCAATAATTGTCTTTTGCTCTTGGTTGGTGCCCTGCCTGGACTTATTTGTGTTCTGTTGTATTTTGTTATATTTGATGTATTTGCTTTTGTGGGCCATGGCTGCATTGTTTGTTTGCTTAGAAAATTGTATATATATATGTATAGACTGTATGGCAGAAAACCCTGAGGGGGTGGACTGTAGGGTAAAGAAAATGTCAGGCTTTTCTGCCCTTCCGCCATCAGGATAGGTGATGGATCCTTGTCCTGAATGCATGCCTGATGGCGGGCACCTGGAATAGGGTGTGGGCATAGGTAGATGGGATTCAGCTGAGTTAAGACTGTGCTTTTTAAGGGTGGTGTCACGGGGGGACGCCAGCAGCACCAGTAGCAGCAGTAGAAGCCGAAGCAGAAGCCGAGAAGCAGCAGAACGAACGCCAGAGAGTCCAGATAGAGTGAAGACTTGCTGGGGGCTGGGAGGCCTGCCAACCTCCCAGCCCCCCAGCCAGCACCCCTGCCTGCCATATGCCTGGTGAACCCCAAATAAAAAACCTGCAAAACTACTGAGGACTTTGACTCCTCCTTTACCCGGTCTACATGGGATCAGAAAACCTGCACTGTGCCCAGTCCTGCCCTTACAGTTACCCAGATGACTATAGTGTATCATTTAATATGGAGATCCACTGTAGTGCCAACAAGGCACAGAGCAGGTATTCTATGATCTGGGGATGGGTAAAAAAGGAGTCCTGGAGCCCTCAGTGGCTTTTTCAGGCTTTTAATGATCTTTCTACACTATTTGTAGTGAGGCAATCAGGTGCAGGACAGGCAGGGGGCCAGAGGGCCAGGAGGCTGGGAGGCTTCCTAGCCCCCTGCAAATCTTACTCCTCCTGGTCTCTCCACTGGATTCTACTGCATTCTGCCACAAGGACCTCTGCAGCTGCATGTCTGTGACGCCACACTTATATGGCCAGTCTCTTGGCTCAGATGCGCCCACTCACACAGGCCCACACCACACTCCAGTTGCCGCCACCAGGTACGCGTGCAAGACCACAGGTGTGGATCATTGATACTAATGGTGGGAGGGTGGAAAAACCTGACAACTCCCATTTACCCTACACCCACACATTCCAGGCTATGAAATTTGGTTATGACTCCATAGGCATTGCATTTTTTAAGTAAAAGAGACTTTAAAGTGGTCTGATTGTAAGGTAGATTGGAGATGTAAAGAAACTCATGAAAATGAGTCCAAGCAGAAATTCATAGAGAATTCCTGGGGTGAGTTATCAGAACATCAGGCTAGCATTGTGTTTGCGTGAAAGGAAGAAACAGGGAAAATCCCAGAGACACTTTAAAGAATCATTCCAAGAACTGACCACAGGGAAAAAGATTGATCAGAATGAATGGTGATTCTAGGAGTATGTGGACCTGGGTTCAATTGCAGCTCTGCTCAATTTTTAGCATTATGACCTGGATAAGGACTTAAACTCCCCTTTTAAATCATCTCTCTGGTGCAGAGAAAGAAATAATACCAAGCTGGCAGGGGGGTGGTGAAAAGCAGTGAGATATATAAAAGTACCAGGCATAGAGAAAGTATTCAATAAAAGCAATCTTTCTGCATGGTATCATTCCTAAAGGGAATAAAAATAGCTAACTGTTTAAGAGCACCCACTGTGGAGACAGAACAGTAATTTAAATCTAGCTTAACCTCCTGAAAACCATGTGACTTTGATTAAGGGATACAATCTATGCATAAATTTTCCCATGTGTAAAACAGAAATAACATTTTCTATCTATGGGACTCATAGAATGGTGCTTGGTATATGTGTATAGTACGTGATCCATGATGGCTTATCCCATAAAATATTTAGTGAGCAAGGATTAATGATAGCAAGTACATATAGTGCCTATTATGTGCTAGTCAAGACTTACAGTGTTTTAAATATTTTTTTACTCCCTTTATCTTTACAAATGCATTAGTGTGGAATTCTGACTATCCCTGTTTTATAGAAACTTGATTAAGAAACTTTGTCAAGGTCACATGACTGGTCTGCAATGAGTCAAGGTTAACTACTGTTGCATATGTCATGCCTAGCACATAGTAAGCACTAGTCCATTATTCACATTTCCTACACATAATATTGGTGGGTGGGGAACAAAGGAAAGGTGGGAAGATTGATAGTCCCACATCGAGAAATAGGAGAAAGTTGAGGACAGAAAAATTTCCTCACTTTGCAGGGAAATTCTTCCCCGTCATACCCTGCAGTTGGTCTTTCCTTGCCAAATCCTCTTATCTGCCTTCAGAATAACTAAGTCTACCCTAGAACTAGACATCTGTATAAAAGAAGCTTTAGACTCCTCTTTCTCTAAACTAGGATTCACTTAGAGAACCCCAGATTTAACCCAGAAAATGGAGTCACTATATCAGGGCTATTGTGCAAAGTAGTTCATGTTATTCATTATCAAACGCTAGGCATCATCAGCACCATGGCCTGTGGCTCCCCCTGGAATTGTGCAATGTAAAGTCTGGTAGATCGTATTTTCACCAGACTGAACAGAGCTGGCTACAGAATTTGCCAGTTCCAGTTCAAAATGAAAATTCAGCAACCCCTTATTCAAAAAGCAGGAAAAAAGTGCCACCAATAGGCTATGTTTTGGTGGAGGGGCAGAGCTAGGGGTCTGGAGAGTCAGTCCCCCTTCCCATGCCCTGCTGCCCCAACTTTACAACATTTGTGACCCCAAAGGAATTGTAACCTCTAAACCAGGGTGTTCTGGGTACCTGGATTGGGACTAGTGAGAGACCCCACCTTCCCCTCTCCCACTTCTTATTCTCCCCCCCCCCACTTCCCACACCTGTGTCATCCACTAAACAGCATGGTGCTGTCAGCTTGGAGTGGATCCGACAGTCTATATTCTGGTCTGAAATGCCAAGTCATGTGTAACCCTTCCCATACCCAGTCCCTGCCAAAAATGAAGGGCAACAGCAGTCACTGGGTAGGTGGGGAGGAGAGGTTTGGGTAGAGATAGACATTTGCTATCTGCTCAAAGTCTCAGACTAACAAGGATGCCTACAACCAACATGATATGCTCTTCCAATATACATTTACAATAACTATATTCAAGCTAATGACATATTTTTCCAAGCTAAGATATTGAAATTTGTCATTTGCTAAAAAATAAATTAACAAATTTATTGAGAGATTATTCATATACAGTACAATTTGCCTATTCAAGATACTCAGAGTTGTGTGGCTGTCACCACATCAATTTCAAAACATTTTCTTTATCTCCAAAATAACCTTATGCCTATTAGCAGTCGTTTCTATTTTCTTTCCCCAGCATCACCCCCATTGCTCCAGACCCAGACAAACATGAATCTGTCTCTGTAGATTTGCCTTTTCTGGACATTTCCTAAAAATGGAATCAAACAATGTGTGGTTTTTTGCAACTGGCTTCTTTCACTGCAGATGATGTTTTCAAGGTTTGACCTTACTGAGTATATATAAGTTCTTCCTTCCTTTTTTTGGCTGAGTAATATTTCATTGAATGAATATACTACATTTTATTTATTCATAATCAGCTGATGCACATTTGGGTTGTTTCCACTTCTTGGCTGTTTTAAATAATGTTGCTATAGCTGTATGTGTCCATATGCTTATATGGGCATAATTTCCATTTTTCTTGGGTCTATATCTGGGAGTGGAATTGCTAGGGCATATGGTAACTTTATGCTTAACATTTTGTTTTCACAGCAGCTGTACTATTTTACATTCTTATCAGCAACTGTAAGGGACCCAATTTCTCCACATCCTTGCTAATACTTATTATCACTGCTCTTATTATAGCCATCCGGTGAGGTGTGAAATGGTATCTTATTGGGGTTTGGATTTGCATTTTCTAATAATGATTATGTTGAGCATCTTTTTATATTCTTATTAGCCTTTTATAAATCTTCAGACAACTGTCTATTCAAAAATCCTATACCTGTTTTTAAATTAGGTTATTTTTCTTTTTGTTATTGAGTTGTGTGAGTTCTTTATATATTCTGGCTATAAATCTTTATCAGCTATGTAACTTGCAAGTATTTTATCCCATTCTGCTGGTTTTCAATTTCTTGATGGTGTCTTTTAGAAGAACATAACTTTTTAATTTTGAAGAATTTTAATTTCTCTGTTTTTTCTTCTGTTCTTGTGATTTTGATGCTATCTATAAGAAGACTTATATGCTTAACTGAAGACTTATGTGCTTAACTGAAGGTCATGAAGATTAACTCCCGTGCTTCATTTTAAAGCTCTTATAGTTTTAATTCTTAATTTAGGTTTATGACTCACTTGGAGTTAATTTCTGTCTATGGCATGAGGGAGGAGTGCAGAAAAATTCCTTCTTCAAATATGTGCATCATTTGTTGAAATGTCCATTATTTCCTCACTGAATTGTTTTTGTACCTTTGGCAAGAACTTACATAATCTTATGTTGTCTTATCCTTTGAATGAGAAAATAATCCAAGTTTGGGAAATCTTACAGGGTATTCTGCTACTACTGCCCTTTTAAAGATTTATTTTATGTCTGTGAAACATTCTAAATTATTCATCATTGCCTTATAAAAATCTGACAGATATGATTTATTCTATATTGATTATTCTATTCTATAATAGTATATTTTATAATGTGGGCTATGTTTTTATTCTATACTTTATGTTTCACATAAAAAATTTAATGGTAAGAAGATGATTGTCATTTTTTTTTCATTTTTCCAAAAAAGAAAGTAAACCATGGAGACCTGGCTTGTGGTGACAGCTGTGGCACACATACTATTTACTGTCACACCTTTTCCCAAATCCTTCTCTCTCTTGGCATTCTTTCCTTAATGCATAACGCAGTTGGACCAGCAGTAGGATTTGTGGCTAGGTAACCAGGCTTAATTCCTTCTTTATGTTCATCACTGCGGATTTTTCATACAACTCTAGCAATTTTGTGTATCTACCCCAAATATCTCAAAAATCCTTTTCAAAATGTGCATTGTTTCTCTACCCTGAAGGTAAAACACAGCAACCTTGTTTAACAGCAGTGCTCACATGGCCAGTGGTTCAGAAACAGAAGGATTGATTGTCCTCCCTCCGGGTCTCGTCCTCATTTGTTCAGCTAAAGGATGAAGAGCAGAGCTGAAAGGGGACGAGCAGGTTGGCTAGTGTGAGCTGCTCTCTATTGAAGAGTGAGGCAGCATATGGAGTCCCTTTTCATGGGATGTTCTGTCTGCAGAATGTGTGAGAGGCAGACGGTGGGCAGCAGGCCTTGGGGCAGAGTTAATCTGTATCCCCCAAGGGTGTAGATGATTTCTGAGTCTCCAAGCTGCCCTGTTAATAGTCTTGGGACAGTGGACTAACAGAGCAGAGGGTGATTTGGACCCAAAAAAAGCAGAAGAAGGGGATTCTGGCATGGGACTGAATCCAAGCCCTGGCCTGGAGACTTGATGGTTGTCTCCTTAATGGCATTGCTATGGTATTTTATTCTTCCCTCACAGGGAATGGGTACTCATGAGGAAATGGAGTTTCAGGACACTCAGTACTAGCACAGAAAAGACAAACAAAATCTGATGAATCTTGAATCATTTTTGTGAAGTGATATAAGGAATTAACTCCAGCTTTTATTTCTCTGAAATTAGTGTCTGGGTGATACTTTAAAATAGCTTAAGAACTTAATTTGCTGACAGTTCTGAATGACAACTAGAACTCTGCCATTCACATAATTTGTGCCAGTTTCTGCTTTATTCCTGTGGCTGGAGAATTGTTCTATTTTTTATCAGAAGTGAGAACTCACTATTCTTACTGAGGTTATTTCCTGGCAGATAAATACAGGATAAAGAGGTACAAGTAACGTGTGTACCACTTAATTAGTTTGGATTTTCCTTTGTGGAAGCATGTATTTATCGATTTGAATATGTAACATGCATGTATTCTGGGGTACACAATGGCACCTGTGCATGTAGGCCAGCACTGAGGGAGTATGGAGACAGGAGTGGACAGAGCTCGCAGGGAAATTGCCCTATAGCAGCACCTCTAGGACAAGGGGGACAAACTACAATGATTCCTTGTGACCACATAAGGAATTAAAATGTGTTCTGATCCAGCCTGGCTGTAGTGGGGTCCCCACCCCCAAAGCCCTCTAAGGGACTCTGGACGGGGGAAATGGCATGGGTTGGATAAGAAAAACAATAGAAAAGAACATTTCTGGAGTAATGTTTTTGGCATTTAACATTAAAGAAAATGAATTCATTACTTGGAAGTCAGCATTTCAGGTACATTTTAATAGGATTATGTAGATCTCAGTATAATTTTTGTGTGATAGTATGTACTACGTGCCCATTGGACATGCAATATAATGTGTTTGTTTTACTTTCTAATGTTTACAGCAATTCTGAGACATGGGTGTTATTTTCCCTATTTTACACATAGGAAACAGAGGTTATATAATGGCTACATAACCTGCCCAAGGTCACAGAGAAATAGAATTTGAACTCAAGTCAGTCTGAGCTTCTGACTGCCTTATACAGAAGCATCACACTCTCCTCTTGTATTTCCTCTTCTCCTAGTCCTTTTACTTCCTCATTCTTGCAGAGACATCATTCTCTGTTCTCTAGGGTGAACCAAGTAGCCCAACAAAGCATGAGGAAAAGAAGATTCTGGCATGACGGGGGTGGATGTGTGGATACAAAGATACTTGACCTTTCTGTATGGAATAGACTCTCTGCCAAATTGCAGGTGTAAATGATCTGCGATACAAATAGAAAACCTTTCTTCTCCTTTAGGGATGTTCTGCATCAAGCAAAAATGATTGAGAATGTTCTCGGTCAAAGCATTTACCCAATTTTGTTTATTCTTATCCAAATTTTATTTTTTTAACTCAGAAAAATATGCAGTATGACTCACCCAAGAAGGAAACCTATACTCATAAATAGATCCCTCTGAACATAATCAAAATGATAATTTCATCCTCTGGGCTAAACCAACCCAGGTCACCCAGCTACAATTACCATCTATCTGCCAGTCTACAGTGTCATTTCATTTCGCCAATCCATAGTCATTTCCAGGCAGTGCAGAGAGGTGGGTGCTTTTTTTCTGTAGCTCAAATACTCGTGATCTCCAGAGGCAAGCACTCCTGCTGTAAGTCAAATCGAGTTTGCAGTTCCCAGGATAGTCTGTATGACTGCTGTGCAAACATCGTCCTCCTAAAATGGTGTCTGAGAAAGGGCATTTGATACCTCTGCATCACGTGACTCTGTGAGGTCAGAGTTGAAAAGCTCACTTTCCTCTGCATACATCCTTGGCATATGACAGGACTACTGCCCACATAGACAGCTCCATTAACAGGGTGGGTCGACACTACATAAAGGAAATGAGTGGGCAGGGTGGAGGGTTTAAGTGTTCCCTGGAGGTTAGATGTTTTAAATGTGTTCATTTATGACAGGGTCACTTCCTGTCCTGGTTCCCCTCCTCCAACACAGGACTGTGTCACGAGGCATGTGACGTAGATAATTGCAGGGTATGCCACAGAGACACATTTAGAACTTGTCGTCAGGAGGACTTTTGATGCTCGGCAGGTGAGAGCTCTATTTCACTGTCCAGAGAGAAGCTGATGAGAGCCAGATTTCAGCATCGTTGCCTGGATCTGTCAGCACTGATGTAATCAGCTTTTGATAATTTGAAGGCTGTTTTTCTGCTCAGTGAATGATTTAGGGCCTTTTATTCTGTGATTGCCAGCATTTCTTTCACAAGGAGGGCAGGGGAGGGAAAATAGATGAAACTCAGACACGTCATTTTCCAACTCATGGGCAGCTTTGCTGAAGGTCGTTCTCGGGGGTGGGGAGAATAGCACCAAAACTCTCTTGCCTGGGGATGGTTTGGGGAGGAAGGTAGTCGCTCTAGTCCTTACAGTTGACACAGATGAAATTAAAAAGGAAACAAAAGCAAAAGCTTAAAATTCCCATTTCTGTGCCCCCACTATAAGGTATCAAAAGAGAACTCCAGGTCACTGCAATTAAAGATCACACACAGCCAGTATTGATGCCATAGTCCATGCCTTGCTTCTTGAAATTGTCTCTTCTTTTTCCTTAGCACGGACTTTTTTGGCTTCTCTTCTTACCTGTCTGATGCATCCTGAATGTAATTCCTATGTTTTGCTAATTCCTAGTTTTTTCCCTCAGCCCTGTCATGGGGGCGCTTCACTAGGATCTATGGTCACCTGCCCCTCTGTTCCTTTCTCTTCCCCAAAGAGGTGCCAGCCACTCCAATGTCCCCACTCACACTTAGATCCATTAGTGCCAGAGCTAAGCACTTCACTGCCTGCTGAGTACCCACCTATAGCTTTCCAGTCAATATGTTGTATTTTAAAAAAAATCAAACTATTGTTCTGTTCCTTCCCCTTTACCCTCCAAGCCCCCAATTCTCACAGCTGTTCATCATCACTAAGAATTTCCATTTATTGTTGGTTGAATAAAAATTGCTTTGCAGTCTTTGAAATCTGGAAGACTCAGTTACAATGAAAAGTACATATACCTAAAACTTTTGGGTTTTATTTCACTGAAATCAAAGCATCTCCCTATATAAGTACATATGTATATAGATGTTTCTTGTTTGTAGTGGTGGGAACTTGGGATCAAGCTGAATGCTCATCAGTGAGTAGAAATTACAGTGAATTCAGCCATTTGATGCAGCTATTTGATGTGAAAAGATGTCATGATTTATTCTGAAGTCTAAAAGCAACTTACAAAGTAGTATGTATATTATCCCATTTTTTTCATTTATTATACACAGAACAAAAATAGCAAAAGAAAATACAAACCCTGTATGTTTGAGTGGACGTGGGGAAAGAAGTAGAAGGTTATTCAGTGGGACTGGTAGTATTATTTCCCTGGGTGGGGTAAGAGTGAGCACATGTTGCTTTTGTAATATTTGGAAAAATATTTTACTTGCTCATCCTCCAGAATTTCTTGCTAGTCACTCAAGTGACATTTTAGGCAACTCCTACCCCCTTCCTCTTTCCAATGATTCATTGTCTTTATGTTTGCACCCTCCATAAACTGTAAAGTCATGTGGGCAAGGATCTTGTGCAAGGTACTTTGCATATATCTCTGTGTGTGGTTGTTGACATGAAGATCTTAGTGTGTTATTGCTCCCTATATCCACTTCATGTGTATCTCTAAGTTTTTATTTCTGTCTTACAGGGGTACTGGTTCTTTCACCAAAATTCTCAAACACACATGGCCTGCCCCCTACTGCTTTAGAAAATGTACCCTTGGGAGTATAGTGATGGTACACGGGGTGTGCTGGTGAAGGAAATTCTATGGGGACTACACCTGAGAGGGGAGGGGGAACAAATATTGTTTGAAAATGAATGATTATATAAAAATAAATTAAAAATAAATAAAAAGAAAATGTACCCTTGGAATATGTGGTATGACATCATATCCTGTCCCACTAGGAGTTTTTTTAGTCTTTTATATGCTTGTTTACCCAACTCCCCATCCTGCTTTAACTACCATTCGGACTTCTTTGGATAGGAAGTGTGGAAAGAGATAGTAAACCAGGTCCTAAAGGACTGTATGCATATTTACACTGATATGCATTAAAAACTAAGAATAGTACTTGTGTCTGATATAATGATGAAATTGGTCAAACATCCGGGTGTCTCCCAGTGTCAAATCTTTGGCAATATGAAACCACAACATTCAAGCACTTTAAAACAAATTCTTAAAATAGTCTAATCTCTATAATAAGATTAGGTAGGGCACACTTTGCCACACCCCTGGAAAACTTTCGGCACACCCACCATCTTTTTCATACACCCACACCCAAACACACACACACACATTGCATTGAACTTCACCTGAACCCCAACTTGCTGAATCATAATTTCACTGGCTTTGCTCCAGTGGCTTTCCAGGACTGATGGTTAATGTCTGAAAGGGGAATGGTAGATGCTCAGTCAGACTTGATGGAGCAATTCTCTGATTTTCCCACTACTTCCTTATATACTATTCCAGACTGCATTCCAGAGCCTTGAACAAATTCTGTGTGATTGACTATTCTCACAGTCTGTGGGGTTGCACAGCACATTGAATGACCAGGCATCATATCATTTTCATGCAAATAACAAGATGGGATCTCTTAAAGCAGATTGAGTTAAATCATCACTATCTATTTATATCACTAACACATTTCAGGCTGAGTTCAGCATAATAGCAGTTATCAATCAGAATGCTCCTTTTGTTCCTGGAGATTTCCATATATCACTATTGCCATTTTACTAATAAGGGAAGCAGAGATACAGTGACATATCCACAAAATTACTCCTCAGAAGAAATAGAATTTGGCATTCCATTAAAAAAATAAACTCTGGAAATGGCAATATCCAAGTAGTTAAAAATAACTGACATGAAACAAACCATGGTGCTTAAAGAATGCCACCCTTTCTGATGTTATCTCTACACAGTGATTCTATATCAGTAAGTTCTAGGCTGAATATACCCAACAAATATCTTCTCTGATAACTATTCTCAGATCTATAAAGCTTTAGCTTTAAGAATCCATATATCCATATATTCTCATCCAGGAAGCCTGGATGAGCAGGTACCCTGCTGTCTGTGTGTTCTGCATTTTTTAAGTGTTGATGTCAGACAAGTCATTTTTAAGGGGCTACATTTTCCCGTATTTGTACTGAGTCTGATGATAACCTCCTCATTCCTATCAGCTGGCTACTCTCACTGGCATCAACCCTTTGGAAAGATATTCTTATACATCTTGTCTCTTTATTGAGCCTTCTTTCCCCACCACCAGACAAATAGGAAATACTATCCCAAGCAGCAAAATATCCTTTGAATGAACATAATCTCCTAGCATCAGAAGTTGGTGGGAGCTTTGCCCAGGGAGAGGAATTAGAAATCAGCCTATAAAAATAAATGAATCGGTTTCCATAGTGACGGAAATCTCTCTCCATAGTTTTCATCCTGTGTTTCCCCACAGGTCCCTTAGGCAGAATAACAATAAACTTGAAGAAAACATTTTATTATCTTAATGGATCCTTAATTTAAAGCCAAAAGTCTTTAAATTATCTTCCCAAGCATACCGTTGCCCATAACTTTTGGAATTGAATACCTGAACAGAGTTACAAGAGGTATATCACCTCCCAGAACCCAGCCAAGCAGGAAAGGCGGAGTGGGGAAAACCTCATGGGTTACACGCACGTTTTGTATGCAGCCTTCCTGATGGGGATCGCACCTGTCATGTTTAATATTTCATTGGTGAAGGAAATGTGCATCTGTCTATGTTCATCTGCTGAGAGAAATTTTGCTCTGATGAAGTCTGCATGTGGTGAACACTACAGGGCTCCCTCATTATGCCCCTAAATCGTATTCCACAGCAATGGAGGAATTCATAATAGTGGCAAAGTCAGAACCACTGCTCTTTACCCACCAGCAAGCTCGGGGCGGGGGGGGGGGCTCACCTTTGTTTCTGCAGCTGCAGTTAGGCCTGCCTCCACCATCACACTGAGGAGGCTGGGGGAAGCCCGGCAGCTGTAGCATCAGAAGCTTGGCTACAGAGACAAAAAACCCAGAGGGGCAAATCCTGGACAGAAATGTCCTAGGGTGCAGGGGAGAAAGTGGGAACCTCCCCAGGAAGACAGAGCAGGTGGATCAGTCCTGGTGCAAACATGGCAAACTCTTAAGACAGGTGGTCCATGTATGGGATGGTGCCAATGACCTGAATGAAAATTACTTCAACATTGTAGCAAAACCCAGTATGGAACTACATTTCCACATCTGAGTAAATATGTTTAATTTTCTCAGAAGTCATCTTAATAATAAAATAATCTAACTCCCTTCCTTAATTCCTTATGAGGGTTAATATATGTCCACTTTATTAGGAGGTTTAGAGTTTACACCTGTGGTCCTAGAATAACTACTAATACCACACCTTTCCATTCTCAAAAGTATCTCAAAGATTTGGACAATAAATGTTAATGTCATCCTACTTTTAGCCCACAAATGTAAGTTGCATCTGACAGTTTCTATTTCTTTCTGTAAATATAGCTTACTGTTTCTAGCAGATTTATGCAATTTCCCATACTGTAGAGGCTACCAGGTATAGAAACTTTTAAGCTAAAGATAAGTGGAGACATGAAAATACTTCTTTCAAGATAAAAAGTGAAGAGTTGCTTCTTCCTATATTGTAATACTTAAGTTGTACAATCATAACCCATTTGTTAGTTTTCCATCTTCAATACAAACATCTGAGGATAAAGAGAAAATGCTATTTATCTTTCTGTTGCCTGGGGAAACTGATAGGTATTTGGTAGAAGTGTATAGCTGCAATTGTAAGTGAATCAATAGCACTCGTAAGGAGAGATATTTTTGGGGTTTAATACCAAATATACTTTGGAGGACTGGGGTTGAGTACTAATACACGACAGTGGGACAGATTAGCAAGGGAGAAAAAGGAATTTGAGACTCGCTGTCTCTTTTCCCACGATTTGTTAACATTTTCCTAGTTATGAAATGTGATATACTCATCATAAAATTTAGGAGAAAAGAGAAAAAAGATAAAATCACTCACTTCCCCAACTAATCACACTGAGCTCTTTGGGGTATAGATAGCTTATGTTTCTCATATTCACATGTATAAATGTGGTCTGTACGTTCAGTCTCTGGTTTTGTGACATGCGGTCTCTAATCAGAGTCTCTGCTCTAGAAGGAAGTGCACCATTGCCATTAGCAATATTTCTCATGAAGTGTGGCCTGCCATGACTTGTTCAGGTGGCAAATGAGAGCTTAGAAACACTTGCAGAATTTACCTAAGTACTCTACGTATTGGAGAGGAAACTTAAAGAGACAGTGGTGATTTTTTTGTTTGCTTATTTGGACTCAGGTCTTCCTTTCCAAGAATATTCTGCCTTTGCCAGTCTTCTTTCATTCAGGATCAAGGGAGTACAGCTGGGACATGACTTGATTTCTGAGGATTATTCTGAATTAATCATCTAATTGTTGTCTGAACTTAGGCTAGTTCAACCACTCAGAATCTCCTTTTTTTTTTTTTTTTTTTTTACCATTGAGGCATTTATTCTCACCACAGAACATCAATGTAAGAAACAAATGAAATCAGAGACATACTTGAACATCTAGAAGATAGTTGGTGACCAACAGATCATGGCTGGTGTAAAGAATGGCACATATGTTCTTTACAGTTCCCTATGGGATGGTGTTGGTGTGGAAAACACAGGATTTGGGGCATGGAGTTGTGCTTGCGTTTGTGCTTAGCACACAATGACTCTGATTTAAGGCAATTGTTTAACTGTTTGAGCCTTTCTTTTCTCATCAACCACCTGAAATCACTTACGTGAAAAAGCATTAATCTAACAAATAAAATTTCACCTTGTAATAGTGATAAGATGATGATAATTAGGATCATTCCCTCATTGGTAGTTAGAAAAGGGAGAGAAGAGAAAGAGAAGGTTTATTTTCAAATGTTATTATAAAAATAAATGAGGATAATTTATAATTATTTCTCAAGTTCTACACCTTCAAATTGAGATATATTTTATTTCAGAAAGCAAGCAAAAAAAAGTCCAATTAATAAATGGACAGCAGAGCTGAACAAACAATTCACCAATAAATACATGAAAAATGTTCATTGTAGCTTTTAACAAGGACCATGCAGATTAAACCCACAATGAAATATCTCACCCCCTATAAGAATGGCATATATTAAGAAGACCCTCAACAACAAATTCTGGAGTTGATGAAAGGAGGAAGGAACCCTATTATACTGTAAACACTAATTGGGGAAAACAATCAGGATTTACCTAAAAAAAATAAAAGAAAATACCATATGACCTATGATCTCACTTTTGTTTATCTAGCCGAAGAACATAAAACCATCAATTCAAAAAGTTATATGCTCGGCAGCGCTTATGGCGACATTATTTACAATAGTTGGACATGGAATCAACCTAAATGCCCACTAATAAAAGACTAGATCAAGAAAATGTGATATAGCCACACAATGGAATTATTATTCAGTCTCAAGAAAAGGCAAAATGTTGCCATTTCCAGCAAAATGGAAGGAGTTTAAGGGAATTATGTGTAATAAAACAAATAAGAATGATAAAGACAAATATTGGGCATTTATAGAGCAGATGATTTATCAAAGCAAAATACTTACAAAAACTAGCATATTTGTTTAAAAAAATGTAAGCATATACTAATAAATGAAATGAGGCTTCTGAGATTAAGGGAGAAGGGAGAAAGGGTCAAAGTGGTATACAAACAAAAACCCAAAACAATACCTGAGTCCTAGTTAGATGAGACTGTCTCAGGAGTTACTTTGGCTCTCAGTTTTTAAAGAAGGCTCTCTAGGTAATTTCCTAAGCTTTCAGCATTGGAATAACTGTGACAAGTCCATGCCTGCAAAAGGGAGCTACTGGCAAGAAGCATGACAGTTTTTTATAACTCATGGGACCCTGAACAGGAAACTCATTGGGGCGCAGTACCACATGTTGGCAGGATGATGGAGAAGCTGGGAATGCACCCCTAACAGCGGGGGGGGGGGGGGAGAGCTTCTCATCCATGGATATTAGCTCTCTCCCAGAAACTGCATCTTTAAAGCACAGATTTCAAAGATGGTGTGCTCAGCTCAACAGGAAAGGTCTCATGAAGGTCTGATGCATGACATGCAATCTGGGCATTCATTCCATGTCTGGATGATCCCCTCCCATTATCCCTGTCTCTAGTCCTAATCCTCTGCAAGCTGCTTTCCACACAGTTCTGCAAAAGTCTTTATTCCAGCAGAAACCTGTATTCACTTTCAACTTTGCATAACAATTACCATGAACTTGGTGCCTTGAAACAACCTTATTTACTAGTTTGCATTTCTGTAGGCACAAAGTAACTGGATTCCCTGCTCAGGATCTCAGCAGACAGAAACCATGGTGTTGGGTTGCCTCTGTTCTCAACTGGAAGTTTCTTTTGATCTTCCTGTTGCTGATAAAATTGATTCTGATAGAATTCAGTTCCTTTCTGCCACAGGGCTGAGGTGTTTGTTCCCTGGCAGCCCTCAGCCTGAACTGACCACTCTCTTTCCCTGCCACATGGTTTCCTCCAGAATGGCAATTATTCCTTATGTTGAATTTGTCTTTCTTTTTATCTCTTTTGCCAGGAGCAAGTCCATTTACAGTTTTGAAATCCTGAAAGGAAATTTAAAAACATGTGACAATACTTACCTTCAAGGTATGATTACAAATGATTCTTTTTCTTGTTAATGAACTACATTTAAAAATTTTTAAACAAAAATGTAACTTTGTAATAAAAAATAATAAGTCATTTTTAACTATTGATCAAGCTGAAACTTTGCTTGGCCAAATAAAATCTGGTAATTTTGAAAAAAAAAAATACTCTTCCGATTGCATCAAGCTTACCTAGGAAAATCACTTCCCAGTTTAAAGTCAGATGACTTGACAATTATAAATCAGAGACAAACTGCAGGGAGGAGGAGGCAGAAGGATAAGAGGGAGGGAGGGAGGAGCACAGGGGACTGAGGTGATGGTGCATGGGTGCACTGGGGAAGGAAACTATGGAGACTACACCTGAGGGGGTCAAGGGAAGTAAATATTGTTTAAAATTGAACAATGATGTAAAAAAATAAAAAAAATTTAATTAAAAAAACAAAGTCAGCTGACTTGGCACCTTAATCACATCTGCAGAATCTCTCCAGCAGCACCTAAGTTCGTATTTATTTCAGTAACTGAGTGTAAGGGCAGAACTGGCCACAGTGCAGGTTTTCTGATCCCATGCAGACCGGGTAAAGGAGGAGTCAGAGTCCTCAGTAGTTTTGCAGGTTTTTTATTTGGGGTTCACCAGGCATATGGCAGGCAGGGGTGCTGGCTGGGGGGCTGGGAGGTTGGCAGGCCTCCCAGCCCCCAGCAAGTCTTCACTCTATCTGGACTCTCTGGCGTTCGTTCTGCTGCTTCTCGGCTTCTGCTTCGGCTTCTACTGCTGCTACTGCGGCTGCTGCTACTGGTGCTGGTGCTGCTGGTGCTGCTGCTGCTGCTGCTGCTGCTGCTGCTGCTGCTGCTGCTGCTGCTGCTACTGCTGCTGGCTGGGGCTGCTGGCGTCCCCCCATGACGCCGCCCTTAAAAGCACAGTCTTAACTCAGCTGAATCCCATCTACCTATGCCCACACCCTATTCCAGGTGCCCGCCATCAGGCATGCATTCAGGCAAGGATCCATCATCTATCCTGATGGCGGAAGGGCGGAAAAGCCTGATATTTTCTTTACCCTACACTGAGTAACCCACTCACCTTTCTCACTCTCCTCCTTATGGGCCTATCTCCTCGTGTAGCCGTTTTGCTTTCTTTGCTATGAAGATTTACTTGCTTACTCATAGTCCTACTGCCTCAGAATTTTAGATTGCATGTACCTTTGGCTTGCTATGAACCTGAAACAGGGGTATAGGGGGGGCAATAGCCATCCTAGGACAGTGCCCAACAGGTCAAGTCACTCAATGCATTTGGATTCCCCACCCATGCGCACAATTACAAGACTGCTCAGGCCCGAGGAACAATAGCAGTGGGGTTTATTTAACAAACAGGGGAAACAAAGAGTCTCTGAGGTAATAGGTAGCTGGCTATCTAATCCCATTTAGTGTCCACAGTGCCCCAAAGTCCTAAATAAAAGCATCCTTATCCAAGAAGGTGCTGGCCTGGCAATGAGGGCCTGGGGCTCATGATAGCTGGCAGGCAGCAGGCCAGCATCCAACTCACTGCAGCTGGAGATGCTCACAGGTGGGGCCAATGAGATGACATCGCAGCAGCCTTCAGCCACAGTCTGAAGATTGAGATGGACAGCACTGGATGCTGGACCAGACAGCAATGGAAGCAGCAGCACCAGGAGGTGCTGCCAGATGATTAACAGCTCTCAACAGGTGCGCTGGACAGAATGCTGATCACCCATCAACAGTGCTGGACAGTACTGGCCTGTCAGCATGTAGGGGCAGGAATGACACAGAGCAGGTTTTCTATGATCCAGCAGACCGGGTAAAGGAGGAGTCAGAGTCCTCAGTGGCTTTTGCAGGCTTTTATTGGGATTTACCAGGCATATGACAGGCAGGGGTGCTGGGGGGAGGCCTCCCGGCCCCCCATCCCCCAGCAAATCTTCACTCTATCTGGGCTCTCTGGCGTTCTCTGCTCCTCTCTCGGCTTCTGCTACTTCTTTCTCGACTTCTCTTTCGGCTTCTGTTTGTTCTTGGCTTCTACTGGCGTACCCGTGACACCACCCTTAAAAGCACAGTCTTAGCCCAGGTAAATCCCATCTACCTATGCCCACACCCTACTCCAGGTGCCCACCATCAGGCATGCATTCAGGACCTCAAGGATCCATCATCTATCCTGATGGCAGGTGGGTAGAAAAGCCTGGCATTTTTCCTTACCCTACACAGCACCATTCCCTAGCATTACAGCTCTTTGTCAGTTGTCAGTCCATAACAACAAATAGCTCTTTGAGGCACCAAGCCCAAAGCCTGGTGCTCCTTTCAGGTGGTGTCAGAGGCAAGCTGGAAGCAGGCAGCGGCCCCTGGCCTGCAAAGCAATTTGGCTTCTCTGAAAGCATTTTGGTTTCTTTTCTTCCTTCAGAGATTGGCTGCTGGATGCATCTGAGAACATCCAGTCAAGAAAGCAAGTGTCCAGTCCATGGCGTTTCTGGCGAGTCCAAATAAGTGCCATCTGAGCGAGGCCAGTGCCTCCCAAGCTGGCTTCACTCCTACCTTATCTCCTCTCTCTGCAACCCCCCTCCCCCACCAGTCTGATTGGATTGGTTGCAATCTGATGGCTGATTGGACTATTTACCATTCCACGATCCAGGCAGCAAATCCATGAGCCCCTCCACTGCCTGCAGCTGGAGGGAGCCACAGTGTAGAGCTGGTCCCTGGGGTTCCAGGGGCTGCATGCCATGGGGTGGATGGTCGGAGAACCACTGCAGTCTTCCATCACTGCTGGTCTCTGCCAGAAACCTGAGCCCCAGTGGGGCCTGCCACTGGTGGCGGGTAGAAAACACCCACTACCTGCTGCCGCTTGCATTGCCCGAAAGCAATATTTTGGGGTGAAGCACTGGAGCTTTGAGGTGGGAAAGGGGTCTCCAGTTTCAAACTCAACTCTGCTTCATGGAATTTTTTTTTTTCAGCTTCAATTCACACCACCTGCTGGTGCATTCTCTCTGTGTGACCTAAATCACATTTAGGAGATGGAGAACTTAGTTATTCCAGCTCATGTTTTTTTAATACCAGCAAGCCAAAGGATTAGCTTACCTCAGGTGCTCACAATTTGCTTAATTACCCAAGCTTGGATGGGGGTAATGGGAAGGAAAGAAATAAAGGGGATCATGTGCTACGAAGTGTAGTGGCTTAGATATCAAGAACTGAGAGTAGAACATTTTCCCTGAAAAGACAGTGTAGGTGAGCAGGCAGCAATTGGCATTTTTAATTTGGGGAATGAAACAAGTCCATGAGGAAGGATTAAGAGTTAACTGAGGACTTTAAATATCATCGGTTGGTACTGAGAAGCAAGAGTAGGCATGTGAGGGAAAAAATGAAGGCAACATTCAGCAAGACCAGTTGGGGATGGAGAAGGCAGTGAGCCATCAGTTGTGGGAAAAATATTCTCTTTCTCTCTTCAACTCTTTGAATCATCTATCCAAATCTTTTTGGATAGACTATTTGACAAATTGGCTCAAGCAAGTAAAAGAAATAGTATAGTAAACATTATAAAATAGCCTTATTTTTATTATTATAAATGTAGATTCATTGTAAAAATGTTTTAGAAAATACAGAAATGCAAACAGAATGCAAGTCAGCTACCAAGACAAAAATATATTCATTGTCATCTATTTTGTGCCAAGGAGGATGGTAGATGCTGGGAAGAAAATAGTACATCAGATAGAATCCCTGTCCCCATGAAGTACTATTCAGAGAAAATCACTGTCAAACATATAAACATATAAATGTTAAATTAAAATCCTTCCATTAATTTTATTTATTTTGAAGAGTTTATTTTCTTAGAGCAGTTTTAGGTTCTCAGCAAAATTGAGAGGAAGTTACAAAGATTTCCCATATACACCCTCCCCCATTATCAGCATCCCCACCATTGTGGTATATTTGCTATACTGATGTTTCTACATAGCCACATCATTATCATCCAATATCCATAGTTTAGAGTTGATTTTTAGTGTTGTACCTTCCAGGAATCTTAACAAATGTGTAATAACATGTATCCATCATTATACAGTATTATACAGAGTATTTTCAATGCACTAAAATTCCTCTGTGTTACTCTGCCTATGCATTGCCCTGATCCCCAGCCTCTGACAACTACTAATCTTTTTATCAACTCTGTAAATTTTGCCTTTTCCAGAATGTCATGTAGTTGAAATCATACAGTAGGTAGACTCTTCAGACTGGTTTCTGCCCTCAGTAATATACATGGAATGTTCTTCTACATATTTTTATGACTCCATAGCCCATTTATTTTTAGTGCTGAATAATCCATTGTCTGAACTGAACAACAACAACAAAAAAAGTTTATTTTTCTATTCACCTACTAAAGGACATCTTGATTGCTCCCGAGTTTTTGCAATTATAAATAAAGCTGCTATAAACATGCAGCTTTTGTGTGGAAGTACGTTTTCAGTTCTTCTGGGTAAATGCCAGTAGGCATGATTGCAGGATTATATGATATAGTCTATGTTTAAGTTTGTAAGAAACTGCCAAACTTTTTTCAAAAGTGACATTTTAACATCTCCCTCAGCAATGAATATTTTCATTGCTTCATGTCCACTCCAGCCTTTGGTGTTGTCAGAATTCCAGATTTTGACCATCTAATAGGTGCGTGTGGTGTCATGTTAGTTTGCATTTCCCTGATAACATTCTTTGGTCAGGTGTTTAAGATATTTGGCCCATTTTTTAATCTGGTTGTTTTATTGTTAAATTTTAAGAGTTCTTTTTGTATTTTTAGACAACAATCCTTTTTGAGATGTGTGTTTTGAAAATATTTTCTGCCAGTCTTTGGCTTGTATCTTAGTCTCTTAAAGATCTTTGACAGAACAGAAGCTTTTAATTTTAATGAAGTCCAGCTTATCAGTTTTTTCTTTTATGCATTGTGCCTTTGATGTTTTATCTAAAAAGACTCTTCATATGCCTAATCATCTAGATTTTTCTCCTATGGTATCTTCCAGAAGTTTTATCGTTTTGTATTATACATTTAGGTGTATGACCCATTTTGAGTTGAGTTTTGAAAGGGGCATAAGGTCTGTGTTTAAATTCATTTTTTTCTTTTTTTTTAATCTGGACGACCAGTTGTTCTGGGACATTTGTTGTGATGTGTATATTTTCTCCACTGTGTTGCTTTGGCTCCTTTGTCAAAGATTAGTTGACTATCTCTGTTCCATTTCCATTGATCTATTTGCCTGTTCTCTCACCAATATCATACTGTCTTGATTACTGTAGAATATATACGGTCATTTTTTTTGCCTGTTACAAACCAGTGATTTTTCCTTTTTTTTTTTTTTATTTCAAGTACTGTTTGTCTTCCATCATTGTTAATTTCTTAGATAGTATTTGGTTTCTTCCCTCAGGTGTAGTTCCCATAGTTCTTCCACCACCTTAGGACCTTTGATTTAGCACCACCGTCCCTTGTGCTCTTCCTCTTCTGTTTTTTTGTTGTTTTTTTTTTTATAATTTTTTTTTTTTAAATAGAGGCATGCTTTATTTATTTATTTATTTATTTGTTTGTTTTTTGTTTATACAAGCACTGGGTACAGTCAGAAGCACGGGAGGGTGAGAGAATTCACCAGAGCCAGAGCGGGGAGCAGAGCAGGCAGAAGGACCGAAGGACACTGCTGAGGGGAGCAGCGGGCGGCAGGAGAGGTCTGCGCGCCATGTGGGACCCTCCCCCACTGGCCGTGGAGCAGCCGGGGATCGAACCGGCGCCACAGAGGCCGCGGGCAGCTTCGCAACCCAGCGCTCAACCTTTGCGCCACTTCCTCTCCTCCCCTCTTAGATGCCTCAGATCTATGGTCATTTTCATTTCTGTTTGTATACACACACATATTTCAGAAGACAGAAGCAAATGGACATGTTGCAATTTAAAGCTGGCTTGGGTGTAACTTACTTTCAAATCAAAATTTTTCTCACAGTGTACCAGACTCTCCAATTCAGGACACATGCATTAGACTAACACTATAGATTACAAAAAGCAAGTGGATATCTGCATCTGTTGCATGATTTTCACTAAATATAATTCAGAGCTGCATTTCAAGTGTGTCGATAGCATCTTTAAAAAAAAATAATGAAATTACTGGATCATATGGAAGCTCCATCTTTAGTAGACTGAGGAATCTCCACACAGCTCTCCATAGTGGTTGGACCAGTTTGCACTCCCACCAGCAGTGCAGGAGAGTTCCTTTTTCTCCACATCCTCACCAACATTTTTTAAATATGTGCCATTCTCACTGGTGTAAGATGGTACCTCATTGTAGTTTTGATTTGCATTTCCCTGATTACAAGTGATGTTGAACATTTTTTCATATGCCTGTTGGCCATTTGCATTTCCTCTTCAGAGAAGTTTCTTTTTAGCTCTTCTGCCCATTTTTTGACTGGATAATTTTCTTTGTTTTTGTTGAGTCTCATCAGCTCTTTGTAGATTTTTGTGATCAGTCCTTTATCATTAGTGTTGGGTGCAAAAATGTTCTCCCAGTTGGTGGGGTTTCTCTTTGTTTTTGTTATTGTCTCTTTTGCTGTGCAGAAGCTCTTTAATTTGATGTAGTCCCAGCTGTTTATCTTTGCCTTCACTATCACTGCTTTGGGTGATGTGTCTGTAAAGGTGTCTTTGATGTGGCACTCCTAGGTATTTACCCAAATGACACAGAAACAGTAATTCCAAAGATTACCTGCATGCCTATCTTTATAGCAGCACTATTTACAATAGCTAAGCTATGGAAACAACCCAAAGGCCCAAAAATAGATGACTGGATCAAGAAGATGTGGTACATATACACAATGGAATATTACTCAGCAATCAAAAAAGATAAACACATGCAGTTTGCAGCAACATGGATGGAGCTAGAAGGGATCATGCTCAGCGAAATAAGTCAGAAAGAAAAAAATACCGGGTGGTCTCACTCATAGCAGGAATCTAGAAAACCTAAATAAGAGACCAGGAAAAAGACTAATCAATACAAAGTAAAAAGCAAAATCAATAAGCAACTATAAACCAGAGACACACTGTGTGGGGAGAGGGATGGGCGGGGAGAGGAAGGACTAGAGTTAAAATAAGGGGGGTGGTGCAATTATATGGGGAATATAACCAAAATGAAAATGCATGCATTGTGCAAAGATGAAAAAAGATGTAAGAATTATATAAAATAAAATATTTAAATTTAAAAAAGGGAAAAAAAAAGAAAAATTAAAAAAAAATGAAGCAAGTTAAAGTTTGTCAGTTCTCCAAAGGTTTAACATTAAGCTGAATTCTTAGTTAATGTTAAAAATGAACACCAAACTTTATTAGATTCCAAATTCAGCCCAAACAAATAGCTTTCATAGAGACCAGCATTCAAATTCAGCCAAAGAACAATGAGAGTTTGCTTCCTGGATTTAAAAAAAAAAAAATGGCAAACACAAGTCTCTCTCAGGCCTCCCCAGTGGTGCAGCAGGTTGAGCTCAGTGCTGTGAAGCTGTCAGTAGCCGCTGCAGCCTGGCAGTGCAGGTTCGATTCCCGGCCAGCCAGGGAGATTCCCACATGGCGCGCAGACCTCTCCTGTCTTGCCTGCTGCTTCTCTCAACACAGTGTTTTTGGTCCTTCTGCCTGTTTTCTCCTCTCTGGTGTATCCTCTCACCCTCCTGCGCCTCTGGTCTGTGCCTTAGTTCTTGTATAAATAAAAATAAATCTTTAAACAGCAAAACAAAAAAACAAAAACAAGTCTCTCTCATTCTACGAGTTCTGTCATAATGCTTTTTGCTAACTTCTCATTTGTGCGGTGATCAGGTACTTAAAGTACTTAATTCTTGTCGTGCAAGGTCCAGATATAAGCCAAATGTAATAATAAATTCAGGCAGATCAATTTTGGTTTTCACTGTATGTGTAAGTTAATATTAAAGGGCAAATCCTGAAGTTAAAGAGAGAATGTAGTAGCTTTGTTTCCATGTCTTATCGAATTTTTAACTTTCCCTAAAAGTTTAAGAAAGTCCACCAGAAGCATCTGCTGAGGAATAAGGAACTGGAAGGGAGGGTGATTCAGAGGGATGTAAACACCAGCTTGGCAGGTGAAGCATCTAAATACCAGGTCAAATTAGTAATGATGGCTCATCCTCTCAGTTTCTTACATGAAAATATATTTTTTAAATTCAGAGACTAAATGGATTGTTTTCCATCAAGTGCTTAATTCTACCTTACTCTAACTATCAATTATTTTCATAATATTATAGTTATCTATTTTTTATGATTATAAATTAAATGCTGGGGACACTCAGAAAGGATAAAGTGTCCATTCAGAGTATTGAGGATTGGAGAGTGTTACTTGGATACTGACACTGGGCTTCCCTTTCCCTGGTATTATACAGGGGGCTTTGCATCTGCGAGATATATGTCCCTTCAGGCATATGGGAAGTCATTCTGACAGTCTTTTCCTTTCCTATGAATATGTCTTAGGATGAGACACATGAAGTGTTCTAGCTCACCTTATATAATGTATGAAGGAGGTGCCTATATTGTAATGTGGGAGTAGCAGCTGTTATCATCCCAAGTTGCAAATATGCAAAGTACCAACACCAAAACTATCTTTGCTTTTGGATGGAGGGCATAGTTAACACTTCTCTCAAGTCTGATCAATGACAGAATTTGCATTTAACAATCACTTGTCAGTTATAAACAGCAGGCAGCAGATGATACAATAACTGTCTGCAAAATAGTACTTTTTTGGAAGGGAGTGTTCAAAATAAAATTGGTTTAGGAAACAATGTAATTAAATAAGTAGTCAAGAGAAAATATTCAGGACTTCTTACTACCATACTCTACCCTTTTTATTTGACTAAGGGAAGTCTTTTCTTAAGGGTTGATTGATACTACCAATTTCTAAGAGGATTTCAATGTTCCCTTTCAATGTGACATGATTTTAGAACTACATTAAATGATATGCAACAATTATTTTAGTGTGTGCCAAATCTATTCAGTTTAAAATTTTGTTTTTAATGTTATCTATGTTTTAAAATCATCAAAACTTAAAAAAAGAATTGAGGGAAAATTCCACCCAAGGAAGGGATCCTGCTTATTTGAATAAAGTGTCCCAGAAGCATTTATCAAGGGCCATGAAACAGTAACACTTTATGTCCATCAAACATCAAAAACCTACTACCAACATAACAACAGCAACAAGGTCAACTAACCAACCAACCAAAACATGTCAATCTTACAATCTGCAAAATTCTTCCAAGTTAAATCAGTTCAGTATTTTGATATGTTTGTTGAAATTTGCTGTTTATCTGTAAGAATGAAATAAAATGAAATGGAACAACAAACAAAATCATATTCCTTCTTTATTTTTAACTCACTTGAAAATACGGTCTCTTTAAAAGAAAGACTTGAATGAAGAAACACATAGCTTTTTATGATTTAATAGGATTCTGACCTATAATGTTTTAGGAATATAAAATATTATATGACTGTGAGTTATCATTATGATCAAAGACTTTCTTTTTAGCATCAGTAACTGCCAGTCACTGAAGAATACTGGCAAACAATATGTCATGATTTCCACTCCCCAGAGTGTTCCACCCTTTCTATGACATATCTGCCATTTTTCCTAGGATGCGCTATAAGACACTGGAAAAAAATAAAGAAACTTAGAAAGTTGTTGGTGCTATTTGATACCACTTAGAGTTGACAGAATCTGTTCTAAGTATCCTGCATAAATTATTCAGCTCTTTTTGGTGCATTAAAGAGGTGATATTTTGGACTCAGACAAATTGGGATTCAAATACTTGTTTTGTCATTATATGTAGATATTTTTAACCAATTTATTTCAATTTGTAAAATGTCAGTTACCCAAAACAGATGAGTGTTAATCATACTAACTTCATAGTGTTTTGCCTTACACAGCAGCTGTAATACAACTTTGAATTAAGAATGATTAATTTACTTTATTTCTGATTATCTTATCCATCTGCATAGCTATATGTCTATCTCTGTGTGTGTGCATGCACATGTGTGTAAACATTAGGCACAGTATTTGCCAAGTAATAATCAATACATGGTAGTGATATAATGGCCTCAAGGCCTTTCTCCTTGATATTCTCAACCTGTAAGACTCCTCTCCAGACTTTTTTCTTTACATGTCTTGTAAAGTTCTTACTTGCAAACAGAAACCATCTCTTGCTATTATAAGCAGAAAATAAATGTATTACAAGCTACTGCTGGTTATATAAGTTTGGTGGAGTGAATATTGGTACAACTACTTTGACTTTGTCTACTAAAGTGAATATATACAGAGTATATGATCTAACAATTCTACCTCTACCTATAGACCACACAGAAAAAAGTATACATATGTATACCACAAGGCATGGGCTAGGGTGTTCATAGCCATATTATATAAAGTAGCACCAAAATGGAAATAATACAAATAATCAGCAGTGAAATGGATAAATTGTGATGTATTCAGAGAATGGAATACTACACAGCAATGAAAGCGAATGAACTATAACCATACACAGTAGTATGGTGAATCTTATAAACATAGTGTTAAGGAAAAGAATGGAGAGCCAAAAGAATATACTTTGTATAATTTCATTCATACTAAGTTCAAGAATGATGGTGGGTAGAACATATGCTGTTAGAAACCAGTATAGTAGCTTTCATTAGAGCAATGCCTGAGAGGAGTTTCTACCCGGATAGTCCTTAACTGGCCACCAGGTTGCTGAGTAGAGTTGGTTTGTCCCAAGGGAGTTAGCAAAAACCATTTTTCCTACTTGACTTGAGAGGTCTGGGAAACCCTAGGCTGCCTTGATTAAAGATGTGAGAGGAAAGTCACCCATTAAGGAACCTGGGGCAGAGGTGACTCCATGCCCCAAAAACATAACTGCTTTTTTATTTGTAAAACAATAAATTTTCACATAAAAATGTCATTGGCTTATTTTTCCTCTACTGAAATAAAAATTACTGCAAATTCCATTTTTTCAGTTTGTAACACTTTGTACAAACTTTTGTACCAAATTATAACAATTAGTACAAATTCTTTTGTAACATTTATGTGTTACAATATAGTTTGTAAGTCATGTCCATGTGGAGTGCTGTTTTTAGGAAAAAAAATGTAAAAAATGCCTCAGTCATTGTGTCTGACTTGAGTAGTCGTTGTAACAAAACTATGAGGTCGTTTGAGCAAGTAAGATGAACCATAGCAATGACTTTTCTCAAATCGAGATCTTCTGACACTAATTCTATGTTGTTCAATCTGACTGTAGTTTGAATAATAGATCACATCTTGTAATAAAGTCAAATGGTCGATTTAACCCCTGAAAAGCAAAATAAGGACACAACCCTGTGCTGTGATCCCCACGCCAGAAGCTTACCTGGAACAATCAAGTCAGTCACCTCTGCTTTCTTCTAAAGTCCCGCCCGAGGAGGACTCTCCTCTCACCAGGAGGAGCTCATCTAGTGATGGGTTAGTGCTTCTTCCATAGAACATCACTCCTGTTCCTGAGAATTATAATCATAATCACACTTACATGCCTAAAACTTTATAGATTACATGATGTAGATTCTACAGTATGGACAATATTTTTAGGAATGTTTTGTTTTCCCCCTATTAAACTAGTGATTAAAATAGGGAGGGCTGTTTTAGCTCATAAAACATGTGACACCAAGATCCAGTGAAGGGGAAGTAGTAGTAACGGGTACCCCACTGCACACACCACTCAGTGGAAGTCCTTGGTTACTTCTATCTGCTCTATTTCCTATCAAAACCTGGTCACAGATTATTCTCCCTCAGTCATTTCCCCTCTTACTGTGAATGAAAACTAACATGCCATCTTTCCCAGGGAATTTTATACCTTAAACCTTTTGCTAATTATTAATTACAGAATGAATGCATTTCCCTTCAATGGGCAGGGCGTTCTTAACCTTTGCACTTAAAATTGCACCACTTATCTGCTCTTTGGGAGAATTATGCCAATTAATCCCATTTAATTTCTAGTAATTCAGGACATTTTTATGATGACTAGTTAAGGGCTATATTGTTTTGAAATGTTATCACTTTATATACTTAGAGATATCAGGAACTCTTAACTTTTTAGCTTCAGGGAGAGAAGATTAAGTTATAATCTACTATATTATGCTTACAACTGAAAAATGAATCCAAGAATCATGAAAAATAAGATGGAAGAAATAGCCACAGGGTCTCCCTGGTAGCGCAGAGGTTGAGCTCTGGGTTGCCACGCTGCCCTCAACGTCTGCAGCGCCGGTTCAATCCCTGGCCACTGGCGAGTGTCCCACATGGCGAGCAGACCTCTCCTGCCACCCGCTACTCCCCTCAGCAGTGTACTTCATCAGTCTGCCTGTTCTGTTGCCCGCTCTGGCTCTAGTGAATTCTCTCATCCTCCCGCGCTTCTGACTGTACCCAGTGCTTGTATAAATAAATAAATCTTAAAAAAAAATAGTCCTTAAGAAATAGCCAAAATGTATCTGTTTGGGGAACACACACACAAAGACTGAAAGTGTGAGAATAATTACTTTATTCTCTCTTCCTTAAAAGTTATAGTTGTGTATAAAGGATGCATGGATAATTTCATTTGGTACTATTTTACCATTGTATAAAAGTTATATTAATAATACTTCATTTCATCTTTGAGAACAGAAATTTTGTTCATGTAGTCTCAGAATCCAAAACTTGGCTTAAAACTCTAGTTCAGGGTATTCACAGGTGCTTGTGTCTTCAAAATGAAACTCATGCTTTTTCAGACAGATCATTTTAGGTGATTTTGGAATCCAATGTAACTTACTTTGTCACTTGTATTTTACCGGAGCTCCTGATTTGAAAAACTGCTGCACTGTGCCAGTTTATTTTAGTCCTCTAATATTCTATCAAAATTAAACTTGCCTAAAAATATGTTTCACCTTTTAGGTTATGCAGACTGGTTTATATAGATACACCAGTTTGTAAGATATAATTGAATAATATCAGTTATTTTTTAACTGCCAATAGAATTGGTGATTGTCTTGGCTCTATTTTGGTATGTGATAATGTTGTTTTAGTACCTGGCAATTCTTAAACTTTCAGCAGAGCTGCACAATAAATACAGGATTCTTGGTTCAAAATGCAGGAAAAATGCCACTAAGTGAACTAAAATGTAGAGTGTTTTCCTTTCTTTTGCAGTCTTTCTCTTATTGTGGTGTTTTTCATTTTCTATTGGTTGTCATTCTAAGTCAAGAAACATGAAATTTAGATTATTAGTATGAATTTTATCATTTCTGTATTGTGCGATGTTAGTGCTTTAAATATAAAAGCATGTAACTTGCATGTAGACTCTGAAATTAACAATTAATATTTAGTAGCTTGTGCATGCACATGTATTTCATTCTTTTTTTTTTTAAAGATTCATTTATTTATTTATACAAGCACTGGGTACAGTCAGAAGCGTGGGAGGGTGAGAGAATTCACCAGAGCCAGAGTGGGGAACAGAACAGGCAGACTTGACGAAATACATTGCTGAGGGGAGCAGTGGGCATGGCAGGAGGGGTCTGCGTGCCATGTGGGACCCTCACCAAGGGCCAGGGATCGAACTGGTGCTGCAGAGGCTGCGGGCAGCTTCACAGCCCAGCCCTCAACCACTGCACCACCAGGGGAGGT
Source organism: Talpa europaea (assembly GCF_964194135.1). Taxonomy (NCBI): domain Eukaryota; kingdom Metazoa; phylum Chordata; class Mammalia; order Eulipotyphla; family Talpidae; genus Talpa; species Talpa europaea. Next base: position 95,207,393 of record NC_140071.1, read on the forward strand.
CCTGTATTTCATTCTTACCAGAACATTGGACATACTGCACAACTAACTCAAATGCTTTTATTTTACCTTTTGACACAATGTATTCTACCAACACTTTCTAACTTTAAATTTATTTTGAGTAAGGATGGACTTAAAGGAAAAGGAACTATAAATTGCCCTATCTTTTTCTTTCTTTCTTCTATACCATTTTCAGCATAAGTGGCTGCTTGCAGCAGAGTAGCATGAGTACAGAAGAATATAATGAAAGCCTTTGGTTTTGTTCATGTTTTGTAAAACACTATTGCCTTCATATTGTGTTCCAAGCAAGTTCAGGTTGAAATGGAAAGCATGGTCTTTGAGGCTCTCACTGTCCTCCTTTACTTAGTATAGATGTAACACACTTACTTTGTACTTGTATTGAGTCACACAGTGCACAGCCAGGTGGGATTTTATTCCCATGAGACATTGCAAACACTCAAAGCAAATGGGGTATCAAGGAACAGCAAACATGTGTTGTGCTTATCTTCTCGGTGCATCCTCCATTGTTCTCATTGGCCTTCCCTTACAAAACAAAGTTTAAACATAAAATTATTAAAGATTTTAAATTGTAACAACAGAACATAGCAAGCATAGAACATACACCAAACATGGGGCTCTTCTGAGTTGTGTGCTAGTGCATGCATGGAGCTGGCCCAGAGTGTCAGAGTAGAACTATAGTGAAGGTAATTTGTTGCCAAAATGTCATCCAGAAGATATTTACTATAATGTATTTATACATTGATTATTCATATGAACTTTGCACATTATATTTTCCTTTGCATAGAGCAAAAACACACAGTCTAAAAGTTAAGACTTAACAACTCCAATCCGTGTACAGGTTTTTATGCCTTTGATGGACACCTTTCCTTTCACATTCCCCACTGAAACTCTAGAGGAACCTTCACTCTCTGTTTCTTTTATGTAGGAAGCAAAGACACAATACCAACTCAACATCAGGATACACACACACACACATACACACTCACACACACAATGAAGTGAGCGCTTTCCCTAAGCACAGGCAAAGAACCAAATCATTAAAACAACAGCAACAGCAAAAACCTTTGTTATTGTTCAACAGTTAGCTGTGATATGGGTAATAGACTGATATTCCGGACTCCAGTCTCTTCTCTCTCTCCCTAAATGTTCCCATCTTACTTCATTCCCCATTCCTTCATTCTGATCTCTGAGCCTCCACCTTCACACTCTTCTAATACTATCTTTATCAAGACATCAAGGTAATTCTTATAGAGCATATATCTGACTCAGGCAATACTTGCCTAAAATATTTTGCAGGTGCTTTCATTTCTTCATGATAAATCACATCTTTCATGGTTTGGCTCTGTTTACCTCTCCAGTTTCCTAGGCATTCTCAGAACTTTTAGACAATTCACAATTGTTCGAATACATTTATGTATATGTATATATGCATATTTACCTACAGCCTGGAAAACTCTACTATATTTTCTGTGCCTTTCCCAGTCTTTCTTCTCTTTAAGATTTGTCATAGGAATTTATCCTTTGTTACTTATCCATTGTCATTTATTTACAATAAGTATTTTTTGTTGTTGCTTTTACAATGTGCCAAGTACTATGTTAGAGTTTAGAAACATAGTGATGGATCAAAATATCCTTGATGCTGGGGGAGCTCAGTCAAGGGAAATGATAACTAATATGCTTCCTTTTTTATTATGTTTTATTTTTAAACATTTTTTATTTTGTTTTATTTTTAAACATTTTTTTATTTTTTGCATCACTGTTCATTTTTAAACAATATTTGCTTTCCCGCACACCCTCAGGTGTAGTCCCCGTAGAGTTTCCTTCACTAATGCACCATTACCACAGTCCCCTGTACTCCTTCCTCCCTCCCTCTGATACACTTTCTTATTAGAAGCTCACAAACACATGCACAAAGAAATGCCAAAATCAGTGACAACTTGGAGAAGTGTCACAAAGGAGAAATGCTTTGTAGGGTGAAAACATAGAAGAAGGTAATCGAACCCTGTGGAAAATTGCAATCAAGCTGCATATTGAAGGGGAAATTGGAGTAACTAGAAAAGGAAAATGCATAAGTTGAAAGGGATGCTGGGAGGTGGGCAAGGATTTTTGGAGGAGAGAAGAGCATAAAAAGAGATTTGGTGGCAAACGAGAATCAGGCATTCAAAACAATAAAAGAGAAATTAATACAATATAAGTCAGGAGAGGTAGAAAGAGATCTAACTATGAAGTGCCATGTAGGCCAAGGTGAAATTTTAGTTTGCGTCGAAGGCAGTAGGAAACCTCTGAAGTGTTTGGTTTAAGAAGAAAGGGGGGAGAGCAAAATCATCTCCATTTAATGTCTTTTTAAAAATATCTCAGTCTCTCTGTGGTATTATGGAGAGCAGATCTGAAGAAAGTAAGAATTGAGATTCTTCTAAAAGTCCATGAAAGAGATTTTTATGAATGAAATATGATAGAATTTTGATTAATATGGCTTTGTATTGTAATGTAAAGTTTGGGCTTGTGATAACTCTTTATTGTCAGAATTGCTGTAGCTACTAGGGTTCTTCCGCAGTTCCATGTAAATTTGGGGAATATTTGCAGTATATCTTTGAAGCATGTGTGTATTTCTTTGGGTATGATACCTCTTTTAACAATGTTAATTTTCCCAATGCATGAACAAAGAATATTTTTCCATTACTTTGTGTCTTCTTCTATTTCTTTTAATAATGCCTTACAGTTTTATTGTATAGGTCTTTTACCTCCTTTATTAGGTTTATTCTTAGATATTTAATTCTTTTATCATAAATGGATAGTTAGTCTTATCAAATACTCTCTGCATTTATTGGTTTGATCATATTATTTTTATCTTTCCTTTTGTTGATTTGGTGGATTTTATTGATTGATTTGTGGATGTTGAACTATCCTTGGTCATGATATGTGTTCCCTGTAAAGTTTTGTTGAATTTGATTTGCTAAGATATTGTTGGGGACTTTTGTGTCTATGTTCATCAGGGATATACGTCTGTAGTTTTCTTGTGATCTTTTTGGTTTCTGCTTTTAGTGTCTGCTTTTGGTATCAGAATATGTCCTCATGGAATATTGTGTTGGAAGTATTCCCTCTTCCTTAGATTTTTGGAAGAGTTTGAGAAGGATAGGTATTCATTTGACTTTGAAGGTCTGGCAGAACTCACTAGTGAAACCATCTGGCCTTGGAGTTTTGTTTTTTTGGGGAGGATTTTGAATGTTTTTTCAATTTTCTTGCTTGTAATTTATCTGTTTAGGTTTTCTGTTTCTTCCTGATTCATTCTCAGAAGGCTTTATACTTCTAAGAACTTGTTCATTTCTTCTAAATTGTCTAATCTATTGGCATACAAAGATGTTCATAAGTAGACTCTTATGATTCTCTGTATTTCTGAGAACTCTAGTATAAGTTTTATTTTGTTTCTGATTCTAGTAGAGCTTTTGCCTTTTACTTAGTGAATATAGCCAGAGGTTTAAGTCTTACTATTTTTTTTTTCAAAGATCCAGTTTTTGTTTCACTGATATTTTGTACTCTTTTCAAATTACTATTTTATTTATTTCTGTCCTAATTATTATTATTTCATTCCTTCTACTGGTTTTGCTTGCTCTTTTTCTAGTTTCTTATGGTATAAGATTAGATTATTTATTTGCAATCTTTCTTGTTTCTTGTGTGCTCATTTTGGCATTTACTTCCCTCCTAGTAGTACTGATTTTGCTATGTCCCATAGTTTCTTGTAGCTCCAGTTATTTTTTTTTATTATTTTCTCATCTGATTTCCTCATTAACACAATAGTCATTCCTCATTAACACAATAGTATGTTGTTTAGTCTTCACATATTTTTTTTCACTTTCTCTTTGCAGTTGACTTCTGTTTGATACTATTGTGATCAGAGAAGACACTTGATACAATTTCAATCTAAATGAATTTATTGACATTTGTTTTGTGACCCAAGATATGGTCAATCCTCAAGAATGTTTCATTTGCACTTGAGTAGAATATACACTCACCTCAACAAATAAATGCCTATTAAAATTATCTGGTCTAGTGCCCCCTTGAAGACTGTTTTTCCTGTTGATTTTCTATCTGGTTTATCTTACAGTAATTAAGTGGGGTGCTGAAGTCCGCTATTATTGTGTTGCTGTCAATGGCTGTTTTTAAGTTTGTTAATAGTTGTTTTGCATATTTTGATACTTCTTTACTTGATGCATATATATTGATGAGTTTTGTATGTTCCTGATATATTGATACCTTAATCATTATATGTTCCTTCCTTTATGTTGTCTTATTGTAACTATCACTGTCCCTGTCTATTTTAGCATATCATTTGCTTGTAAGATTGTTTTACAACCTTTTGTTTTGAATCAATGAGCTTTGAGCTTAGATGGGTCACCTGGAGAGATCAGTAAGTTGGGTTTTTTTTTTTTTTATATAAGGGAAGGTGAGGAGAGATGTATACAACTTAGAGGAAAGCAAATTAGTTTTTTTCTTAATTAATTAATTTATTTATACAAGCACTGGGTACAGTCAGAAGTGCAGGAGGGTAAGAGAATTCACCAGAGCCAGAGCGGGGAGCAGAACAGGCAGAAGGACCGAAGTACACTGCTGAGGGGAGCAGCGGGCACGGCAGGAGAGGTCTGCGCGCCATGTGGGACCCTCGCCTGTAGCCAGGGATTGAACCGGCACTGCAGAGGCTGCGGGCAGCTTCGCAGCCCAGCGCTCAACCACTGCGCCACCATGGGAGACCCAGTAAGTTGGGTTTTTTGATCCAAGCAGCTAATGCATTTTTTGATTGGTGAGTCCAATTCATTTATATTTAGGATGATAATGGATAAATTAGGCTTGCTATTACCATTTTGTCTTTAATTTTCTGATTCTATTTATTTCTTTGTTTGATTTTTTTTTGTGGATTTTATTGTCTTTGATTTGGGTAAGAGTGCTCCTTTTCACATTTACTTGCAGGGGAGGTCAAGTGTTAGCAAACACCTTTACCTTTTATTTGACTGGGAAGGCCTTCATTTCTCCCTTTTATCTAAAACAGTCTTGGAGGATATAGTATTCTATTTTGACAGTTTTTATCTTTGACTAATTTAAATATGTTATTCCATAGACTCCTTCCCTGCAAAGTATCAGCTTTGACATCTGATGAAAGCCTGATTGGAATACCTTTGTTAGTTACCTGCTCCCACACTCTATAGCCACCTTCAATACTCTTTCTCTGTCTTGAATGCTTAATAGTTTCACTACTATGTGTCTTTGTAAAGATCTCATTTCATTTAGAAAACCCAAGTATTCATTTAGATTCATGGATGTATGTGTTTAGATTCTTCCCCATATCTGGGAAATTTTCTTCTACAAATAAGAGGAATGACCTCTTTGAATAAGCTCTCTGCTCCTCCTCCCAGCCTCTTTGCCTTTTGGAATACACATTATCCTTATTTTGCCTTTCTTAATGAAGTTAGAATTCTTGAAGTGTTTCTTCTCTTCTTTTTCACATCTATCTCTCTCTTCTTCCACCAGAGTCCTTTATGCATTACTATCTTCAAATTACTGATTCAGCCCTTCATGTGATCTACTTTGCTTCCATAGTTTTCTTTTGCATTCTTGATCTCATTTATTGACTCCCTTACATCCTGAATCCTTTTTATTATCTTAAAACTTCAATTTAAATCTTCTGTCCATTAATTTTATTTCTGAGCTCATTCATTTATTTTTGTGACTATCATTTTAATTAATTTTTCTTAGTTCCTTTGTATTACTTTGATTTCTTTCTGATTTTTATTTCCTCTTTTTGAGTTTATTATAACAATTTTGATTTATTTATCTGACAAGGAGGTACAATCGCCCAAATTTCCTAGGTTAGATTCTAGAAGGATATTCTCTCTTTGTCATATTCCCTTGTGTCATATATTTTTTGTTTGCCCATTTTGCTATTTATATTTCCTCATTTTTTTCCACTATCTTTAGTTTCACTTGGAGAGTTGAACTACTCTTACTTTTCCTGCAGATGGCACTGTGGCTTGATTTGATTTTTTTGTTGTTCTTTGAGGGCTTCCATAAGTATTTTTTAAGATTTATTTATTGATTGCATAGAAGAACTGGGGTATAGGCCAGAGGTGTCGGGGGCGGGGACAGGAGAGGAGGATGAGAGGATTTATCAGAGACAGAGTGGAGAGCAGAAGAGATAGATTACTGAACTACACTGCTAAGGGGAGCAGTGGGTGAGACAGAAGAGGTCTGCTGTGCCCTATGTGGGTTAGCTCCCTGGCTGAGGATTGAACTCAGACCATCTTGGTGATAACACTGAGACTTAACCCCAAGACTACCAGGGAAGCCCTTGCATAAATATTGATACCTGTTTTTGCAGTGCTGTGTCAGTTGGTTGGGGAGCTTCCAACTGCTAATGTATATGTGTTGGGGTGTGAGGTTAGCCCATGTTTGTGACACTACTGATGTCCCTTATTTCTGGGATTCCAGATCTGAGATTAAGCATTTTGTGTGCTGTCAGTGACCTTCACTAGGTCAGTACCAACCCTAAGGAGTGGGGAAGGGGTAGTTTAGTCTAGACTACTTAATTTTTCCTTAGGGAAGACCCAGCGTACCTGGGACAACCTGGATTCCCCATATGGGTTTTCTTTCTTTCAAGAATGTGTAGCTCCACACCATTTCTTGTTTTCCCTCCTCAGGGTCCCTAGCTGAGCTACCAACTGTGCTGTTTGTGCCTCTACACCACAAACTCCAGGGACCTCTCTTCACCCACTTCCTATTCAGTGACATGTGACTCCTCTGTGTTCCCTTTGTGTTGTCTGTATTGGCCTCCAATGTCCAAAGGTGCTTCACCCAAAACCAGTGGACTCTCTCTCAAGGTAGTGTTCCTCTGATAACTCTGGTATTTGATATTTCTCTCAGTAACAAAGTAGAGAACCTCCTCTGTCACTATTTTGGTGACTTCTTCTGAAACACTCTTCTTTGTCCACCTGACATTGGTTCTGTCCTCCTATACTAAGTTCCTATATTGCGTTCTTCTAAAAGCCTCTGTACAGCAGAAACTCCTCTACTGGATGGATTACGTCTCTTCCTTTCCTCCCACTGATTCTTCTGCCTAACTATATCGTTAATATGCACCACTCCTTTAGAGTATTATGTGTTTGCCTCTCTCCCACACTAGACTTGGGGGAATTCCTTGAGGGTGAGAGAACATCTTATTCATTGTGTTCCCCAGTGCCTGTTCAGTATTGTGGAAAACACCACATCCTCAAATTTTGTGCTTGTTTTGTCCCTGCTCACCCAAGTCTTTGGAAACTTTTCCTTCACTCACTAACTAAAAAACCCTTAAAAGGTTTATTAGCTGAAAACCCTCCCCCTTGGTGTGGATGCTTGCTAAATTACCATGACAAACTACCACAGACCAGGGGCTTAAACAACAGAAATTTATTTTCTCACAGTTCTGGAGACTGAAGGTCTGAAACCAATGTGTCAGCACAGCTAGTTTCTTCTGACACTCCTCTTTTGGACTTGTAGATGGCTGTCTTCTTCTTGTATGTTTACATGGTCTTTCTTCCATGTATAGGACCCCTACCTCTTCAGATGTTGTTATCACAGCATGCCCATCACCAAATTATGCAAAGTCCACTACCATACACCGTTGTGCTCCCTCCTCACTGTGTTCTCACCTTTCCTCCAATGGTTGCCTTAGTTTTATAGTCAAGAGTTAGTTTTTTACTTTGGTTTTATATGACCCTTTCTTTGTTTTCTTTGTATTCCACAAAAACATGAGACCATCTGGCATTTGTCTTTCTTCTTCTGATTATTTCACTTGGCATAATCCCTTCCAAATCTATCTATGTTGCAACAAATGGCATGAGTTTATCTTTTTTGATTGCTGAGTAGTATTCCATTGTATATATATATATATATATATATATATATATATATATATATATACCGCATCTTCTTGATCCCCTCAGCTTAATTTTATTTTAATCACCCCTTTGGAGACCCAACCTCCAAATGTAGTCATAGTCTGAGATGCCAAAGTCCTGGTACATCAATACATGTATGGGGGGGCACATAACTTAGCCAGTAATATCTCTTTCTTACCCACCGATACCTTCCCCCAAGTTTGCTGTGGTTCTCCAAGTGGTCCCTGTCGGCAGAGATGCACACTGCAGCATCCCTGGCTTCCTCTCACCTGCTCATTGAAAGCTCCATTTTCACTTCACTTTAGATTTGGACCTCATAGACCCCATACTTCTGGGATAATTTTGGATATGAAGCTTACTTCCAGTGATATATGGGAAAACTGTGAAGAACTGTTTCTTCTCCTATGTGATTATTCCTGATATTTGAATAGATGACTTCCTATTTTCACTTTCTTATCTTTTCTGAAGTCCTGAACATTAAGGGTTTATATCATGAAAACAAATATGTCATCGTATAGTATAACTACCACTTTCCTTGGTTTTGATGTTCCAAAGAGGTATATAATTTTTAATGAATTGTGGATTATTTTTAGGTATATTGCCTTATTGGAATTTTAACCAAAAAAGGCAAATTATATACTGAACTTTTTACTGTTGCAGAAATGGGATCCCAATAGGGGTCATATATCAAAACTGTTCTCGGTTCCAGGTCTTCAGAATAGGAGTCATGGCTCTTTCCACTGTGTCATTGCTATTTTATTTACAAGATTTTTAGAACGAGACATAACCTTGTTTTATAAGCATTTGCCTTTATGAGTCTACTGTCATTAAGTTATAATTGATTGCTTTTTATGAATGTTTAAAATATTTGTTTGTTTTATAGACTATAATAGTATGTTTTATTTTAAGTAAATTTAAAATTTATAATCAATTCCAAATGTAAAAATTTGGAATGTTTTAAAAGTAAACAGACCTGTTCAACCTTATTTAACAAGCTTTTCAATGATCTTTTTGTAGTTTTTAATATTGTTATAATCTGTATTATTATAAATGGTTGTAATTTTATTAAAATATTTTATAAACTTCATATTACTTATAGTTTAATATAAAATATGAAATGCTTATAAAAATAAAATAGTTTATATAAAATAGGTTTATAAAAAGTCTTATAAATTTAGTGAAGAACTAAATGTTGTAGCACTCTCAGTATAATTTATTGGATGACAATAACCAAAGAAATTATTTATTAATTGTAGTATAGATTCATAGATACCTGATATTTTACTCTGATTAGGGCACCAAGGAAGAATAACAACAAAACATATATCATTAACATGAAAAATATTATTAGTACTTATTATGTAAGTTTCTTTGGCTGAGTCAAATGTAACTTAAATACTCTGGACAAGCCTATATTGTAGGTATCATCCTGTTTTAAATTTGGGGAAATTGAGGCTTAGCAAGATTCAGCAGCTCAATGGAGATCACAAAACAGGCAAGTTACAGCTCTGGAATTTGATCCCGTGCCTCTGACTCCATCCATATTGTGTCATTGCGACACAAGCTGAAGAAATTATAGGACAGACACATAGTCAGCAATTACTCATTGAAACTAGGGATATATTGGGTATAGATATATGAAGCCAATAAAGCCCACAAAAGTGGTATTATATTGCTTTGTTGGTTATCTGATACTGGGTTCCTTAACCTTTGTGGTCCTTAGTGTCTTCATCTATAAACAGGAAGTTAATTGTGGCGTCTTGCTCATAAATGCCATGAAGAAAATAGAGTTGTGTTGTGTGTGTGTATATATGCACATATATATGATATATAAGTGATCAGTGTGTAAACTAGCATTATCCTTTTGAAAAGCAACAATTGGACTGTAAATAACAAGAGTTAGAAAAAATTCCATCTCTTTCACACATGATTATATAGGTGAAAGATGTAATTCAAGAAATAAAAAATATATTTATATAGGTATTAATAATTATAGAGAAAAACAGTTTGGTAGTTTCTCAAAAGGTAAGATTTACTTTAGCATTTCAGCCTCTGTATGTAGAAATAAGAGAAATGAAAACATATATCCCTCCCAAAAACTTGTACATGAATGTTCACAAATGTTTTATTCATAATAGTCTTAAAGTGGAATGAATAGACTGTGGGCTACTTTTGCCAATGAGGAATCATGAAGTAATGATAGCATGGATGATTTTGAAAAACGTGCTAAGTAAAAGTCACGAAGTTCACATATTGTGCTATTTCATTTATATAAAATGTCCAGAATAGACAAAAATGTAGAGATATAAAGTAAACTAATGGTTGGTTAGGGCTGTGGGATGGGACAGGAAGGATGTTAATGACTGCTAATAGGTAAAGGGTGTTTTTTTGGCAGGAGATTAAAAAAATTCTAAAATGAGATTGGGGTGATTACTTTAATACCCTGTGAGTATATGAAGAGGCATTGAATTATGCCCTTTAAATGGGTGAAGGGATGGAATGTGAATTATATATATAAAACTGTTTAAAATCTCAAAAATATATAGGGAAAATGGAATAATCAAAATATCTGTCAAGCTATCAAATACATTATGCTGTATGCTGTTGATAGAAAATTATGTAGTCACTCCATATTATAAATCCAGACTATATAACAATGCAGAAACTATGTAACTTGTAATGCTAAGTGGAAAATGTATAGAAACGTGATGCAAAATGGTATTGAAGCTAAATATTATGCATTTGGATAAAGGCAGGCAGGAAACTCAGAAACCCCAGAGTACAGTGAAGGAAATGTGCCTCCTTTCAAAAATCCCATTAATGTTGTTGAGTGTTTCGACAGTACTTATTTTAATGTTCTTTGGAATGGTAGCCTTGTGGTAGGTACAGGTGGTATTAAAGATGCATAAAACACAGGGAAGGAAGGAAAAAGCACAAGGGACACTTTAAAAATCAGCATGTGAAACATCCAAGACATAGAAATTTAAAGGCAAAAATTTAGAGGAGCATTTAAGGGAAATAGGTGCTGGGGGAGATGCTGAAGAATGTACAAGCAGGTCAGCCGCCGGCAGAATTCTACCCAGAAAACTTAAAAAACTGAAACGTTTGTGTGTTCTCTCCTGTGACCCTCTCCCTGCCTGAGTTTTGAGGGTCGGGGATTTTCACATACCGGAGCTGGTGTGGGTCTGTGATAATAACCTAAAAGGAAGTAGGAAAACTTAGCAGTATGCATAGTTTACTTAAGTTCACCAAAATTGTACTCGAGTGTGGAAAAAGGGAGGAAGTCTGGTCAAGCCTGAGTGAGTCAACATTTAATGGCCCTCCACCCAGGTCTCCTCCCTTCCCAAGGCCACCTCACCTCTGCATCTGTATGCTTGACCCTTCCAAGGAAGGAACTCTAGCTGGGGTGGGTGGGAGGACCCAAGTCCATGTTGATGGGCCTCAGCCAGCAGGTTGGGGACCAGGGAGAGGAGGGGCCAGAACAATGGCGATTATCTCTTTCGTGTCCTTTTACAGAAATTTTCTCCTTCCTTGGCTCCCACTGAGTGTCTGAAATGTCCCAGTTCCTTCAACATCCTAGATCCTAGAAATGGCTTGTGAGGATAGCTAAAGTACTGTGTTTATAGTTCTTTAAAAAGCACTCAGGATGCAAGGTGCAGTTCTTTTTATAGATAAATAATTGCTAGAGGGATGACCATTTTTAAGGTAGAATCTACTTCTTCCTCAAAATAGAACTCATTGTTCTTAGTCCCAGAGTGTGGGGAAACAGGATGGGTACTTGATGGACCCTGATGTTCATGTCTTTTGTGGAATATAAAATCAGGATTTTTGAGTGTGATTTTCTTCAGCGTTATTAGAACCTTTTGGGGTGCCCAGTGATGCACCCTTAAGCAGATGCCATCTGGATTGGTCCTGCTGCTCAATCAACTGAGCCTGCCAGATGATCCCTGTGTCCTTCCTTCTTACCAGCCAAGATTATTTCTGTCCTTTTGCACCAGGAGTTACTCTATATTTCAGGCACCAGGATAAACACTGAAGGTTGTAATTACAGCCAAGCGTTCAACCATTTCTTTGGCCTCCTTTTAGGAATCCAGTCCTAGAAAAGTAACACCAGGTATCTGTCATGTGGAGAACTCGGAGCAGTTCTTGGCTTCTCAGGAGTGCTGAAGTTTTTGTGGGATGAAGAAAAAGGGGTAATAATTGCCTTCATTTTGCAGAAAGCTGGAGAGGATGACTTATTTGCCTGAGACTTCAGCAACCATTCTTTAATTTTTTTTTAAAGATTTATTTATTTATTCATACAAGCACTGGGTACAGTCAGAAGCGTGGGAGGGTGAGAGAACCCACCAGAGCCACAGAACAGGCAGAATGACAAAATACACTGCTGAAGGGAGCAGCGGGTGCAGCAGGAGAGGTCTGCGCACCATGTGGGACCCTCGCCGGCAGCCAGGGTTTAGAACTAGCACTGCTGAGGCTGCAGGCAGCTTCGCAGCCCAGCGCTCAACCACTGAGCCACCAGGGGAGGACCCATTCTTGACTATTCTTCTTTGTCTAAGTCTATCCTCTGTACCCCCATCTCCACATTTAGCAAATGGTTAGTAAGTTATGGAATAACAGTAAACACAACCCCCCCACCCCAGTCAATCACCCAAACAACAGCAACAACAAAATCCTGTGTAGAAGGTTCAAAATGAAGAGGGGAAATAAGGAAAGGAAAATGCTATTTTGTAATAACTCTATGCATATCACTACTCTGTGTTTGTCATGAAAACCCATTATTTAAAAAATTCCCATTTATGTGTGATCCAGAAACATCATATTAAAATTCAAAATTTGAAAGCCAAAAATTGACCTATGGTTATTGATTTTTGTACAATGAGATATTAGTGAAGCTATTTTTTTTTAAATTTCTACGTAAGAAATCTATGTTCTGCAATGACTAAGTTTCAGTCTTAAATATACTCAGTGTAGACGTATCAAGGAAATCTTTAGTCTAAAGAAAATTAGACTGCACAACAACCAAAGGAAACTAGTTACATGTTGCCATGGCAACAGGGCCAGCCTCAGGGAAGGACAGTTTCTCAGATTCATCTACTGTGTCTGCAGATTGACTTCCTTAAAACAGAGTCATGTGCACAGATCACAAACACTGAAACTGTTATTTTCATTTTATAGAAGTTGCAGTCTCAAATTGTATCTTTTGGACTTTTCCCTGCTGCTATTCATTGTCTTTTTATCTCTGGAAGGTGGGCCTGGGTGATGGGATACTTTGTAACTTTCATTCATGCACTCACTAATATCTTTGGGACACGAGCCAGTGGGGTTTGATAGTAATTAAACTTTGATGACTGGAACATGACCTGCAAAATGAATTCCTTGTCTCAGTTTAACTCCTAATAGACAGAAATCCACATCTCTCAGAATCCAATGATAACCTCTGTTTTCAGATCATGGGAAGAAGTCAGAGGTTTGAATGGCTTTTCCTAAAGCCATTGCAGGGTCTGTTTCCCGGGAATTATTCTTTGCCTATCTGGGCCACAGATATCTACATAATTAGTCTCAACGTAGTCTGAGAAATGTGTGTAAATAATGCAAACCACATTTACAGGCAGGGCCACCCTGGTCGAAAATACAAGTAATTTGCCAAGGGTAAGATAATTAGTTACAGCAGGGGTAGAGATTCCAGAGGGCCATTCTCCATTCCTTTGCTAAGACGACTGAAAAATCTTCCTTTCACTCAAGAAACAAGGCCAATTAATGAATGCTGGGAGGTGGGAATGGGTCAATATTTGTTGACACATTTTGAAAGGTCATTTTCATTTTATGGGGTTATTGGTACTTACAGTTATTCTTTTGCCAGTAACAAGCCTCTTGATATCTCCTCTAAAAGAATGAAAAGAGAGTGAAAAATGTATGTAGTGAGAACTACAGCTGAAGTTGTACAGTCAGATCTGGTGTTTTGGAAATCAGTGGCCACATTAAAAAGGTTTCAGCTGACAAAAAAGAAAGAAATTACTTATATTATGTCTTAGTCTACCTGGGCTGCTATAACAAAATTCCACAAACTGGGCAGCTTATAAATAAATTTATTTCTCACATTTCTGGGTACTAACATTGTCAGATGACAATGTTCTAAGTTGTGGGCTTCTCACTATTTCCTTATTTGGTGAAAGAAGCACTGTGGACTCTCATTGATAAGGATATAAACCCCATTCATGAGGGCTTTGCTCTCATGACCCAGTCACTTACCAAAAGCCCTACCTGCTAATACCATCACCTGGAGGATTAGGAATTCAATATACAGACTTCATAGGAACACAAATATTTAAACCATAACAATGTATAAGACCTGTGTGAGATTGTGAAGGACACGAAGATAACTAAGGCATGAATCCTTCCTCGGTAGCTCACATTCTCAGCAGTGACAAGTATTCTAATAATAGTACATGAACTCTGGCAGGGAGATATTTATTCTTGCTCTAGTCAGAAGGGAAAATAGCAAAAAGTTTCTTAGGGAACTGAATGGGACAGGTAAGAGGAAATCATAGACAGATACTAAGGAAAGGATATTTTCAGAATCAAGAATAGCATAAACAAGAGCAAGTTGGAGTCTGTTCAAGAAAAACACATTGGCCAACTGTGGCTTGAGGTTTAGTTTAAATTATGGGGAAAAAATGGAGCTGAAGCCATAAAATTAGAAAAAGAGTCACATTTTGGAGGGTTCTGAAAAATAGGTAGAGAAGTTTGGAATTATTCAATATGGAATAGAAGATTTGAAAACCAGGAGTATACCTGTGCTTACTGTTTTTATGAAATTGGATATTGGTGAAGTTAATTTAAAAAAATATTCACAGTCTTTATGTTGTAGGAAGCCAACTTAAACTGAAAATTTTCTGTATTTATGTCAACATGTGTATATAAATTGCTTCAAAATGTCATAAACGGTTTTGTAAGATGTCCCTCCACAAGGTTAAATGAGTTTGCAAAGACTGCAAACTGAAGACTGGTGCAAAAACGCTGAGTTGCGTATTTCAAGTGACATGCCTTTAATTGAAGTGCTTGATGCACTCTGTGAGAAACTGGAAAATGGCTCCATGCAGCAGGAAAGCCAGCTAAGTCCCTGAAATCTCTGTGTGTGTTTCCTTTTTTTTGCAGGAACGGCAATGGAAACCTTCAATGTACAGCAGCATAACTCCAGTCTGCTTTACAAGCTCTCTGATTGAGAAGCCAATTGGCAAAGTAAGAACAAATCCATTTCTTGTTGAACAGTATGATTTGAACCTATTAGATATTATTCCTTTTTGGCTTGAGTTATTTGGGTGAAGTGATCAAATTGATATCATAAAAATAATGATAAAATCCAAATTTTTACCTATTTATTGGTCCTAGTGGTACACATCCTAGGCACACCTGCCCTAGATGTTGAACTGAGGGATATTGATGTGCCTCCACTTCCATCCCTGTGATATCTTCCCTAATTCCCTTTGATGTCCTGGTTTCTCAGCTCCTTGACACCTTCCTCTGCCTGTGAGAACTCGATGGAAGAAAGAGGCTGTTTTTAGCAATTTATATTGTAGGAGAGGAAAAATATTTCAACACGTTAGTGTGAAATCTAGCCACAATTATACACTTGTCTAAATAATAACATCTGCCATACTTTTTACTTCAACTATCTTATAGAATGAAAGATTTTTACCTGTAGAGTAGAAATTATAGTTTTTCCTGAACTGCTACTTGTCTGAACCTGAAAATCCCATCCTTCTATCTCACTGGGAAGTGCAGAGAAACCAACAGTTTAGATTGTGGACTCTCGGGCTGCCAGTCTACCTGGGTTCAAATCCTAGCTCTGCTATTTACTGGTGTCAGGGGGCACAGGAAATCATCCTGTACTTCAATGGGTTCTTCTAGGCTAGGAAATAGTCAAACCAGCGTTAGTGGGGGTTGATAAAAGAAAACATCAAAAAGAAGTCTGATGATAACAAATCTACTTCTTGTACACATAGGAGATAGCCAGCATGACCGAGTCATTCCCCACATGACTTCTGATGCTATCTTAAATAGCTTAACTAAGACAGAGAAAGGGGAGGCGAAACTGAAGGTCAATTAGGGACATGGAAAGCACAGTAGATGAAAGTATGCAGATCAAACTCTCAAACTCTGCCTTCTCCACTGAAAAGAAGCCAGAAGTTTAGGTTTTCTGGCCCACGCCCTTACAGAAGTTTATATGTAAATATATTTTTTAAGTATATGTAAATATATTTTTTCATAAGTAACCCTTCACCTAGCCTTCAAAGCTCCTCCCATGAAATCAGCCTTTCTATAAAAAGCCTTATTTTTTGGTGGCAGATTTTCAGTGCGATACACTGGCTCTATGACTTTGAAAAAGTCACCTATAAAAAAGATATCATAATAGTACCTGCCCCAAAGGGCTGTCACAAGGATGAAATAATTTAATAAAAATCCACAAGAGCAAGGATTTTTTTAAAGCTATTTTGTTGACATGCATCCAGCCAATCGCTAAATTATGTAAATAAATTGAGTAAAAGAATAAATGAAAAACAATCCCTGTGGTAAAATGAGAGAAATACATCTCTAGTTTGCTCATCTCAAGACATGGGAGCTGGAGAAGTGGCTGTTGTATATCTAGAAGAAAAACAAAACTCTGGTGAGTATGTCCATAACCCTTTCTGGGCACAGTGTAACGTGAGGACCATGGTCTTCCCGGGACACCTCCCTCCTTCCTGCCTCCTGCTACTGCAGGGCATCTGTGGACCACAAGCCAGCCACTGACTCGGATGAAACAGTCATTGGAGGGGCTAGTCAAAAGCTAACAAAAATTCTTTCATTGGGGCTTTTCTCTCCATCTCTCCGTGGTATAGATACCTGTTGGCAGAACCAGAGTTTTTGCAGTTTTTGAAAGGAAATGAATATTTTCCTGGCTAATTCCTGGTCATTTTGCTTTGGCTGCAAGTCCTGCCAAGGCAGCTGTCTGCAGAGTGTGAAACCCCTGCTGAACAGGAAGCCTCCTGCTCGTGCTGTCAACGCAGCTGACGTTTTGCAGGCATAGCAGGGAGCAGCCCAAGCTTCTTGGGAAGAAGTTTCTGTACTTTGTGTTCAGTGGGGACTGCACTTCCTCTCTGCTGACTTCAGTTCTAAGTGAAAGGAGTATCATTTCACCCAAAGATTAAAATGATAAATAAACAAAACACATCCTGAAGGTCACAAAATGTGACAACTGCACCAGCATTCATGTCCTTGTCCCACTGCGGTTCCTTCCAGTCCTGCCTATTTTGAATTTGCTTATATATAGGGCTCTAAATAGACCATTGCTTTATGGTGACTGAGAAGTCATTTCTAAGACTGAGGTTAGAAGTCAATGAAGCCCTTAGGGGTTTTTCTTGACTAAACTTCATTTCAACCCAATGGACAATCCTTAGTTGACTCAGTGTTTCCTAGACCTGATCAGAAATACTAACAGAGGTCTAGAGATGGTAGGGAGTAACTTTTGGAATGTTTTTCAGAGACTGGAAGGAAATCAAGTGCAGTATGAAAGCAAGTGCACTGCTGGTTCAGTGATATTATCTATGTGATTCTCCTGTCCCTCCCCTGCCAGGGCAGAGGGATCAGATCTGTTTAGTGACACCAGGACTGTCTTTGACTGAGTGGCATTGGTACCAAAAGATAATCTTGCTTTGTTTTCTCACATTAGCTCTACTTCTTTTTTTTTTTTTTTAAGATTTATATATTTATGCATACAAGAGCCGGGGTACAGGCCAGAGGTGCGGAGGGGCAGGGTAAGAGGATTCACCAGAGAAGAGTGGGGAACAGAACAGCCAGACTGACTGAAATACACTGCTGAAGGAGCAGCGGGCAAGTCAGGAGAGGAATGCTGCACACTGTGGGTTGCTCCCTGGCTGGCCAGGAATTCATGCTGCAGTGGCTGTGGATAGCTCCATAGATTGCGTCTTAACCCTTGCGCCACCAGGAAGCCCCCCACATTAGCTTTACTTCTGGGCTTAAAATACTGTCTGTAAAATCCTGCAACCAATTAATTTTGTAATCAACTCTGTTATCCATTCATCTGGAGGGGGAAAATGATGCTGAAAATGTAAACACAATGAAATTTGAATTATAAGGGTCAGTGGCATTGTTTTGAGTGAAACTACAGTTTATCAGTCCTGAATCCAAGCACTCTTCCTCACTAGCAAGAGACACTGTTTGGTGATAGGCTGCAAGCTAGAACCAGATGATGTTTCTCCCCGCCATACTATGGTGCCCCAAGTTGACTCAAGAGCCAACATTGCTATGGAGGGAGGAAGTTCTTGTAAAAGATCTCAGTTGGAAAACAAAGGATTCCAATATGAGATCATAACAGAAAAAAAAAAAAAAACTTGGATTCAACTCCAACCTTAAAATAAATGATAACTCTTTTCCTTAATGGTTTTGATTAGAGGGTAGAACAAAGGAGGGGAAGTTCTTGGGGCAGAGAAGGAGAAGTCAGAGAAATCTCTTTGGACAGCCGGCAAGCAAGCCTGGAATGTGTGATGATACACCTTCAGAACAAGAGAAGTTGCATGTTTTATTTTACATAATTGAAGTCAGCACCTTTTGAATGGAGCATACAAATTTATGTAAATAAGAATGCAAATGTTAAAAATATGTGTCTTGGGATTTCCAGGGGATGACCTGGCAGCTTTGTCTTCCTCGTCTTTGCAGCTGCTTAAATATCGTGTGGTGAAAGCTTGAGATGAGCTTATTTCCCCAAATCCCACAATGTCTTAGCTAGAGGACATTCTTTGTAATTTATAGGAGATACTCCAGAGAATGAATGAAGACAGAGTACTTTAATGTATTTGACAGTAAACATGTTGCCCCTAAGAGGTTGCACTGGCTAACAGTAAATGTAAGAAGGATTTCAGGATTTCAATAAATTAATGCAGATCCAAAGTCAACTATTGAAAGGGAATTAAATAATGATGATGGAGACAAAAATAGGGATTTAGGAAGATTGGTAATATGAGAGGGTGATATAAAATTCAATTACTAGACTCTTCCACACAAAATTTTCACTGGTGTTACTGGCAAGACACAAGAGACTGGGCTGAAAGAAGCATTATTTCAACTCAGCCAGTGATCTTGCCAAGTCAAAACAATCCAGTGAGGGCCTCCCCTCGTGGCGCAGCAGTTGGGCTCTGGGCTGAGAGGCCCGCGGCCTCTGCGGCGCCGGTTCGTTCCAGTAAACTGCACAGAACACATAAGCAGCAGGAGATGTTTGGGAGTCAGGGCTGCCCATGACCAGAGCTATTGCCAACCTGCCTTTCTCAAAAGAAAGGCAGGTACACTTCTCCTCTATCAAAAGAAATGTAACTTTAATGTCCTATTTCATTTAACCAGAAGGAAATGGAGAGATAAACCACCTTGAAGGATAATGACAGGGCAAACAAGGTTTCATTGGCCTTCGTATTTCTGGGTGAGTGGAGGGGAAGCTGGAGGAACAAGGTGGAAGTAACTGGATAAACAACAGATAAAAAGAAAGGAACTGGTGAACTCAGAATTATCAAAATATAGAGCTGCTTTATTTCAAAGTTAGGAGGCATTTGTGGGAAGAAAAGAAATAGAGGTGTCCCTTTTTACAGATTAATCTTTAGCTCATTCATTATTTAACCTCATCATTATTTTTCTTACCAAAGGAAAGTTTAACTTAGCAAACAGGGGTCATTTTAAGAATAGTCTTTCAGGTCTG
The DNA here is from genome assembly GCF_964194135.1 of Talpa europaea. Lineage (NCBI taxonomy): Eukaryota > Metazoa > Chordata > Mammalia > Eulipotyphla > Talpidae > Talpa > Talpa europaea. The sequence continues at coordinate 95,227,076 of NC_140071.1, forward strand.
GTCTGTTGAGAACATTAAACATTATGATATTATTATAGCAAGGCTGGGTCTGGATAGATAGCACTAATTCTATGAGAAGTGAGTTATTGCTAATATTTAAGGCTTTCAGTCATCCAAAAATATGAAGAAGCCAACCCACAAATTAGTCTCTGGTCTACTGCTGCTTCTGAAAAAAGTACCCAAAGTCAGATATAGAATAATCAGCCAATAATAATAATTCTTAACAGGAGCAAGCCACTGCAATTATTACAGTGGAAAAAAAAACCATAATTTTAATTTTTGAGTGAATTATTTTCAAATTAAGTTATTTTCAAATTTTCTCCTCTTTCTAAAATAATGGAAGTTCTAGTTGGGCTTATGTCCAGCCAAGTAAAGAACACATTTTCAGCCTTCCTTGCAGCTAGATAAAGCTATATGAGATGGTGGCTAGTGGAATGTGGCCTACTGTATTTAGCTAAACACAAAGATTTTTTAAAAAAATTAATACCACTACCACTGTCCTATAAATATTAATTCATCAGGAAATATATACATTCCCATCTATATATTTCCTAAACTTAGATTCCTGGATTCTCACTACCACCCAAACATTAGGGCCATTGGAAGGAATTCAGCTGTGTAAGAAATGCTGCCTGCTACACAAAGACACGAAGTCTGTCCATCCCAATGTTCCTAACAGGCAAGATGGCTTTATAAATAAGTTTGATAAACAATGAAGTGTTGGTCTAGGATTTTACAAATATGTTTAAACCAATGATAGTTCAATTTATGTCTCCATGTAAACATATAAAAATATTCAGTGCCAGCTCCCAAAATGTACAGAAAATAAATGAAATTTGAATAATTAATAAAATATTAATATTAATTAAAATATTAATAAAATAAAATAAAATATTTTGTTAGGTTTATAAAATTTATTAATCTGAAAGAAGTTGCTTATATACTATAAAAATGGGAAATAAACAAAAATCCTTCTTGTTGATTTCATTTTGCTTACTGCTTGTCTATATATAAAAGCTGGACTACATGGTACAATATGTATGGACTAAATGCAGAGACACATCATGATGTACTTTATGTTAAAATATCAGATAAATATTTTCTTAACAGTGCTCACATACCCATAATCTCTAGACCCTTGCCATTTGGAACTGCACCATTGTCAAAGGTCACGGGGTCATATTTGCTGTATAGCACAATTGCTTATCCTTTTCTTGTCTCAATGTACTGACTCTTTTTTGCTAACATTGCCCCAATTTTTTCCCCCTATAATCTAGCTAAAAGACATCAAATGACACTTCTAATGGAAAATATTAAGTAGTCTGCATGGTCTGTTATCAGAGTAAAAAGAAACTATTTTGCCCCACTTGGAGGTATGGAAAAAAGGATGACCTAAGATAGCCATATGGTGCATACTGTCTCGATTCACATAGATCTGAAAAATAATATCACTAAACTCTGAACAGTAGCACTACAGAACTATCATCAGAATTAATTCAGTATTTATGTGTTTTTGCTACCTTTTCAATTCACTGTGTGTCCTTGAGAAAACCAAAGGAAGCCCTTCTTGGAAATGTTGCATGCTTATCATTCTATGCTATTAAGAAATAAACAGGCGGGCCTCCCCGGTGGCGCAGCGGTTGAGCGCTGGGCTGCCAAGCTGCCTGCAGCCTCTGCAGCAGCCGGTTAGATCCCTGGCCGCTGGCGAGGGTCCCACATGGCGCACAGACCTCTCCTGCCGCGCCCACTGCTCCCCTCAGCAATGTACTTCGGTCCTTCTGCCTGTTCTGCTCCCCGCTCTGCTCTGGTGAATTCTCTCACCCTCCTGCGCTTCTGAATGTACCCAGTGCTTGTGTAAATAAATAAATAAATCTTAAAGAAAAAAAAAAAAGAAATAAACAGGCATTGAATGCCTTCCATGTATGAAGCAGTATGCTATAAACAGTAATCCTGAACAATTTGGTATAAACAATAATGGCAATAATAATTATTATAATAGCTACTATTTTTTGAGAACTCTGTGCCAAACACTAACATAAGTTCTTCAAATCCAAATGAAGCCTTGAACTTGTTCAAGGTCACAGAACTAACAAATAGTAACGTTGGTTTGCAAACCCAGGTATGCCTGACTCAAGAACCTGTCTGTTAACCACCTGCTGGGGAGATTTTTTAGGGGGTTGATCTCTTTTCTAGTCCTAGTTGAAATATAATCAAAGTTTCCTGAAAGAACCAGTGGATGCCAAAAAAGGTATGACCTGGCTTATATTGTGGGTCACTCTGACTACAGTTAGCCAACCTTAGATTTTCATTTTCCAAAAGGTCCCAGTTAAAAATAGCAACCTGAGCAAGTGGGAAATAATGTGTGAGCATGCAGCATTAGGTTGTCCCTTTAAAGGAAGTTTCTTTACAAAGAACTTTAAAGGGAGTGTGAACTGCAAAGACATCACCATGAGATTACTCAGATCAAAATAGTATTCTTCAGAAGCCATTCCATATATTTTGGTGTCCCAATTATCTTTTTTGGGGAGACAAAGACTTCATGCTCACATAATCTATGAGGCTGTGCATGTAATTTTAAGAACTTTAACAACTGATGGATAGAGTCAGTGGTATTATTAAATATCATTAAAGTTCGATTGAAAGAAATAATCACCAAAAAAGACAAGAGTAGAGCTAAAATCTCCACACACCAAAGTGCCTGTTAAGTTTTTCATATAGGCAGTTTGGATGCCTGGTAAAATAAATGAGTATGAATGAAGTGAACAGAGAGCAGATTGCATAAAAGTTTATGGTCTGAAGAGTAGGGAGGTAATTAGTGGTGCGATGAACTCCCCGATTGTGTCTATGTTTTTAAAGGTCATTTCCTGCATTTTATGAGAGATGGGGAATTACATTGGGGCCCCCTTAGAACTTTGCTTTTAGAACTGTTGTGAACATTTATTTCAGCCTACCCTACTTTAGGATTGGTTGATTGCATGTCTGTCTTTTGCAGAGGCTTGTAATCTCCTCGACTGGGAGCTCAGGGGAGACAGGATTGTGACTTAGTCATTATTTATATCCCCTAAGCACCACACATAATTCTTTCCATATAGTAGCTGCTTGTTAAAAAGGAGAGGGAAATGGTAGAAAAAGAAAGGGGAAATTTTTCTCATACTGTATTTGAGATTGTTGTTTTCTGTACCTGGATTCAGGCTGCTTTAAATTAAATGCCTTCTGAAATCTCCCTAACAAATAGCTTAGTGAAAAATTCAACTTTACCTTAAAAGATACTTACTTACACGAGAATTTAAACGTCTCTATTCATTTACAAAAGAAAGGCACTGCAATTTTTACCCTAAGGACTTTCTAAGGAAATCAGTGATGAGACATGTTGACATTAAAATGAAATAGAAAAAAAAAAAAAGAGAGAAAACGTTCTCATGCTTGTGGCATGGAAGTTGTTTCCTTCCTTTACTGCATCAGTGAAAGTGATCTTGCCAACGTCCTAACTGCCAGAGTACGTTTCAGTTCTTGGACTTGATTCAATTGACCTCTTTTGAAAGTTGTTCCTCTTTTGGCCTTTGTGAGAGCGACCGTTCTAATTTTTATCTGACATTCTTGGTCTCTTTTGCTATCGTCCTTCAATAATACTCCAAATTTGTTTTCCAGTGTTTCATTACAGGTACGTGTAAAAAAATAATGAACTTCCTCTCCTTGAGCATTTTCCATATTCTCTGTTTCATTTGCTCAGCATTTCAAAACTAGTGGGTTAGCTGCTCTGTTCCGTCTTTGGATTCCCTTGCTCTACAAATGTTCCTTTTCCTTCTAAGGTTCCTATCTTATGCCCAACAAACCAAGCCAGATACTTTATGTCATCCTTAATTCTTCCCACTTTCTCACCCATGCAGTCACTAACCCAGTTCAGATGGTTCTAAATCCTTGGCATCTCTCCATGCTGATTGCTGTAATTAAGGTCTTCATCATCTTATCTAGTTATTAATGAGCACTCACCCGTTTCGCTATCTCACTCTCACCTTATTTTCAATACCTCATCAATCCCACTCCCACTACAGAGTTATCCTTCCAAATTGCAAATATGATCAAGTTACTTATTTGACAAAGAGGTGGAATGGCTTCCCATTCATTCATAGATGCATTGTCTAAATCTTACTCAAAATGAAATGGGGAATGTATGAAATATCTACCCCCAACTTCAGCTCCCAAGTGGTAAGGCCCTCCAGTTGTACACATGACTCTGCCTTTGGGCATGCTGTTCCTCCGACTTGTTCCTCCTAATCCCCCTCTTCTTTTTCAAAATGTATCCTACAGTTCACTTCCACATCTCCTCTGCCTTCCTACAACTTCTATTCTGAGTTAAAACTATAGTTTGTGTTTCCTATTACAGTGTTCCTCTCACTTTGTTGAAATTATTGGCTTGTATTTCTGTCTCCTCTTAGTAATGGAACATATTTCTTATCTTTATTCCTGAATGTGTGACACAATCTGTGGCACGTGCCACAGAATGGTTCAGAATGGCACCGAATTGTCCAGAAACCCTGTCTGTACTATTGAATACCCTGTCTAGGCATCTCATTACACATCTAGAATTTGGAACCCATTCAAATTCACATTTCAGAACATATCTCCTCACTTACACATTTCTAGGATTCTCTTGGTCAGTGTACCTGATTGTAACCTTTATTAAAAAGAAAAATAAAACCCTCCTCACCCATAGTTAATGCCCATATTTATGCTGGAGCTCATTATAAGAAAATGAAAGATGTTCATCAATTAATGACAGTGAAGAGAGTGCTTTGGTTAATGTGAACTATTAACTGACAACAATAGGATGATTCAAAAGGTGGGTATATTATCCATTTAGGTTATTGTATCAGATCCATTTATTAAACAGAATTGCAGTGAGAGTTAGAACTGCCTGCTGTGCCTTGAGAAGGCAAGAGTGATCCTGGTCAACATTTCCAGATGTTGTATGTACAGAGAGAAGGAAAACAGCTACTGGCTTCATTTTGGACTTTTGATTTAAGGTCAATCACAAAATAAATATAGGCCTTTTGTACATTGCACATACCTAATCACACCAAGTGTGAAAAGATAGAGTTTAATGAATAGGAATTTACTTGTCCCAAAAATAAGTGTTTATAACAGTAAAATGTACTCTTTAGTTTTAGTTAGTACTGTTAATTAAAAAAAAACACTTTAGTGTTATACTTCCTTTTTAATAGATGAAATACAAAAAAATTAAGAATCCTCCCACACCTTTGTTTCAGCATAGAACTACTCTTAATATGAGAAAAGCCTACATTTATAATTATATCATCAAAAAAGTTTTATTAAATATAGTAGATGGATATTATTTGCTCAATATTTCTAAGGGGGATACTAAAGTTATTCCTTAAAGTTATGTCTTAAAGGATATAAAATGACTTACTCTGCTTTGAAAGGTAATTTAAATGTCCGATGCTTAAGTCTATCCCACAAATACCTGCCAAAATTCCTGTGAATAGAGGGAGGTTCAAGAGAGCTTTCTATCCCTAGAGGCAATTCATTTTATATTTATTTTTTAAGATTTATTTATTTATACATACAAGAGCTAGGGTACAGGCCAGAGATGCAGGGGATGAGAGGATCCACCAGAGACAAGAGTGGGGAAAAGAACGGGCAGACTGACTGAAATACACTGCTGAGGGGAGCAGCGGGCGAGACAGGAGAGGTCTGCCTCACCATGTGGGTTTCTCCCTGGCTGGCCAGTGATGGAACTCGTGCTGCAGGGGCTGTGGATTGCTTCACAGTACAGTGTTTAATCCCTTGCTCCACCTAGGAGGCCTTATTTTATATTTATATAATTCTTATTATTAATGACAATAAATAAAATTTACTCAGTGCTTGCCATTCAGCTAAGAATTTTATCTTCAAAATCCTACTTAATCTTTATCACAACCTTATAAAATGGTGCTATTGTTACTTCCAGTTTACAGATGAGGGGGAAATTGAGGTTCAGTGAAGTTGGGTACTGTCCAACATCACACAGCTGGTAATTTGAAGTCAGGCTTTCACTACATAGTCTGCATTCTTCAACAGTGCACAATTACAACCTGTCTAACTCAATTTCTTCCCTATGTTGACCAGAAATCTACCTCCTTCTAGTTTCTACTCATGCATCCTAAATCTTTTTTTTTTTGTCCTAAAGTACAGCTTTTTAAAAAATATTTTATATAATTCTTACATCATTTTTCATCTTTGCACAATGTATGCATTTTCATTATGGTTATATTCCCCATACAATTGCACCACCCCCCTTATTTTGACTCTCCCCGCCCCTCCCTACACCCACCCCGTAGTATGTCTCTGGTTTATAGTTGCTTGTTGACTTTGATTTTTACTTTGTATTGATTAGTCTTTTTCCTGGTCTCTTATTTAAGTTTTCTAAATTCCTCCTCTGAGTGAGACCATCTGGTATTTTTCTTTTTCTTTCTGGCTTATTTCGCTGAGCATGATCCCTTCCAGCGCCATCCATGTTGCTGCAAACTGCATGTGTTTATCTTTTTTGATTGCTGAGTAATATTCCATGGTGTATATGTACCATATCTTCTTGATCCAGTTATCTATTTTTGGGCCTTTGGGTTGTTTCCATAGCTTAGCTATTGGAAATAGTGCAGCTATAAACTTAGGGGTGCAGGTGCCCTTTGGAATTAATGTTTCTGTGTCCTTTAGGTAAATACCTAGGAGTGGAATTGCTGGATCATATGGCAGCTCTATGTTTAGCAGGTCAAGAAATCTCCACACAGCTCTCCATAGTGGTTAGACCAGTTTGCACTCCCACCAGCAGTGCAGGAGAGTTCCTTTTTCTCCACAACCTCACCAACATTTGTTGTTGCTAGCATTTTTTTAATATGTGCCATTCTCACTGGTGTGAGATGGTACCTCATTATAGTTTTGATTTGCATTTCCCTGATTACAAGTGATGTTGAACATTTTTTCATATGCCTGTTGGCCATTTCATGCATCCTAAATCTTCTGAGATGACACTAAACCTGTCCAGTATTTTCCACATGCTAGCTCTTCAAACAGTTGAAGAAACTATGACCCTATTAGTCAGTTTTTCTACTGGATACACAATTGAATGTCCTACTTTTCTCATGTGAGATAGCTTCTAGACCCTTCAGTATCAGCATCACTGTCCCCCAGACAAATTCATTTTATGGTCTTATGTATTTAACACAGCATAAAATCAAATTAGTTTTGTTGGAAGACCAGATAAACAAGGTTGAATTATTAACCAGAGTCTCTAATTGTTTGGCATATATGTTGATAGACTTTATCTCTGTTGTCCTATATTAACAGAGTTGTATTTTTGAGCATATGTTTAGATCTTTGTACTTATAACATTTGTATTTTGTCTTAATAGTATGGTTAATTATTCACCAATCTTAAATTCTCTAGGAATTTTTTTAGGATCAAGATTCTGCCATCATTTTTTTCCCTCCTTATATTCTTTAGTGTTTGCCATGTATTAAGCTACCCCAGATTTTATGGGTTAAAATAACAATTTGGCTACTAATTCCACATGTCAATTCTTAGCCTGGGTTCAGTTTAGTGGTTGTTTTTAACTTGACTAGGTTCAGTCATGTCTCTGTGATCAACTTCTAGGTTACCTGAGGGCTAGTGGCTCTAGAAGAACCTTAGACGTGAGGACTTGTTTCTGAGCTACATGGTTTCTCAGCCTCCAACAGACTAGCTTGAACATGACTACATGTTAGAAGAGGGATCCCAAGACAACAAATAAAACCAAGAAAGACTGTGATTTTAATTTCAGGACAGGGATACCATAATTTTCCCTGTATTTGATTGGCCAAAGTAAGTTCCTTGCCAGGAACCCCAAAAGCTGAGGAAATAGATGTGATCTCTTAATAAGAGGAGCTTTAACAAATTCCTAGATCTAGGAAAGCATGAAAGATGTTATTGAAAACAAAGACATTTCAAAATCTACCACACTCTTAGATCATGAAATTTGTAAATTCTTAGATCATGAAATTTTGCATATCATCAAAATTATCCTTAAAAAATTCATAGGAATTACAATTTCATAGGATCTAAAATAAATTCCTATATATTATGCTATTTTTCTCTTATAATCTATTTAGAAAACAACAGCAAATGTACTGTACCATAAAAGAAAAAAATACATGCTAAACTGTACCATTCTATTTCAAAAGGGGCTTAGTTTAAAGAACAAAGAGATCAATAAAGCCACCACCAATAACGTGCTTGAAGACAAATTTAAACTTGATTTGGTTTTGAAAAAAAGGCTAGAATCTATATTGGGAAAGATACATGAAAAAAGCGTTCAGCTTAGGGGTTAGCATGTACACAAGTAGACAGACTGAGAGAATGGGCTGGAGTGACAATATTGAGGATTACTGCTAAAAAAATAAGTGGTAGGAGAAAGGGTGGTAGGTTGTGAGGTATTTATAATGAAAGAACTTAAAGGTAGGAAGCTGGAGTTGAATTTGACTTTGTAAGTTGTGGTGAACTATGGGTGGCTCTCAAGCAAAAAAATAATGTAATAAAATTTTTTGTACAAACTGCCTAGCATTCATTTGAATGAGACAGGCTGGGACTCACTCAGGGAACCTTTGAGAAATGTCTTAAAGCTTATTCATCTCCAAAATAATTACCCTGCCAAAAGTTTGTTTCTGACAACTTAGAGAGCAAACAGAAGCTGCCAACATCTAGAAAGAGGTAAACATGTTCTTTTTCATAAAGTGGAAGAAAAGGAAATGCAACTACTTCTGCTTAAGTTTGAGTCATTATGTCATGTGTGCAGATTTTTCAGGGTTATTTCCCTTACTGGCAAAATGATGGTTTGCAAAAGCAAAAAATGGACATTTTCAAGATTTAAAAATTTAGCGATTGAGCAAAACTTTGAGTAATCACAAAAGTCTTAGTTTTCCTTTTAGTATAAAAGTGCTATTTATTGTAAAAGGATATAACAGGCACCCAAACCTGAATGCATATTCTCTCAGTCTGAATCCTTCTGTAAATTATGAAATCTCTCCCAAGCCAGTGTTTCAAGCTGAGGAAACTGAGAGTATTGGGAAATTATTAAATATTTGGAACCAATTAGGGATCCCCTCAGGAAAGTCCTCTAAAGGGTCACAATTCCATCATAAGCACATATTATAAAAACCATCTTGACTACTTGTCTGGAGACTTTCCAAAATACATCCTTTTTAGAAGAAATCAGTTTAAATCCTCATCTCCATTGGACAATGAAGTGAATTCAAGATTGACCCAAGATTTAAACCTTAACAAGAAACATAAACAATAAAATCCTAGGAAATATTGAATGATCTGATATTGTAACAGACTTTTAAGCTTAAAAAATTAGAATTCTAGTATACAAATTTAATTGATACAATTATTAAGGATTCTAATTTGTTAGCTCAAATGTTGATTAGGCATTTTAGAAAGGATAGATTATGCTGAAAATTCTTGCAACCACTAATTAATTTTTTCATCACTAAAAGCGGGACACTTAGATAGATATCCCACAACATGAAGCAAAAGGAGAGTCACCACAGTAAGTATGACCTATCCTCCCCGCTCCCCATTAAATCTGAAATTTATTAAATCTAAATCAACTACCACTTGAAAGAATATTCAGAGGATAGAGAGACATGGTAAATCACATCACAAAGATATAATCATCCAAATCCAGAATGTAGGATATTCCTTAGGACAAATGACCCAGTTTCTTCAATAAGAAAATAACATGAGAGTATAAAAAGGGAGGTGAAATCTCTGTGTCACATCAACCAAATATAGCACATGGGTCCTACTTAAATATGTACTCAGAAATCCAATTCTGAAATGACATTTAATAAAGAAACAGAGGAAACTGAGCCTGACTGGATATTAAATATCAAGTAATTATTGTTTAGATGTTGATGGGTGTGTTGATTGCTGTTTGAAAAACTACTCAATTAGAGATATAGTCTTTTTTTTCTTTTTTTAATTTTTTAATTTTTATAGTTTTTACATCATTGTTCATTTTTAAACAACATTTGCTTTCCCCCACTCCCTCAGGCGTAGTCCCCATAGAGTTTCCTTCACCAATGCACCCGTGCACCATCACCTCGGTCCCCTGTGCTCCTCTCTCCTTCCCTCTGATGCCTCTCCTTCCTCCTCCCCTGCAGGATGTTAGAGATATATTCTAAAGTGCTTATGTGTGACATGGCATTGTATCTAAAGTTAATTTTAAAATAGAACAGAAAAGAACAGTGAGGGGAAGGGATAGAATAGAGGAAACAATAATTATAGGATGTTTATCATTTTTGTGGTAACTAATGAGTACATAAGATTCTTTATAATAGTCTCTATTTTTGTGTACACTTGAAAATATTCATATTATTTGAACATTGTTGGAAAAAATCATGATATCATATGTGATCAATATATCCTACACCATAAATAAAATTAAGACTTTCTATTCCTCCTTAAACAGCAGACTGTGACTATAAAATATTAGTTACAGATATGGCATACAAGTAGTTAACATCCTTTTCATACTCACACATGCATAAGCATTTAAACATAAAATTTGATAGGGAAGATACTAAGAATTCAATACTTAAGTGATATAAAACTCAAAGGGAGAAATGCAAATTGCTTAAAATAGCCTCTTAGAAATAACGATTAAAAGCAAGCTGAAATTTTTTGAATTGCCAAAGGAAGCTATTCTCTAGAACATATTTGCCTTTTATACCCTGGAAAATAATCATTTCCTATGATCAATAAAGAAATAAAAAAATAGTAGCAGCCTCTTTATTAAATGCCAAGAACGTGTCATGTGCTATACAATAAGGACTGTTTTTGGAAAGGCTTTCTAACATGTCTTCAGCATTGATGAAATCCTGGCCAAGAATCCTCCTGGCGCTGAAGAGATAATGAGTCAAAGAAATGAACTTGGGAGAGGGTGATGACAAGAAAGGGTTTTACCAGGTTCTTCTAGGGGGGTTGACAATCTTCATTTGGTTGATTGCCATATGTATAACTGGCTCAAATTGTACTTATAAATTTCATGTCCCTTTTTGTAAATGAGTTATATTTCACAATATAATTCTTTTTGAAGTGAACTCCAACAAGCTTGGAGTTGCTGTATGTGTGTAGTTGTCCTGAATCACCCTGAGCGACAGAGAGAGGCATAACTGCCTTGGAATGAAGTCCAGCATGGGAGTGACCTGAGGCTCTATAATGGTAGAAACTGTCTCCCCTGGGAGGAGCTCTTAACTAATATTTGGCTATTGGGCTTCTCCAGGGGCATTTTTGGCTGTTGGAGGAGTGTTCACCTCCAGAACTATCCTAATTTTAGAATATACCAGGAAAACCCAAGAATCCCCTGAGAAGTTGTTTCTTTTTAAAATCCCATCCACATGGGATATTTTCTAATGACCAGAGAGTTCCAGGTATATTCTATGTGAAGATGCTGCATCAGGACTTTCTTAGAATGGGCAGACTCTACAATGATTTTTGAATGATGAAGATGGATTTATTCTTAATTATTTTCATTCTTCCTCATTATGGTTAATTTGGAAAATTCAGGGGAGGTCCAAAGGAAACAAAAATCTCCACAAGACAAAGATTACTATATTTAACACTTTGGTGTGTTTTCTTTCTATTTATATATACATTTGTGTTATCTAACAGATTATTCAACTTTTGCAGTTTTCTTTACAATAAGTTTTAATATTGCACAAGCATTTTACAATGTCATTACATAGATTTCAAAAATCCCAACTCTGATAACTTCATAATTTTAATTTTTGGATGTATCACTGTAGCTTAAATTATTATTTTTTAAACAACAAAATAGTTCCAGACATTTTGGTGGCTTAATTATAAGTAATCCTAAAATAAATGCTGAACAAACTTATACATGAATTTGTTTATGTTTCTCTATTTACATTTTATAATTATTTATAGAGATTACAAAAGTTGGAAACTTCAAAATTTTTCACATATTCTATCTAATTACATGTGAAAAGGTTGTTCAGTCTATGTTTCTACTAGCAGTATATAAAAATGCCAGTCTCACCCTACCTCTGTCAGTTTGAATATTATCATTTTTAATCATTGCTAGTATAAATCATGGCACCCCCTTTTTTTATTAGCTAGTATTTGTTTACCTTCTGGGTTGATTTTTATTTGTAATTCTGCTTCTGCTCAGATGTGTTCCTATCTTGAATCCATTTCTCCATTGAAACTTCAGTAATTTTATACTTGCTTTTTAAGTAAATGTGTGATACAGAGGAAAATATGTGAAAATACATGAAATCATGAATGTTTACAATCCCTCCATCTTTCCTCCTCTCTCTTTCCCATTTCCCATTCCTCTTCTCATAAGATGTTGAGCCCTTATCTCTGCTGATTAGGCTGAAGTGTGGCTGGGAAAACACAGAGTAGGTTGACATACATAAGAAAATCACAGACCTTATATGAAAAGATAAGACATGGAATATGGAGATATATCAGACCCCCTTATTTTGGGGAGGGGGCAGTTTTGAAAATAACAAGAAGTTGGAGACAGCGCTAGAGGGAGAGAGCAATAAAAGGCCAGAATGGGTAGCAGGTGTGGAGACAAGATAATAAGAAATAGGAGCAACTGCTCTGATTGATGAAGCTGTGACGAGGCAAACAAAGAGGATTTTTCATAGATTTTACTGTTTTATGTGGTGAAATCTCATGTTTGCTGCTCCTTCTGCCCTTGAAAACAAAACCAAAACATCTTCAATAAAGTAGCTAATTACTTGCCAAGGTTGTGGAGCTGGATTTGTTTCCTTTGGATAACACATCCAAAGGATGTGGGCTAGGATAGGCCTTCAGAGCCTAAGTTTATTATTAAGATTAAACTCACACACACACACTCTCTCTATATATATGTATGTATGTATGTATGTATAATCACATCATATATCTATATATTATATACATAAGATATACACTATATATCATATAATATATGAATAAATGTAATCCTAACAAATATATTCCCCTATTGACTGTTTAATTTTGTGAGAATTTTCGCAGGTGTTTTAGGAGACAGAAATAGCAACCTACAAAACTTAGGCTGAAAACCAGTCCTCTCCTATCTGGGAAAGATATTTATTTTAACCAAATATGTAGCATTAGACATAGAACACATTGAGGGTGGGAGATCACTCTCTGACCAAGCTGATAAATTAGGTCAACGGAGGTAACTGATTGTTATAACCAGAGAGACGATTCATATACAATTGTATCATTATAATGCTTTTTAAAATTAAAATAAATTTCAAATTAAAATAAATATCTATAGGTATATATCTCTCTATACGGTTAAGTTTGTGTGTATATGTATGTGTGGCACAATATTATCATCTTTCTTTTTGTCCAGTTTTCCTGTGACCTCAACACTTATATTTAATACTTAGATAATCACAGATTGTGATGTAGAGGATGAGGTGAGGAAACAACGGCTTATTTTTTAAATTATACAGTTTATTCTAGCATTTCATTTCTTTCCTGTTAGCATGTGAAACTCACTTTGACATATATCGTTTTCTTAGAAGTATGTCTTTTCTTGTCTAGTAGCATGCTATACTGATTTTTGAAGGCTTATAGCACCTTTTGATAATCTCAGTACTTTTCAGTTATTTCAGATATGTTCTAAAAATTAAAAACTTTATCAATCATACACTAAACCTATAAATTACTTTGCAAAGACTTGACATCTTTGTCACATTTGTTCATCACAGTCAGAATAAGGAATATCTCCTTCTTCCATCAAAAAAAATGCTGTAATTTTTCTTTTTGTAAGGTACCATTCAATTTTTATTCAAAGTTATTGCTATATATTTTATGTGTTTTGTTGATGTTGTTTATTTTAAAGATTTATTTATGTATATAAGATCTGGGGTGTAGGCCGGAGGTTCAGGGGATAGTGGGGGTGAGAGGATTCACTGGATACAGAGTAGGGAGCAGAACAGGAGGATTGGCTGAAATACACTGCTGAGGGGAGCAGTGGGCATGACAGGAGAGGTCTGCTGCACCGCATCGGTTAGCTCCCTGGCCGGGTATTGAAGTCATGGTGCAGTGGCTGCTGATAGCTCCCTAATGCTGACCTTAATCCCTTGCATCAACAGGGAGGCCCTGGATATTTATTTTGAATTTGATCAATTTGCTGAACTTTTTATTCTAATTTCTAATTTTATTAATCTCTTTCATTTGTTAATTGTCCTGGAGTTTTCTAAACAGAGATTTATACTATCAATAACTAGAAATAAAATATCAGAAAAGAGCTAAAGTTAATTTTATTTCTTCTGTTTTGATTGTAGGGGTTTGCAAAACAAATTTTATATAATTTTGAAAAAGAATAGCCAGCTCATAACTAACCTCGGAACACTAGCAACATATTTATTTATTTATTTTTTAAAGATTTATTTATTCATGCATACAAGAACTGGGGTACAGGCCAGAGATGCGGGGGTGTGTGTGTGAGAGGATTCACCAGAGACAAAGTGGGGAACAGAACAGGCAAACTGAGTGAAATACACTGCTGAGGGGAGCAGCAGGCGAGACAGGAGAGGTCTGCTGTGCCATGTGGGTTTCTCTCTGGCCAGCCTGGAATCGAACTCATGCTGCAGAGGCTGTAGATTGCTTCATAGTGTGGTGCTTAACTCCTTGAGCCACCAGGGAGGCCCAACATACCTATTTAATAAAGAAATGATAATAATTTCCATTAAGATCACTTTTATTGCAGAAAGTTCAAGAACATCATTCAATATTTTCAATGACTTAGTGATGAAGTCATCATTAATTCAGAATACATTTAATCTTGAGGAAATAGGTAACACACCAATAATACCATTTTTCATAAGGGAACCAAAATATGGGGTGATGAAATTTCCTAGGGCCAAATAGGTAGGATTTGAATCCAAGTCTGTGATATTCCAGATCTGTTCACTAGACCTTTTGCTTATTGCCTTTCCAGCAAAAGAAAAACATTTTATTTGTACATTGTCTAAAATTTAATTGAATGCTTTTATCACATTTTCTCAGAACTAACCTTTGAGTTGAGTGGGCCCATAATCACTCCTAAATAAGACTACACAGCAAATCTTTAAGTTCTTTATAAGTAGCTTACTACATCAAGATGTCATCCATTTCCTGAAAAAAGGTCAGGTACAGCACTCAAAGAATCAGAGATGTCCCTACTGCTCTAATTACTCCTGTGTGTTCTCTGTCTATTTGTGTTTGAAAATATTGAGTTAGTAAGTTTTGTGAAAGGACTGTTGTGAGTTTAAGTCCTTGGGAGACACCCAGCTAGAAAGATTCATTCTACTATGCTAGAAAGGAGTGTTACAGGAGAATTTTCAACTGATTATGTGGATAAAATTTGTGTAAGAAGTGGTGGTACTTTTGCCCCCAATTTCCAAGCCAATGAAAAGCAGTATTTGATATTATATTTTGAAACTGGGGTCCAGATTCTCCCAATGTTTTACCCAGCCATCTATGAGGTGGTAGCATTTCTACATTTCTTATAAAGGACAATCATGGATAGTAGAATGAAAATCTAAGCTTAGAGCCTAGGTACATGTATTGTTTCCTTGTGCCTAACCTGCTCATCTGGACTTCACAGTGGTGGCCTTTATCCCAGATTTTCTTGTCCTGTGACTAAGATCAGGTTGGGGTGAGGCTATGACAGCCTTGTTCTGAATTACAATGGCATGGGGAAGATGGAAAATACCCACTGTGCCCTCATAAAGGTATCTATAATGGGTTCAGTTTGAAAAATCATACTCAGGGCTTTTTGAAGGGAGGCTGGATTTCTCCATGCTGAATTCTACTAACTAAACAGGTGTAGGAGTGTGTGTGTGTGTCTGTGTGTGTGTGTGTTTTGCCACTTCTAGTAGGCAAAAGGATTTTTGAAAGAATGTTGGAGGTCTCTGGGCAATCACAGGCCTTAGATTTCTTAATGTCATAGTACCTTTGGAGTAATTTTAATTGCATTAACAATAATCAATTTTGTTTTCACTTAGATTTCTTATACAATGTATCCATGCTATGAAATACTAGTTAGTCACTAAAAACATGTATTTAAGAATATAGAAAAATAGGGCCTCCCCGGTGGCGCAGCGGTTGAGCGCTGGGTAGAGAAGCTGCCCACAGCCTCTGCAGCGCCGGTTCAATCCCAGGCGTTGGTTCGCTCCCCGGCCGCCGGGTGAGGGTCCCACATGGCACGCCGACCTCTCCTGCCGCCCTCTGCTCCCCTCAGCAGTGTACTTTGGTCCTTCTGCCTGTTCTGCTCCCTGCTCTGGCTCTGGTGAATTCTCTCACCCTCTTGCTTTCCTGACTGTACGCAGTGCTTGTATAAATAAATACATAAATCTTAAAAAAAAACTTTAAAAAAAAGAATATAGAAAAATATTATAGTCAATAAAATATGTCATTTCAAATTTAAATAGTTTGGGTCTTTGTCGCCAGAGTTTGGGTCTTTGACCAAGTCAGAGAACAGGAACTTCAAGTAAATTTCTGACATGTCACAAGTACCAAAATGAAGGAATCAAGGGCAGGTAGATCCCTTGGAAATTGAATCTGGAAAATCACTGAACATAAGGCTCCTTTCTTGGGCTATTAGATTTCCCTGTTCAGCCTTTTCCCTGCATGCCTTCTCCATCTTTCTGTCTACCATGCAACCCTCTCTCCTTAAACATCATTTTTGCTGTCTCATAACCATATGCATATGGTCCAAAATGCTTCTATTACACGAACTCACATTTTTTTCATCTCAGCTTCATTACTCACTAGCTTCAACTCTCAGTCTCTCAATTCCAAATTCCAAAACAGATGAGCTCAAGGTGACTTTTTGAGTCAGACCACAACTCATAAGTGCTTAGTCAATCTAACACTGGGATACCCTTGACTCAGGTGGTCAGAGAGGTCAAGTTACAGTCTGTACACTGAGACTAAAGTCCTAGTTCTACATGAGATGAGTCATAAATGTGTCTAGTACTTAAATACTATATGGGAGTTTGTGTGGATAGAAAACAGAATTAAGGAACTAAACCAGACTCTCAGCAATCATTGACTCTGAGCAGTGATATTACAAAGATTCCTTTTTCTTCATTTTGTCTAATTTTCCTTCAGTGAACACACCATTTTATAATCACTATTTTATGATATAAACATAATAAACTTCTAAATATTTTTTAATAATAAATTTTATTTTTATATTCCCCATACAATTTCAACCCCCCCATTTTGACCCCAATCCCTCCCCTCCCTCCACCCACCCCCCCAAAAGTGTCTCTGGTTCATAGATTTTTGTTGATTTTGATTTTCACTTTCTTATAGTTATTCATTTTCCTGGTCCCCTATTTAAGTTTTCTAGATTCCTGCTATGAGTGAGACCATCCGGTATTTTTCTTTTTCTTTCTGGCTTATTTCGCTGAGCATGATCCCTTAAAAAGAAACTTCTCTGAAGAGGAAATGCAAATGGCCAACAGGCATATGAAAAAATGTTCAACATCACTTGTAATCAGAGAAATGCAAATCAAAACTACCATGAGATACCATCTTACACCAGTGAGAATGGCACATATTAAAAAAACTAGCAACAACAAATGTTGGCGAGGGTGTGGAGAAAAAGGAACTCTTCTGCACTGTTGGTGGGAGTGCAAACTGGTCCAACCACTGTGGAAAGCTGTGTGGAGATTTCTGGACCTACTAAACATAGAGCTTCCATATGATCCAGCAATTCCACTCCTAGGTATTTACCCAAAGGACACAGAAACATCAATTCCAAAGAACTTCTAAATATTTTAAAAAGAATGATGATGTTAAAAAAAGACCTCAGGATGATATAATTCAGCACCACTGCAATTTTTAAAAGTTGAAACTACATCTGAAACCTATATAATGCTCTACACCAATGTCACTTCAATTAAAAATATTGTTGAAGTTTAAACAGGCACACACGGATTAAGAGACTTAACCAAAGTTACAGAGCAAGGGAGTAGCTAAGCCCCGAGTTTCCTGACTTATTCCTGAGTGACCTCAGCTGCATGTCTGACTGCTATGTCTGAACCCTATGGGATAAACACCTCTGATTGCAAGTCTGATCCTGTAGGTAGCGGACCTTTGAGTGTGAGGTCTAACTGTAAACTATGTTCTAAACCTTTTGAACTTGGGTAAGTTTGTTAACATAATACCTAGTTGACTTGAAATAGACCTCTAATCCCCAGGCTTCATTAAACCATCATTTTGCTATGAGCTATAGTTTGCTAAGGGCTTCTACTTACACACTCCAAAGTCTCAGATCTGCTCTATATTAACATAATACCAACAGTTGAAAAGCAAAGGAGAAATCTGGGAATTTCCCTATGTGAAGTACAATCTCTCTCTATACTTCCGCCAGTCTCTCTACCCTGGTGGTTTTGGCTTCCTTTCCTCCAGTGTGTTTTCTCTTGGTGGACTGACATGATCTCCTAAGAAGAGAATAAAGTCTTTGGGGGCGAGAATGAAAGAGTCTGGGAGGGGCAGAAAATTTAGAAGTCTCTGAAGGTTTCTTTCACAAACAGGACTTCAAACTGAAATAAAATACCGAGTCTGGCAGGAAAAGGTTCCCACACAGTTTGAAACTGGCTCCTGCTAAACCTGGAAGAAACAAAAGCCCTTAGGGATTTCGTCACTTCTGGGCATCAAAATGCTCAGAGGTAATCTCTGCTCTCAGGCACTTATGGTGTGTAAATTCCCCTTGCATTTAGCCTCAGAATAGTTCAAGAAAAGTTTCAGGTGGAAGTCTCTGGACCATTTAGTATTTATTTCGCTGTTAAATTAGAAGAGGATGAGCTAATGTGATGTATGTCACATGAATGACAAAAACTCAAGATTTTAAAAGTCTGTGATGAGAGCTTGAAAAAGTATTCCAAAAAAATAAGAAAAAATTTGAATATAAATAAATATAAAGTTCTAAACTAGAACAAGCACAAGTTAACCATACCAAAAAATATAGGCCAATTGTTGTTTAATAGTAATTGACATACAACAACTTTGAATTGTCCATTATTTTCAGGGTTAATGAGTCACACATGACGAAGACAATCAAAATAGAAAACAATGTCTGAAATTTTTTTTTAGGTTTTAGTATTTTGTTAGGGAAAATGTCATAAGCAAACTGGAACAAACTCAAATAGGGAGAAGGATCTGTAAACCATGGCTGAGGGAATCAGGAATATTTATCTTGAATAAGGTTATTTGGTTTTGGAGGAGGGGATAGGAGGAATGTATATAGTAATGGTTTACAAATGCTTGAAGGAATTTCATGGAATTAGAGGTTTTTGATAAAGAACAAAGTAGTTGAATTTATAGGCGACAAAATTCAGTTCAATATGAGAATCTTTACAATGATTAGAGCTATTTCCAAACAAAATGAGCAAAGCAGGATATTCTGTTTTTAGATGAGTATAAATAAAAGTTAAAGAATGTACTTGATGTTGAAGTTTCACCTAAGACTCATTCTATTCATCTGTGTATTAAAAACATATTGATCATGTGAATCAATATTTTTCTTTTTAGCTGTCTTCTGCATTAACTTTGTTAGTTTGAGGTAGATATTGAGAAAATTGGTATATTAAAATGACTTAAAATAGCACCCAAACACTAGTAGCCAGGGTTGCCCCATATATTCCTTAAGTAATGAGTTTGCTTACAATTTGTGGGGGTGCTACAAGAGCTCTAAAATACTTACAATTCTCTGCACAAATATTTATTCCACATCTGCCATGTATAAGGCAGGCCTTGTGTCAGAGTCCAGGATGCAAACATGAAAAAGACATGCTCCCTAGGTCACAGTTATATCTAAAATTAAAACCCTTAATAATGTATACAATGGCTTGTTCTTAATGCTAAAAAGAGCAGCTGTCTTCAATTCTTTCTGAATTAATGCCCCCCCCCCATTTTGTTCTACGCTTTGTCAACTGTAGTTGTTTAAGTATACCTTGGTGAACAGCCTTGAATATTTTCATAACTTTTAGTTGAAATCTTTCAACATATGCAAGTGAAGAAGATGGCTTTGTGACATTCTATTTAAATGAAATAAGAAAACAAATAAGTGTGTTTGTCTATGCTGTCTCTGAACATCTAGGAGGTTTGTTCAGTACTTATATCTAAGGTCTCTTCTTGTCTTACAAGTTGAGCAGGTGAATTCTCTAATAATTAGAGTCCCTTTAGACAATTAGATCTGAAGTGTTCCACAGTTGCTGTGTAAGCAGACATTGGCCTGCATTTAGTATTAAGATCAAAAAAGAGTTAAATGAGAGGTTAATGGCATACAACCAGTTTTTTTTTTTTTTTTTTTAACTTCTGCTTAGACATGAGGCAACTGGCAAATTAGGTTCCAGTGTTATTTGCTCCTTGACTACTTTGCAACAAGCTGCTTTCCTGGAGTTTTTTTTCAAAATGACATCATATTGGAAAGAAAAGCAAACTTTAAAATAAAGTGGCATTTAATTTCCTCAAACTACCAAAATCTCTCTGTGTTTATAGGTTGGGGGTGGGTAGGATTAGGGGATCCTTGACCAAGTCTAATCATAGACTTTGGGGACTGAAATGTGATCCTTTTCAGAAAAAAAAAATGGCAACTTAATTCTCTAGCGGAGAATAGCCATCCTACTTAACAAATTGGTCACATCTTCATCTTTGCTTGTTTCTTAGGTTTGGCTGTCTAATGAACTTGTATTCTAAGGACTTCATTATGAGGGTCATGTTCTTAGAAAGATTGATATCCATTTTTCTGAATACCCATTTCCTTAGACAGGACAACACATTTGAGGGTAGGTTACTTCAGAATAACTAACAACTATTTAAAAATAATAATGATCAGTTATCATTATTAAAAATAAAACTGTTTTTGCTTTAACAATATGGGTCTGTCAGCACTAAAACAGAACCTCTCTTGGTGAAACCCACACTTTGTCACCTAAAATACTATGGAAATCAGATGGAGCATGGTAACAGCAGTGTGAACCACAGTCACCACTTCCTTTTTAGTTAATGCGAGCTTATGAAATTAGGAAGGACCACTTTTCAAATTTGTGTCTATGTGTATTAGTGGGAACAGAAATATATTCTTCACCAGTTGCTGGCCTCTCAGAATAATCATCAACCTATTTTTTTCCAGCCCTGGTTAGCCTTAGGTTAGGGTGGCTGAAATAGTTCTTTTCAATGATAATGCTCTTGCCTGGTGGCCCTGGGAAAAGCACCTTCACATTCCTTTTTGCTGTAACATCTGGATCCTGACCCTGTAGAAGACAGGCCTGTGGCTTCACTCACAGTAACAGGAACTCACATTGATATACTCGTGGCTCCTTACAATATATAACATGTATATCAAAAATGAGCAGAGAGGAGGCACAGATTCAAAAGGAGCCATATTACCTTAATTTGTTTTATAAGCTTTCATCTAAGGTGTGGCAGAGAGGTTCCATATAAAGAATTCTCCAAGACTGACTTTTCTATTTCAGTGCAATGAAGCATGTTCAGTACTGATACACCATACCAGACTGTCTCATCCTTTCAGCATTCATTCATGCTCATATCACACAACATATTGCTGTCAACCCAGGTAAGTTTCAATGTCACACATATCTGAAAGCCAACTAGGAGAACTCCAAAATTGCCAGAAATTCCTAATACCAACTCTGTGGGTGGAGCAAGAAACACTAATTTGGCATCAAAATTAAGAAAGGCTTGCAAAATCAGCAGTTTCCTGTGCAATAAGTGATCTTCGATGACTTTATTACACTCCTGTGCCTTTATTTTTTTTTTCAATTCTATTCTAGACTATCAGATATGGATTCTGGCTAAAACTTTATCTTTCATGCTTTCAAAGGTCTTGCATATAGTATGGCCAAGATAAAATAAGAAAGTCTCAGAAGTTAAAACTCTTCACAAGCCATCATTATAAATATCTTGCTCAGAAATGATGAATTCTAGAGAGGAAATAATATTATTATTTGAAGAGGTTCTGACTGCTCTTGTCACCCAGTTTGACAAATAAATATGAACTACAAATTAACTATATTTTCTTATAATAACAAGGCGAATCAGATAAACCTTCCAACATAAAAATATCAATTGGAGCTGGCATATGATAAACTAAGATCCATTTTTACAGATGGCTCCATATGTCAACATTGGATATAACAGCTCTTCCAGCTTTGATAAAGTATTGAATAAAAACATCCTGCATGGCATCCTTGATGATGTACCTAAGTAGGACATTGATATTGACCCATATTTATTAAAATATGAAAATGAATGAATAGCTATTAATGATGGTGTTAACTACTAAACTCAAATCAACGAACGTCAGGCTGATGAGAACCAGAAGGGTATTGTGTTAAAACTGCTTCCTTGCCCTGCTCCCTATCCACAGCCTCCCTTAAACTTGATGAACAAGGAGACTCTGCTTGCGTGGTCTGTCTTCTTGGCCCCTGGTGCTTAGTTACCCTATTAGCTCTTTAGTCCTAGAAAAGTTATCTTTTTTTACCCAGTTTCTATATGAACATTTTCCACTGAACTGGGTCTTGCTTTTCATCTCCCTTATTGGTCTCATCCTGGGCTTGTAGGGTTAACTGAACATTCATACCATGGCCAACTAAGAGCCTAATACCTTCAATCCCAGACAAGATAACTTTCTCACACCCCTCAGATCTGCCTTCTCTTTGATCACCAACTCAGGCCCAGAATGGATTGGGTTCCTCACTGTCCTTCATTATTTATTTAGAACACTAGCAGCCCCTCCCGGCTCTTCTGAGGGTGTGATATGGTTTTGAATTAGTCTTTTTTCACAGGCAAAAGCTTCTATCACACCATGACCCTGGTTGAAATATGAGGCCTTTGAGTACACTGCATAACACAAAGGTAAAAGTTGTTTTCCAAGAGCATCAGTAATTAAGGACATTTCAGAAATTCTTATAGATGGCAATCTGTAGAAAGTAACCACTAATACTCTGTTTGTAGATTCAAGGACATATAAGTATTGTAAACCAGTGTTGCCTCAATTTAAAATATGTAAATATTTGAATTCTAAAATGGTGGCCATTAAGGAAAACATTACAGTAGATGAAATTTGGGTGAATATGTCAATATTTAACATCAGGTTGTTTAATCAGGAGGCATCTATGGAAATTACATTTCAACCAGAAACTTAAAAAAATGAAGAAAAATGCCTTTCAAAAATTACAATATCTAGGACATAGAAGCCAGCCTATATGTATATCAATAAATGATTTTATCAAGAAGTTGTGATAAATCCACACTATGGAATATTATTCAGCCATAAAGAAAGATGAAATGCAGCCATTTAAAGCAAAATGGAAGGAGTTTATGGGAATTTTCTGTAGTAAAGCAAGTCAAATGACAAAGACAAATGCTGGACATTTGCATAATGGTTGCCTTGATAAAATACTTCCCCAAACCAGCAAACATTAATAAACACCCTGAGAGCTTTGAAGTAAAGAGGGAAGGGAAAGGAAGAGAGGTAAGAGGAAAATAAAGAATGGTGGTTGGGGAAAAAAATAATTTTTTAATTTTAATTTTTTACATTAAATCATAAATAAGGAATGTGCTATAGAAGTCACATCATATGAAATTAGTTGATCTTTATTGTTCTTGCATAGTAAAATTATGTGAATTGCATGTCAATACAGAGCAATATGTCTCAAAATAATTTAGTAAAAGCCATAAAGTTATTCTGTTGCAGCTAGTGTTAGATGAAGTTGATTCTAGTTATAGTTCATCAAGGATCAGAAAAATAATTTAGCCCAAGGCCCTTTGCTAAAGTAAAAACTACACAAAATCAACATTGCTAAAACAGTAATGTGAAAATTGAGAATAGCTTTTTCATAGAAAAGCTTCTTCTTAACCTATGAGAGGCCTAGAAATATCTCTCAGAAAGAGAAGCAGTTCACAGAGTGAATAAATGGTCAATTTAATCATCAGAAGAGACCAGCTGTGCCAAAGTGGCCAACATATATACCTGCTTATTACCTTAAAAAAAAAAAAAAGGCTTGCAAGTAAATGCTAGGTGATTACTCTTGGACCCAACCAATTCACTGCTTCATTTGAATGCTAGAAAATTAACTTATACTCGAAGGAATGATTGATGGATGAATTGTGGATGTGGGGAGGGGGTATAATCTAAACCAGATCCTCCAATGAATGAGAATCACCTAAAGAGTTTATTAAAAAGGACAGATATCCATATACTACTGTGTTTGATTCTGGTCATGTAGTTTTGGGGTTGGATTCAGTAATCAGCATTCAAAATAGGCACCCCAGTGAGTTTCATGCTGGTTCTATGAATCACATTTGAAAAACTTTGAAAATAACAGATTTTGAAATCTAACAGAAAACTTCAAATCCTAATTTAAACACTAATTTTCTTATAGCCTTAGGTAACTTATGCTCTGAGTCTCACTTTCCTCATCTGTAAAATAAGACTATAATACTCTCATAGGAGGTTATAAACATAGAATGAAATTGTATAGACAGCACATTGAGCATATGTTAATCATACAATAAATGTTAGTTTACTGCCTAGGGTCCTTGGTGGGTGTTATCAAAGATCTACTGATAGGATGAGACTTAGTGGGAAACTCTAAGTCCACTATTAGTACATGACTATGTAATCTATTGTCCAAACTGGGACACTTTTGAGAGTGAAGGGAGGTGCTGTTAATAATTATTCTGAGGCAACATGGACTATATTGTTATCCTAATTATTAGTAAAATAAAAGATCACATATTTGTACTGCCTAACCCCAATCTATTCCACATAACTCTTATTAATCTTAAATTAAGAGATTTGGATGTGGTCTTTGTTAATTTTGCAAAAGCTTTTTGACCATTGGTGGTGATTGCCTTATAGTCAGAATTTGTCCTTAACACACATTTACTATTTCCACAATGCCTACTGATAGTACCATGTGTAGCATACAACCATGCATGTTTAAAACATAGTAGATTTCTCCAAAAATAATTTTGAATGACTGAACGATTTCATTTCTGTGTTAATCCAATTATTCTCAAAACAGAAACATTGTTAGTCTATTCCACTTTTCTATTGTGTTTGAAATTTTCCTTCAAGCCAAGATAATGAGACTCACAGTACAATTTTATTCAAATCTCTCTATTATTTTCATTCTATATAGAATACATAGAATAAATCTCATGAATCTCAAAATGAAGTTTAACTGGAAACTTCTTATCCAGGGGTGCCATTTTAACAATACAAACTGGTTGATATTTCATTTTAACAGGATCTCATACTTGATGTCTATAGGTACTTAGGTAGTCATGAGCAAAAAGACAGAACATAAGGGATCTATAGCTCTTTTAATACCACTGCAGTTTAAATGCTTTAAAAATAAAAATATCAAGAAATGTTATTTTGAGGATACTTGTAAAAACATTTGAAATAGCATAAAACTGGAAACTAAAAATCCAACAAGCCAGATCTGGTTAAATCAGCAATGGCAGCATTTCTCAAAAAGTATAATCCATTGACCTCTGGGGTTGACTGTAAGATCAAAGCTATTTTCTTAAGAATACTAAGACATTATTCATCTTTTTTCATTGTTTTAACATTTGCACTGATGGATAGTGTAAAAGCAACAATGAGTAAAATTATACTGGTATAGCAGTTTTACTCAAGGCAGTAGTAATAAGCTATTCTTGTGGTCATTATATTCTCCAATACCATGCGTGACTATTAAAAAATAGTTCTATTTAAGAATGCCCTTAATGAAACAGTACAAATGAACAATTTTGTGAAATCTTGACTCTTGAGTACTATAGTTTGATGTTTTTTGTGACCAAAGGGGATGCATGTGGAGGCACCGCTGCATACTGGGTGTCAGGTTAGCTTGAAGACTAGCACTTACTAAATTGTTAGAGTTGCCAGTTGAACTATAATGGAACATTTTTACTTGAAAAGTAAAAGCATTCAGAATTGGGCAGATAGTTTCTTGAAAATAAATGAAGAAAACTTACCATTTCAAGGAAAAACAATGGACCACATTTCTTGCCAATCGTAAATTTGAGCTTTCAAGAGAAAATTAGAATTTTTGAAGACTTATATCTGCCAACATAAACTTGACAAGTCTCCAACACTTAAAAGATTTTTCTGGGGCTAATGGTGGTTATATTAATAAGTGTGTTTGTGATAGGATATAATAAAATTTTTTAGCATTTGGGAGACTCAGATAACTCAATAAATCCTGTTTCTCAAGTGATTATGCATAATGCTACAAAATCATGCATAGGTAAATAATTCATTCAAAGTATATGATAAGCCAATAATTTTTTTAAAGATTTATTTATTTATACAAGAACCGGGGTACAGGCCAGATGTGCAGGAGGGTGAGAGGATTCACCAGAGATAGAGTGGGAAACAGAACAGGCAGATGGACCGAAATACACTGCTGAGGGGAGCAGCAAGCGCGACAGGAGAGGTATGCTTCACCATGTGGGACCCTCACTAGCCAGCTGGGATCGAACCGGCGCTGCAGAGGCTGCGGACAGCTTCACAGCACAATGCTCAACCGCCTGCACCACCAGGAGAGGCCCGATAAGCCAGTAAATTTTAATGTAGCAAAGTAGAATAAGTTTAATGATGTGATTTCAAATTCCATATTGCAAGTAACATTTAAGAAACTTACTACTGCTTTGTTGAATTTTAGCATAATTAGAGAAGATTATTCACAATTATCTGAAAAGCTATAAAATATTTCTTCCCTTTCCAACTATATATCTCAATGAGGCTACATTTTTTCTATATATTTCAAACAAGATATTTTTCAGCAGATTGAATGCAGAAGCAAATACGAGAATGCAGTTACCTTCAATAAGGACAAACATTCTTTTAAAGAGACTTCAAAATTATAAAGCAATGCCATCTTTCATGCTAAATTTAGAAAACAGTTAATTTTCACAAATGCATTTATGCTAATATGCTGTGGGTTTATAATTGTCATTTTAATTAATATGTATTTTAAATATTTCTCAGAACTGAGAATTAATGTTTGACAGACAGACATGAAGTATTAGTACATATTGATATATATTTCTTAATTATTATTAACTATATAATAATTCATTTAATTAATACATATGTAACTCTAATAGATAAGCATAAATCTTTGAACTCTTCACTAACTTTTAAAATTGTAAAGATCTTAAAGACCAAAAAGTTTGAAAACTGCTGAGTTATAGTGTATTCAGAACAATGGAATGCTATATAACGGTGAAAAAGAATGAAGTAAATATATGGTCAGATTGGAATTTACTCTATTATAGATTGTTAAGCAAATAAGATAATTTACATTATAATATGTGTAGTAAACTCCTGTTTGTTTAAAAAGGGAGGATAAAGGTGTATAGAAATTTAATATTTATATATTCACATTAGCATTTATGAATGGGGATTTCCTACACAATGGTTATAGTTGCAAAAGTAGCCTAGGTTTTGACTAGAGGGAATAATTACTTTTCATGCTATATCCTTTTATATTTTAAGTTAAATGGACTTACACTATCAAAAAGTTTTTTAATAATTTTTAAAAATCATTGAAGAAATGAGAAATTGTTTAATATTAAATAAATATTCTCAAAAGGACAGACTAGGTGAAAGACTTTAGGTATATAGTACTGAGTTTGACAATTTTGGCTCATTCTCCACTAACAGAAATTTTTTGTGTTCACAGTTTCAAATTCTAACTTCAGCCATAGTAAATAATTACTCTGTGTCCTGCTCCCTATCTTTCTGTAAACATTTATTTTTCATTAATATTAAGCAATACTTCTGACAGTGGTTTTTTTGTTGTTGTTGTTAAAGTGGAATGGCAAAATTTCACAGACAGGAAATATTTTTCCTTTTCATTAGATTAAGGTTATCGAAAGACAAAATGAGGGACAGAAAAGATAAAGATCAGAAATTACCGAAAAGAATAAGGAAAAGGATTAAGATGAGAAAGGGAAGGAGGCCAAAGAAAGTTAACAGGGTAAAGAAACAAATTGTGGAGAGAAATCAGGGGGAGAGGCTGAATTAGTACAAGGCCAGGGAGTAAGCACTTAGAGATTAAGTGGAAAGGGGAAAGAAAAATAGAAGTTGAAACAAGGGAAGCTGAATTGAGAACAACAACAAAAACAGTCCATTGAAGAGAAATAACCTCCTCAGCAAATAATTGAGTGACCACTGACTTTGGTTCCAAGAGAAATCTAAGCAGAATTTCAGTGAAATTGAGAAATTGAGTGGGACATGACACTTGGCAAGAGGGCATCTTGGGTATTTTAATTTACATGAGATTTGTTAAGATATAAAATCTGGGTTGGTAGTTTCCAGGTACATATGATGGGTCCCCTCCACTTTCTGTGTTCCATCTGGAACACAGAAAGCATAGGGAAGGGGACTTGAGATGGGATAGAGAATAAAAGACAGAAAGAGAAAGAAACTTCTGTGATCCCTTATCCTGTTGAGGAGGAGATAGAAAGGGGGCGCTGAAAGAGTCCTTTATACGCTAGGCTAGCAGCTGGAGCCTGCATCTGTCTCTTCAGTCACTTATGACCCAGACATGCTCTGACAAATAGCATTCCACCCACTAGCCCAGAGTTTCAGCCAAAGGCTGTGGGAGGCAGGGAGTAAGCAGAACCATTTCTAGACCAGCAGATTAAGGAAATGGAAATTTTGAAAGAGAAGAGCAAAGAGAGGATTGGTGTTAACAAAAGTGAAACTTGCACAACAGAAAACTTGAATACTTAAATTGGAGAAAAAAGGTGGGCATGAGGAGCACTCAAGCAAGTATAGAGTACACCCAACTCGGTTTGGACTTAAAGGTGTGCTTATTATTCATTTTAAGAACTGTGATTTATTTTGTCATTATGAAGTATTTGGGGTTTCTGGGCCAGCCATCTTCTCATCCTAGATGTCCCAATTTTATTTTTATCAAAACAAATTCAGGATTTCTGGCAGATTATATCCAACCAGGATCTGCTTTTTGCAAACACAAGGTTGTGTGAAAGGAAGTTATGCAATAAGTCACAGAAGACACCCAAAGAACTAACCCCACAGGAATAATTTAATATTTGCCAATATAAAATATTTCTTAGCCTACAATGGATATTGGGATGGACACGCATAAGAAGCAAGGATGGGGCAATGCAGTCCCAATCTTGTCTTTACATACTGTTACCTCCTGTCTACCTAGCATCAGTTGATAGAGGAGCTATGAGCAAAGCAGTGTTAATAGTCCTTGGCTAACACTCACCAAGAAGCAAGTATTTTCAAGCAATGAGAGCAAAAGGCTAAACAATTACAATAAAAATAAATCATCCTGAGACATCTGGAGATGAGTCATTCAATACAGTTGATAATTTAGCCCTTGAAGCATGAGAATATTTTTATTATAATTGTTTTATGGGAAATCAGATGGAACACCATAATTCATTCAGAGATATCTTTCATAAAGAGTATACTCTGGTTTTATTTTAACTTTTCCTTTCATACTCAGTATTAATTATTATTAAAATCAATTTATTTTCTTCTTTATCTATGTAGTGATGATCTGGGTTCCCTGGAAAGATATAAACTCGTTCACCCCTATTCTCAATTTTGAGATCAATTTGTTGTTTAAAGGTAGCATCTGAAATTGTCTCCTTGTAGCTTTCCATGCCTTTCCTTGCTGTCACATTATCAGCAGCTGCTCCACCCACATCAAAAGTGTTGTCTCTAATTTGTTGAGGGCTTGGAAGTCAAATAGCTATGTGTACAAAATTTATGGATAAGATACCAAGAAATAGACTCTGAATCAGAGTAGCAAAGCGCCTGAAATTCAGTATGTCAAATTTGTCAACCCGTGGTTTTAGTTTATGATCTTTGTGACATCCTTTGGATGCTCATACTTGGTTTTGTTTTATTTTATATACTTATCTATGATCTTGTTAACAGAGACTGTCAGGTGAATTCAGGAAGGTAAAGCACTTTAAACATAAATTGAGGAAATCCTGGTCATTTTTAAAGGTTTTTGAACACAGACTTGACAGTGAAAATATTTGTGGAAAGGCAGGACAATCCTTCCCCTGCTCCATTAAAACATTTATTATTGTTAAAAACTCTAATTCATGGTGATATTACAAAATTTGAAAAATGAAGAAAAAGGAAATGGAACAGGCAAAAATTTTACCAGATAACCACTATTAATGTTAGAGTTTCTAAAATCACCATTTAAATGGCCAATGCTTTCTTTCAAATGGAAACAGTGGCGGTATTAGAGGAGTTATGTAACCTCTAGTCATTTTGTAAATACAAGTTTGTAGCCTCTCTACTTAGCATTTCACAAGTAATTTTTGCCTCTTACATAATCTCCTGTCCAATTATTATATTCTATAATGAGTGGATGCTCTTTAATGTGTATTTTTATTAATCATTGCACACACTAGCATATGTCAATGGCATACATACAATATTTCATAATGGCATAAATAAAATATTTTCCTCTTATTGTCTGAACACAATTGGTATTTTGAACACAATTGTCCTTTTATCAGACAATTTTTATCAGTAATTTTTCCTTAATATATTGTTTTTTTAAACCTTACTACTGTTTTTTATAACCTTACTACTCAAAATAAATTCATTTTTCTAGCAAAGCACATTATGAAGACATGAACTGAAAAATAGAATTCATTTGGATGGAAATTTTCTTGACAGGAAGCTCTGTGAAAACATACTAATCAAGGACATCTGAGGTTATTTTGCTCACTCAGATGTCAAAAAGTTCTTTCTTGCTTATCTTGCTTATTTTAAACTGTCTTCCTTTTCTCATTCAAAATAATGGCTTATAAAGGGCACTCTTTTTCTGAATGTCGTATATCCTCCAACCTACAAATAAAATTCTTTAACTTCTTTTGAAGTAACAGACATAATCCTTATATTTAAAGCAGGTTTGCTTTTTTTTTTTAATTATCTTTGGCAGTGGAAGATGATATTATTTCGCAGTGTTCAAATGGACCCAGAAAATTGCTATTATAGAAATGTAGGCTTCAGGGAAATCTACTCACTACTGATCTTCCTCACAGATATCTTGAAAAAGAAAACAAGGCTTTGATTTCTCTGGTTCTGAAGCACATGAAAAAATAGCAAGGATTTAAAATCAGGTTATGACTTACAAAATGTATATGTCTATATTAGTATTAATCATGTAGCATGAATTTCTGTAAGAGAGAAACCTTCCATTTGGAAATTTGGTAATAGGAATAAAATACTTAAGTCACCTATTATCCTTGGTAAAGGGCCTAGAAACAACTAGTTAAAGTATGTAACTAATCTGCTGTGGGATATTTTAGCCTTCTCAGATCTCCCAGTACAGGTGTTCTGAACTTGTGTAGACTTCACTTTTCTCATTACTGAAATAAAGTAGTTGCATGAGGAGCTCTGAGAATATCTGGAATCACAAGGAAAGTCAGCATTAGATTGTTGATCCATCAGAAAAGATAAATTAAAGTTGCCCTCCTCTAAGACACTGACTCCATTACCTGTAACCATTGTAGAGAAAATGCAATACTTCCCACTTTCATTATTATAGCTGCTGGTTTCATTTCCTCCTTTGTAGGAACCCCGTGCCATGACGTACAGGAAGGATGCTTGAAATGGAAGCGAAAGCAGAAAGTCCAGGCAATATAGGAAATATCAAGTGAACAGATATGTGTGTTTTCTGTCAGGCTGTTAGGATCTTCCACAAATTTGTTTATTTATAATTTGCCTAATCTACTTCCCATAAGGATTTGTTGAATCAGCCTTTCTACCTACTTAGCTCAATCCAGTCACGCTGTCCTCATTCCCATTGATTGTTGACAAAGTCCCAATCTGCTGTTTAAGTAAATCCACCTCCACATACATCTGTGTGTGGTGTGAGGTCTCCCACTCCCATTACAAATACTCCTTATGCCAACTTCTATCTTTTCTCTTAATTCCAACATTCACCCCCTCTGGAAAACATTCTTTAATTAACATTGTTCTGTGATCTCTGTGTGCTTAAAACATATTCTACATTCCTTTCATTTTTACTTAGCAATTTACTTTAAAGACGCTTTCTAACTGATCTCGATGTTTACATGTTGCGTTTCTTTAAAGGTGCCACTTTTGCATTTGCTCATACCTTTAAAGATGATTCTTAGTCTGAAATTTCCCTTCTTTTTATGATCCCTGTACTCAAGGAGCTAAACAGTTAATAGGAACCAATATTCCAGTACGCACACATACACACCTCGCTGAAACCCAAGGACGCATGAGCAAAACAATAAAATAACAAAGCTGTATTGATGGTTTATTCATAGATGTAGTTCACCACCAATGAACAGCCAAAGATAGAGAATATTAGACTAAACTAGAGACACTGATTACTCTCCCAGTACTTCATTATCTGCTTCTTAGTACTTAACCCATATTGGACTATTTCCAGTTTCCTCAAGCATGCTTTGTCACACATTGATGGCTTTGTTTTTTTTTTATTTTTTGCAGACCTATTAATATGGACTATCCCTCAGCACTGTCTTCACCTCATCACACACATCCTTTCTGAAATCTCTCAAGAGAACTTCTTCCTCACTGTTGTTCTGTCCCTTCACCCTGCACAGTAGTGGAGTCTTGTGTTGCCTGACTCCTGCTGTATCAGAATTGTCTGCTCACTTGTTTCCAATCTTAAGGAGGCTGAGAGCACTTGTGACTGGGGCAGGGACCAGGGGGTATGGGGAGGGGGGCCTCAAGGACTGTCTTTGAAACTTTAGCACCCAGAATGGTGTTAACAGGTTTAGTTTGTGGTCAATTCATATTGTCCTAGGAAAATAAGAAGAAAATAAATTTGAGGTTAATATTTTATCCACCTGGGCCTCCCTGGTGGTGCAAGGGGTTAAGATGCAACCTATGAAGCTATCTGCAGCCACTGCAGCACGAGTTCAATCCCCGGCCAGGGAGGTACTCACATGGCGCAGCAGACCTCTCTTGTCTGCTTGCTGCTCCCCTCGGCAGTGTGTTTCAGTCAGTCTGCCTGTTCTGCTCTCCACTCTGTCTCTGGTGAATTCTCTCACCTCCCGCCCCTCTGGCCTGTACCCCAGCTCTTGTATGCATAAATAAATAAATATTTTAAAAAATATATTTGATTCAACATTGGAGGAAATGACACATTATAGATTAGTGAGCAAAAAGAACCAGTTATTCCTCCTGGATTTCAAAAGTTATTCTTAGAATCTGGTTGCTCTTTAGAGATATTTGGTTTGCAATAAGCGTGTAAGCTTGTTAGCAATATTTTAGGAAAAAAATATTGCCTTTTAAAAATGAGAGCCAGCTGTATTTCTTTTCAATTATTTAATTAAATTAAGGTTGATAAGCAACCTTAGAAATACTATTTCTCTCTTTAATATCACCACTGTGATATTGTCTAGGTTGGATAGCTCATGTTATTGATTTGCTCGTTTTCCCTTGAATTATGGTTTTCTTTACCCTTTAACACTAGTTATGTTTGCATTCACTTAAATAAAGTGTTATTAATTCATCTTGGTTCAGTTTATTCTCTTCTAGACTTAAGAGTTTATTCTCTAGTTTATTCTCTTCATGATGTTTTCAGGGCCAGAAAAGGGATATTAAGGAAAGAAATGGCAATTGAAATTTATTTGAAATTTATTTCCTCTGTGGAAAACCTGAGGATAAGTCAATTTTCATTTTGGTATTCATAATCTGAGAGGTATTCCTTTTACTTTGAATGCACAAGAAGGACATCTCTGGATACACCCTACGTTGGACTCATATATAATTCACATTAGAGGTTCTCACTTTCCTGCCTTGCTACATGTCTGGAAGTCTAGTCTGATAGAAATAGAATAAAGTCTGGTGGAAGTTGGACTCTAGAGTCACATAAACAACTGTGGGGTGCCACGTGCATTGTAAGGTGCATTTGCCCTTCATGGCAAAGGGCATCTGAATCACACAAAACTATTTCACTTCCTCTGCCATTTACCATCAGTACTATGTTGGTTAGTTCACATCTGTGCCTCAGTTAAAGTGGGAATTAAAATACATGCCTCAGAGTTGTTGTAAAACACATGAATATATAGAAATGAATATATAGAAGGGTTCATATAATTTAATGCCAGGTACATATTGAATCTTAAAAGAAATTTAAATTACTAGTTTTATCACTGCCAGATTCTCAATAATATTGTTGCAACTTAAATGATTTTTCATTTGGATCTCACATGATTCAAAGATTTAAATTTGAAAAACACAATCTATAGCCTATGAGGTTTGAATACCAGCCTTGACATAGATTTAATATTTCTTTCTTTAATCAAATTTTATTTGCTATTTGCTTACATAAGATTCAAGACTTCTTATGCAACTTGTTTATCATTCATGAAATAGTGCTGGCATACCATGTACCAGACATAAGGATAATTATAAAGTTGAATCATTCATGGACCCAGAACACTGTTAATTGATATTCAATAGAATTTCCAGTTTGTGGAGTACTTGCTGAAGCTCTCTAGTTGTCTCTTTTGACTCAGTTACTTTAGAAACTTTTATTGATCAAAAGAATCCTGAACTGGAGACATAGCGTCATAAAATGACTCATAAATCCAAGGAGCAAATTCCAAATTATTTTGTCTGTAATATGTAGGAAGAGAGTTCTTGGTAAGCCAGCATAAAACAAGAGGGAATTATTTCAGAAGAGATAGCCATGCCAACTTAGGCCTAGAGTGATTACCTTAAGGTTCTGTTAATCGGTAAAGATGTGGGAGAAATCCTGTAAGCAGCAAGTCTATTTAAACAACAGTATTTGGAACGTTGTTCTCAATTTATTTTTAACTGAAAAAGACAAGTTGCAAAATACAGAAAATCTAGATATAAAAACATTAAAATGTGGAGAACAATGGAATTACAAGTGGATTTTCTTTTGTCTAAGTTTGAAATAGTAAGCATATATGTAACAGGATCAAAGTCACATCAAAATGGAAGTGAATACAATTCAAAATTATCTGAATGAAGTTCAGCTACTCTCAAATAAATTCATATCACCTGTGTCAAGTCATTTAATTCTTAATAAAAAAGTTGAAGGACAAATGAATTATATTTGAAGCATCCAGACTGACAGAACCCTAGAAACTGTGGTGTTTGCAGCAATATTCAGCAATACATAGCAGTATAAGACATATTCACATTGGTTTCCTATTCTTATGGATAAGAGCATCTTCTTCAAAATATTTTAAAAGGCACTCTTGCCAGGATCATTGAAACCAACATGCATCCTTCAATATTTCAGTAAAAAAAGTTGTTAGACACCATGCTACTTATTTGCTAAAATTATGATCTTATCAGACAAAACAAAGAACAGTCTGCTTGTCATTGCAAATGGAGTGACATAAAAGCCTCCTGATAAAGATTTGGCTTATCCAAGTAGTAATAAACTTATTGAGCTTATTGTAAACCTAAAGGAATAAGAATTGAACAAACAGAATTTTGGAAGATAAATGTTTTTATTCATAAAAATTAAGATGGGTCATATGAAACAGAAACTTTCAAAGAAAGAGTAAGCTTGTCTTGCCTTCCAAAGTTAAAATCTCAATAGTTAGAATTCAGAAAACAAATCATACAAAGAATTACTGTATAATTGCCTACCACTAAAGAACAAAGCATGCTAAATGTCAGATACAGACTTCCAATTTCTTCCTAAGCCTAGAAGAATAAAGGTAATCATAAAGAATGCTTTGTGTTTTCGATTTTTATTGAGACTTAGGGTGCAAGATAAAAAGAGTCTCTACTAAAATGAAGCCAATATCCTTAAAGTTTATTTTAAAGGTGAACTCTATTAGCAAGAATCCATCAGATATCGAACTATCATTTAGAATTCAGTTAAAAAAATAAATTCAACAAAAAAAATATATACCCAGAACAGCTACTTGGAGAATGAGATCCAAGTATTTCACACTTACTAGTGGGTGAAACTCACTATCTTGTTGATTAAAAGCATTGTAGTGGTTGAAGGCAAGGGATCTGAGGGAGAGGAAAGATATTGGGTATGTCAAGGAAGCATGGCATAATATTAGTTTATTCATTTTTGTATGGCTATTCTTTCATGATTGGGGAAGCAGAGTATAGGTTAATTGTGTACTTTTTCACTCTAATAATTGGCGATTAGCCTCTGGCTTTTTCTGCCACTCTAAACACTAGTCTTGAATGACAATTATGTTTGTAAGACATTGATCCTTCATAATTATTAATGCTTATTTATCCAGAAATCCATGGATGAAACGACTACTCCAATAGGCATTTCAAGCAGAGACATGTAGTAATATCTCTAGTCTTCCGTATATGGACGTTTTCATGGGTGAGGCATTAATGGAAATTCTAAATTGTTAAATACATATTTAGTTGAATAAAGGATGATTTCTAAGATCCTGGATGGTTGAAGGATGATGTAGCACCACCGCCCTGACAGAGTTAAGGAGAATAAAATGAAGTTGTATGTTGGGGTTAATTCATAGTACCTAATTTGTAATTAATTTATTAGAGTAGACATATTAGAAAATAGAGTTTGTGATTTCACCTAGGTGTCTAGCAAGTCATAATACGAGTAACTTTTTTTATTTATTATACTTTTATTTATTCATTTTTTTAATTTTTATTAATTTATTTATTATTTAAATTTTATTTTTATATTCCCCTTACAATTACAACCCCATTATTTTGAACCCAAGCCCTCCTTTCCCCACCCCCCACACCCCATAGAGTGTCTCTAATACCAGTAACTTTCATAGAAAGTGTTATTTCTCTCTACCTTGTCCATTTCCATTGCAAGATCTGTGGTCCTATAATACACCACTCTCTATGGCTCTCTGGTAAATTCCATAAACATGTTTTTTCCCAAATACTTTTTCTTAATTTTTTAAAATAAATTTTATTTTTATATTCCCCATACAATTGCAACCCCCTTATTTTGACCCCAATCCCTCTCCTCCCCACCCCCCAAGCCCCATAGAGTGTCTCTGGTTCCTAGTTGTTTGTTGATTTTGATTTTCCCTTTCTTATAGTTATTCATTTTCCTGGTCCCTTATTTAAATTTTCAAGATTCCTGCTATGAGTGACCATCCGGTATTTTTCTTTTTCTTTCTGGCTTATTTCGCTGAGCATGATCCCTTCCAGTGCCATCCATGTTGCTGCAAACTGCATGTGTTTATCTTTTTTGATTGCTGAGTAATATTCCATGGTGTATATGTACCACATCTTCTTGATCCAGTCATCTATTTTTGGGCATTTGGGTTGTTTCCAAAGCTTAGCTATTGTAAACAGTGCTGCTATAAACATAGGGGTGCAGGTGCTCTTTGGAATTGATGTTTCTGTGTCCTTTGGGTAAATATCTAGGAGTGGAATTGCTGGATCATATGGAAGCTCTATGTTTAGTAGGTCCAGAAATCTCCACACAGCTCTCCATAGTGGTTGGATCAGTTTGCACTCCCAGCAGCAGTGCAGGAGAGTTCCTTTTTCTCCACATCTTCGCCAAAATTGTTGTTGCTAGTTTTTTTAATATGTGCCATTCTCACTGGGGTAAGATGGTATCTCATGGTAGTTTTGATTTGCATTTCCCTGATTACAAGATATGCCTGTTGGCCATTTGCATTTCCTCTGCAGAGATGTTTCTTTTTAGCTCTCCTGCCCATTTTTTGACTGGATTATTTTCTTTGTTGTTGTTGAGTCTCATCAGCTCTTTGCAGATTTTTGTGATCAGTCCTTTATCATTAGTGTTGTGTGCAAAAATGTTCTCCCAGTCAGTGGGGTTTCTCTTTGTTTTTGTTATTGTCTTTTTTGCTGTGCAGAAGCTCTTTAATTTGATGTAGTCCCAGCTGTTTATCTTTGCCTTCACTATCACTGCTTTGGGTGATGTGTCTGTAAAGATGTCTTTGATGTGCATATCATGTAGTGTTTCGCCTATATTTCCTACTATGTATTTTATGGTTTCAGGTCTAACATCTAGTTCTTTGATCCATTTTGAGTTGATTTTTGTGTATGGTGTGAGGTAGTTGTCAAGCTTCATTCTTTTGCATGTAGCGACCCAGTTTTCCCAGCACCATTTATTGAACAAACTTTCTTTGCTCCAATGCATAGTCTTTGCTCCTTTGTCAAAGATTAGTTGACCATAAATCTGTGGGTTTATTTCTGGATTTTCTATTTGATTCCATTGGTCTATGTGTCTGTTCTTGTTCCAATACCATGCAGTTTTGATGATTATGGCTTTGTAGTATATTTGAAGTCTGTTTCCCAAATACTTTTAAAACTAATACTATCCCATTTCTTGCATGAAAACTTGATGATTTTATCATTATAAAATCTATAGCTGTGTGGTTTTTGTTTTAAAGATAGATTGTGGATTTTTCATTCAAGAAATATTTATTGAGCATCTGCTATTTGCCAGGTAGTAGTGAATTCTTATCTTCAGGCATTTTTAACTTAGTGGAAGAACAGACAAGAGAAAAATACAGATTCAGTGTCATAAATGTGAACTTTATGCTTATGGACAATATGCTATAATAAACTTATTCATTTATTGACTTTTTTTTTAAAGCTATAGGTAACACTAATCTCAGGGGCCATCAGATTTAAGGTTCAAACAGTGTATCAGGATCTGAGTGTCTTTCTTACTCACTATCTCTCTGTTGCTTTCTTTGTGATAATGTCATTCTTAGGCAGCATATTGGCTCCAATAGCTTCAAGTTTAGTCTCACCAAAAGAGAATCCCAGCCCATTAATTCTTGCAAAAGCCTCAGACTGATGCTAAATTAATCTTTTTTGAGTCTCTTGTCTGCATCCAATGCAAGCACTGTGGTCCTATGGTCTACCACTCTCATTGACTATCTGATCATCAGGAGTTAAATCAGTCTCAAAGGAAAAAAATCAGAGTACACCTAGCTGGAGAGGCAACAGATGTGCACCGTAAATGATGATCAATTATATTAAACAGCATGAGTTCCAATAAACATTAGATTCAATGATTCTCAACGCTATATCAAGTTTGATTTTATACCAAGTATTTCTATTCTGGAATATAGTCTGTAAGGATAGGTCTATACAAGGTTACTCCAGATGAACACAAGGAAAGAATCACTAGCTGAAACAGGCTCACCGAAGAACTGAGCAACATTTCAAATGTACCAGAGAGAAGCCTGAGACATAGGCTTTCAAGGTGGAAAACAAGAGACTGCACTGAAACAATGTAGAAAGAGACAGAAAAGAAAGCAATGTGAAAATAAAATAAATATGGTGGAATTAGTAGACTCCCAAATGCTTAAATCTGTTGCTATTTAGGAGCTGCTTCTCTGAATGGTTACAAAGATTTTCTCCATGAACTAGAGAGGTATATAGATCAAATGAGTGACAATGACTTCCAAGTAATTTACAAATTCCAAACTAAAAAAAAAAAGTGATTTTCAACTCTTTAATTTTATCTCTGATATCAAAAACAAGAAACAAATAACCATGAAATTAATCCTTTTTTTTCCAAGAAAGATATTTATTTGACTTTCTAAAATGTTGCTTAAATAATGCTTTAACATGGCCCATCAGTTACATAAGCAGGAAATGATTTATCAGTAAACACAAAACTGTGTTTTTCCACGGAACTGAGATGTTCCAATGGCTTCCCAGTAAATGAGTTTACTTTTTAGAGATCTATTTTCATAAACAAAAGGTCATTACTGTTCATTGCTACCATAAGTATGCTAAAAATAAACAACAAAAAAAGTGCATTAAACAAATAATTAGCAACTATTACAGTAGAAACCCTGGCCTGGAAATAGTCATGTATCAAAAAATTAAGCTTTAGTATTTATTTATCATCCTTCATATGTTCATGAATCTTTGCAATTTAGAGACTAATTTATTATATTAAAAACAGTTGTTTCTC
This sequence comes from Talpa europaea, assembly GCF_964194135.1. NCBI lineage: Eukaryota > Metazoa > Chordata > Mammalia > Eulipotyphla > Talpidae > Talpa > Talpa europaea. Next base: position 95,267,122 of record NC_140071.1, read on the forward strand.
CCTCTTCACTTCATAACACTTTATGTTCGTTATAGTATTATCAAATATTTTATAAAATTTGTTGTACTCCTCTTTATGTGAAAAAGAAGTGGACAGGTGTCATATGCCTCTTTACATGTCAACTTAATACTTGGACAGTTAGCTCTTTAAGAACAGGGGCTCAATATTTACTTATTTTTTATCCAAACACACTGTTCAGTGTATCCAAAAGTACTGAATAAGTGCCTAGTAAAGGAAAAGTGAATTAATGGACTCTTCCATTTCAAAAATTTCTGAACTTCTTTTTATCATTTTTTAAAAATTAATTTTTGTAGAGGTGACATTGGTTAGCAACACTCTGTATGACTTAGGGAAACAGGTTCACACCATCTCAGATATAGGTCACCACCCAACACATAGCACCAACTGTCCTTTCCCATACACCATTGGTTACCTCCCTCCCCTTTTTTCCCACTCCCAACCTCCTTCCCCTGCAGCAGCCTCAGTTCTGAAGTCATATTTCTAAGGCTTGCTCTGGTTTAGTTTTGTCAGTTCCTCTGTTTTGTTTCTCTACATTCCACATATGAGTGAAATCATTCAGTATTATCTTCTTTCTCAGTTTCATGTTTTAAGTGCATCAAAGCTCAATCTACAAAAATTAACCAATTTTCAAGCATATACCTACTTACAAAGTTAGATTCATATGCAGATATTGGGGAGTGAAACTTTGACATCAACCAGCTATTGGAATAGAGGCATGGTCAGCAGCATCTGTATTCTATTCAAGCAGATCTTCAGCTAGCCCATTGGACCTAGGCAAGGCAGAAGGACCATAAGCCAATGTTAGAAGAGCTGTCCTAATAAACTAACATTTGAGGGCACAGTTTGCAGTACTTTGGGATCCCTCAAATAGAGTATAACACAAAGTAGAGTCAGTTATACATCCCTTCCTCATCAGCACTTTATCATGTCTTACTGTGTAGTCGGAACGGAAGAAATTCAATCTTTCATCTTCATGTTTTCAGAGTAAAGAACTTTTGTTCTCCTTCCAGAAGGGTTTGGTTTTGAAAGATTTCTCATCTTTCCCCCAACCTCATATTTTTCCCCAAAAGGAGGAAAGGTAACTCATTTGTCTGGTAAGAGCATGGCTTCCATCAGGAAGAATGTCCCAGTGTTGAAGTGACTGCACTTTCATGAGTCTCTTGATCCTGAGGACCAAGTTGCAGAGGCCACTCGTGTTCCTAGCTGTTTTTGCTTCTGTATGACAAAGTGCAAGGGGATAGAATTAACCTCTTTCCCCACCCTTTATGCTCTGGCCAGCCAGTAACGGGGTTGATGAGCCATGTCTGTGATCTTCTATATACCTGGCTGGGTGATACAATTGTTCTGAAAACCTATTTCTCCCTTGCACTCCCATCTCATCCCAGCGTCCAATGGCCACAAAGGTCTATGTTTGGGTAGGGATGGGGTAAAACACTTTAGATTTTGATCCAAATGGCATTCTCTAATCCAAAATTTACTGTAGTTTGTGGGGCCTCTTGGACACTTGTCCATTTCACTGATAAATCTGGTTCACTAATAAACCCACAAGTGAACATTAATTAGCTATCAGTTCCTAGAGTACTTTATCCATTGGAAATTTGTGAGTAGTTGGGGTGGAATATAACCTCCTCTCCATACACCTGAGATGTATGCTCTGACACTGTACAGGCCCAGGGAATCAGTGGGGTGAGCTAAGGGGGTAGTGGCAGAGGAGTGGCATATGCCCTAGTAAAGCCTGCATGTGGGCCTGAGGGCATGTTGGTGAAGTCTCAGGAATAGCTGGGTCCTCTAGAGCAGTAGGATGAGGCTGAGCATTGATGGAGGAGCTGCAGTGCCCAAGAGGAGTCTAGTTATGACTACATATGAGAAAACTAGATACCAGAAATATCTGAGTATGGTTCAGAAGTTTAATGTGCCTACTGAGAGAATGCATCAAGTAGGTGAAGTCAGTGAAAACTACATTATTTCAGTCTTACTTATATTCACAAATTGATAGCTTCTGGAAGGATAATGGTTACCATTATTTTTATTCTCAGTCTGAATACTCTTTCATCAGAGAAACTAGCCCCAAATGGGTGAGTTTATGGATATAAACCAATTAATTCACTTGAAACGCTGATGTTTGTCATGTTGCTGATTAAAGATGAGCAGTTGGAATAAGAAAGCTTCTATTTTTTTTTATTTCAGAGTTTTTTTTATTAATTACTTTTTTATTTTTTTACATCATTGTTCATTTTTAAACAATATTTGCTTCCCCCCACTCCTTCAGGCATAGTCCCCATAGAGTTTCCTTCACCAATGTACCTGTGTACCATCACCTCAGTCCCCTGTGCTCCTCTCTCCCTCCCTCCGATCCCTCTCCCACCTCCTCCCCTGCAGGATGTCTCTGATTTATAATTGTCTGTTTTTGCTTTGTTATATTTTGTACTATTATTATTTTTTTACACTGATGTCTTATTTGGTTCCCCTATATTCCTGTGATAAGTGAAACCATGCGATATTTTTCTTTTTCCTTCTGGCTTATTTCACTGAGCATAATTCCTTCTAGCTCCATCCACATTGCTGGGAATGGCATGGGTTTATCTTTTTTGATTGCTGAATAATATTCCATTGTGTATATATACACCACATCTTCTTGATCCAGTCATATGTTTTTGGGCATATGGATTGTTTCCACATTTTACCTATTGTAAACAGTGCTGCAATAAACTTAGGGCTATAGGTAGTGTTTGCAGACGATATGATAATATACATAGAGAATCCTAAAAACTCAACAAGAAAACTACTCAAAATAATCAACCAGTTCAGTAAAGTATCAGGATACAAAATCAACACACAAAAATCAGTAACCTTTCTATACACAATCAATCTGAAGAAGAAATCAAGAAAACCATCCGTTTTATAATTGAAACAAAAAAAAATCAAATACTTGGGACTAAACCTAGCAAAAGGGGTGAAAGACCTATACAAAGAAAATTATAAAACACTGTTAAAAGAAATAGAAGACACAAAGAAATGGAAAGACATCCCCTGCTCATGGATTGGAAGAATTAATGTTATTAAAATGTCCATCCTACCAAAAGTAACATACAGATTCAACTCTATTCCAAAAATAATCTCAATGACATTCTTCAAAGAAATAGAACAAATACTGATGAAATTCATATGGAACCACAAAAAACCACGAATAGCCAAAGCCCTACTGATGAAAACAAAGGAGAAAGGAGGTATCACACTTCCAAACCTCAAGCTATACTACAAAGCCATAATAACTAAAACAGTTTGGTATTAGAACAAAAACAGACACACAGACCAATGGAACCAAATAGAGAGCCCAGAAATAAAACCACACTTATATGGACAACTGATCTTTGACAAAGGAGCAAAGAACATGCAATGGAACATGGACAGTTTGTTCAATAAATGGTGCTGGGAAAATTGGACCACCACATGCAAAAAAATGAAACTAGGCCACTACCTCTCACCGTGCACAAAAATCAACTCAAAATGGATAAGAGAACTGGACATAAGACCTGAAACTATAAAGTATATAGAAGAAAATATAGACAAAACACTACAAGACATATATTGCAATAACATCTTTAAAGACTCATCACCCAAAGCAAAGATAGTCAAGGAAAAGATAAACACCTGGGGTTACATCAAACTGAAAAGCTTCTGCACAGCCAAAGAGACATTAACCAAAACAGAGAGACACCCCACTGATTGGGAAAAATTCTTTGCACTCTAGTCAACTGATAAGGGACTGATCACAAAGATATACAAAGAACTCACATGACTCAACAAAAACAAAATAAACAATTCAGTCAAGAAATGGGCAGAAGAACTTAAAAGACATTTCTCCAAAGAGGAAATGCAAATGGCCAATAGGCATATGAAAAAATGTTCAATATCCCTTATCATCAGGGAAATGCAAATCAAAACCACATTGAGATACCACCTTACAGCAGTAAGAATGGCATGTGTCAAAAAAACTAGCAACGACAAATGTTGGCAAGGATGTGGTGAAAAAGGAACTCCTCCTACATTGCTAGTGGGAGTGCAAACTGGTCCAGCCACTATGGAAAGCTGTCTGGAGCTTCCTCAGTCTAGAAAAATGGAGCTTCCATAAGATCGGGCAATTCCACTACTAGGGCTCTACCCAAAGGACACAAAAACATTGATTCAAAAGCTTCTATTGTTAAAAGATGTTAATTTGCTAATTTAAAAATTTTAAGATTTTTTTGTTTATTTCTGTGTGCTTTGAATTTTGGATTTGGTGAGAAGTAAACCTGCAAGCTAGAAATGAAGGTTTCCACCTTAAAAAAATTTTAAAGCCATCTTCTGCCACTTCAAAACCAATTTGCAGATCAAAACTATTAGTATCAAAGTGAATTTCTTTCAGCTAAGTTACTATTTCAAAAGAATGCCAAATCTGCAAACAGCCTACATGTTAAAGTTGTTCCAACAAGTATCCAACAAGATGCTACTTTAATGCATTTTCAAATTTGATTTTTGACTCAGCACCTTAATATACACAATATTCTGTTTTCCCATAAAATGCATCTTTCCATTTATAAAGATTGTGACTACAATGTTAGGTAATTCCCAAATTTTATTTCCTTTTTATTATAAAAAAAATTTTTTCCCTTGTAGATGGTGGCAATATTTGTTTCCTATTTTCATTTGAATGAAAGGTAAAAAAATCCTAAAACCATGGAAATACTTTCATTTGTATTATAATATTCATATGGTTTCTATTCTTTTCCTCTCAAGAAAAAACATTTATGCAAGTTATTCTTTGTAGCCTGGATCATTAGAGATTGTGGTTTTTCAAATGGCAAATTCACATATAATTAACTTTGATTAACTTTAACATCATTAATCTAGGCCATATATTTAAGGGATTTGTTACAAAAAGACATGTGTTCACAATAGTCTTACAGATTAAGCAATCCTTAGGATGTTTTTCCAGCTGTGTTGACAAATTGCCAGATAGATATTTTTTTTTCCTGCAATCCTGTCCCTGTGCTTTAATCTCAAAGGTAATAATAATAATGCTCTGATCATGGAAATGTAGTTTAGTGTATGCTGGAAGAAAGGAGGAGGCTTTTGAGAAAAGGATATCTGTCTCAAATGTGAACTCTACCATTTAATGATGGTGTGATCTTGAGTAAGTTACTGCACCCTTCTGAACCTCAGTTTCTGATATGTGAAGTAGGAATCATTCACATGTGCTGGGCAGATTAAGCGAGACAGTGCTTGTGAGTATATGTAACATACTAGGGACTGGAAAATGCCAGTTTTAGTGTCTAATAGTACATATCTCCTTGAAAGTTTAGCTGTCTCTCTGTGCTTAACACAGCATTCCTTATTTTAATAGTTATAAAGGCATAGGACTTTGGGTCTAGACATTACCATAGGAATTAATTAGTGGCATTTCACAGATGGGGAAAACATGTCATTAGAAAATTATTTTCTGTGTTACATATAATAAAGATATTGGAGGCAGAATCATCACTTACTCAAGTTTCTGTCTGAAAATAGTAGGAACACCAAGCTTCAGAAAAGTGGTAACAGATGTGAGGCACACCTTCATGACAATTTGCAATTCACACCAATAGTGAGGTAAACCCAACCTATTTTGAGAGAGGGATTCCTTCACTTTACTATTATAATACTTCTGCATGCTTTGAAAATTCTGAAAACAATGAACTGAATGCATATAATAAGTTGTGCCATAGCTGAGGAAGCAGACATTCACTATGATTGATAACTCTACCTCAAAAGATATTTCAGATATACTTAAGATATTTTTTCTCTGAAACTATTGCCATTCTGAGAAGTTAAGAAATCTTATGTCCTAATTCCCATGAACTACCTCCTGTAGAGGGATTCGTATTCATCAGCAGGATAAAAGATTTGAATGGGAGGTTATTTTCCACACAGCAGTTTCCACATCCATTATCACACTCACAATTTTTAGTATAGAGACACCTGTTAGTGTTACTTGCTTTTTAAAAATGGCCTTACTTTTAAACCTAAGGTCATCATAAATAATCATATCTGAGAAGTAGCACATTTGCTAGACTGATTCTATTTTTCCTAATATAGTTTCATAACTTGAAATACAAGATGTCTGGATACATCAACTTACAGTGTCTCATGTTCACTCTGGCTTATGTACAGTTGTAGCAGAGTCTCCCACTGACTCCTGCTTATCCCCAGAGTTGGTCAGAATAAAGTCTGATTTGTGAAGACAAATACTTTTCTATTCTCAAGCATCTAATCTCTGGGATATTAACAAGAGCCACCATCCTGATCCATGGTGCTTGACTCAGGGGGTGCACTGAGGGCAGGGTCCTTGCAATGTTGGATAGGCACTGAGAGACATGAAGCCAAATCTTGGGTTAAAGATAGTGTTTAAAGGACTGAATCACCACAATTAGGACTCTTTATTTTCAGATTATTCACAATAACATTACATGAAGCCAAATCTGCAATTTGTACTAACTCAAGGAAACTTCATCTAAAAACTAACATTCTACATTCTTTAATAACATTCCTAAAGCCTCTGAGAATAATAGAACTCACCCCCCATACACAAAAAAAATAGTCCTTCAAAAACCAAAATATTTGAGTAGAAACAAGTGGGGAAAAGTACACTTGAAAAATTAGTTCTCATTAGAGAAGAATGTATATTTTGGAAGAGAGCTTGGAGCGTTAAAGGAAACCCAGCCCTATATGAACCTTCACAGTAGTTACTGACATGTTGACTAAACTGGTTCATTTTCACAAAATTCCTTCTCTTCCCCAAGCACTGAAAATTGCATTCATCATTTCTGGCAAATCTAATAAGTCCATCTTCATTTTTGTTTTCATTAAATGTATAAAGAGAATCATAGCTATTTTCTATTAAGAAGATGATAGATAGACATACACATAAGTATGTATATCTCTAGGCATGAAATTAGCACAGACAAAAAAAAATGTTTCATTTGGGAGAATTAATGTTCATTGAGCTCAGCATTACCCGAACTGTGTTCCACAATTTCCATGCTATGTTAGTGGGAATTCCATTAAAAAGGGATCCATGCTCAAAATATTTTGTAAATATTTAAGTTCACAAAACCTAACTTATAATACTATATACAGTTGAATCCCAAAAAGATTATAGAGCAGTGCTTCTCAAACTTTAATATACATATGAAAATGCATTTTCAGTAGATCTGAGCTGGTCTTGAGATTCTGCATTTCTAACAAGCTCCCAGGTGATACTGATGATTCTGGTCCAAGGACCACACTGGAGATTGCAAGGGTGTCTTTCTTAAATGCTTATTTTACCCAGAGGTTCACCCTCCTTAATGCTTTCTAAAGTTTTTTGTCTGTTGATTGACTGTATTGTTGGTTGTGTTGGTTTTGAAAATAAGTATCAGTGTTCTACAATTTTGAAACTGTTAACATAGCTGAATTCTGTCTTTTTACAGAATGGTGAATGTCAGTTCTTTAAATCAACCTAAATTTACCTAATCTACTTTTGCCTTTTCAGTGGCTTTGGCTTGTTTCACTCATATTGTACTTGAGAAACACAAAATCCTATACACTTACAGGAAAGGGTGAAGAAAATAAAAGGATGGGTGTCTCTTGAGTTCTATTCCAATGTGCAATGAAGGATGCTCTCACTTTACAAGAACACTGAAGAGTATGCTTGACTCCTATAACCAGGATAAAATTTGCTAGCAAACTAATGTTTGGATTCACATTATTGACATTTTTTGTTGTTGTTGACTGTTGAGTGCTTAATCATAGGATCCTACCAATTGATGGCTTCCAGTTGCTTTAGGTAGCCACAAACTCCCTTCCACCTTTTCATCTACCCACTAGTAGTCACCTGTATATCCATCTTACTAGCACTCATCCACTCATACATTTCATCTCCATCCATCCAATCACATATCTTCCACGTGTCCACTGAGTTACACAAGCACCCACCCCTCCATCCATGCACCTGCTATTTTACATTAATTTAACCATGTTTCTGTAATATTGTTTCTTTACAAACATAGAATTCAGAATTAATCTGTGCATTTAATGGAGGTAAAAGAGTAAATAACACATTATTTTATAATCTAATATATAGCCTTATGTACTAAACTCTCACTTTATAAATGAGTTGTTTTAAGTCATGGTTGGGTTGGTGTTAATGTAGGAAGAGAAGCAAGCTCCCTGGGAATTGAAGTTTGAGCTATCTAATATTTCCTCAGCCTGACATTCATTCAGGATTCACTCAATCCTTCCCTACTATAGTTCCCGCTATCGCCATTCCTGCTATTCTTGAGCCAGATAAAACATGCTATTTGAAGCTACTCAAACCATGCCTTTAATTATACTTCTCCATCCCATCTGGGTTGTCATTTCTGTCCATCCTAGATGTGTCGTTCAAAGTTCACTATATCTCCTTCATTCCTAAAGTTTTCCCAGGTCAACTCTCCTTTGTCATCTATATCTTTGCTGTCACACTCACCACTTTTGACCTTCTACTTGAGTTATTTATATTTGATTTTACCTATTAAACATAAAACTCCCTAGAGAAATGAGATCTGTACCTGACTTGTCTTTGCATCCTTCACAGAATCTCAAGAAGAGTCACTCAGTGAATATTTCTGTAATGAATGACTCAATCGATCTACACTTCTGATTGAATTAAGCCATTGAATATGCTGATTCCATGAGTAAATGAGGATTTTGAGGCTAAGAAATGTTCTGGTTTTGATAAAATTTTTAGCTAACTATACTAGAGGATTATTATTGCTGTGTCTTTTATGAAGTACTTCACCAGTGTCTTCACCTAAGCATGTTAATATGTTTTAAAGTGATGTTAGAGTATTGATTTAATTCTGGATCATGGCTATTAAAATAATATATTCTAATTATGTTAATTCTTACACTATATTTTTCCACTAAAACTTTTCTTCTTTGAATAGTTAATTAAAAGTCAAACTTGCAGAGAATCACATGGGGTTGTAGTTTGGAAATTATTATTCAGTGAGAATTTCTGCTCTTACGTTTAGGTTTCAAATCATATTGGAGATTCAAAGTCTCTTGACCATTAGCAAACTTTTGCCTACTTTTTTCTGTTTAAGAAAATTATTCTAACTTTTGTTGCTGCTTATTCTTTCCTTTATATCATCCTAAAAACTGTGTGACTATTATATGAAAGAGGGAGAAGAAAAGTATCCTAAGACTTTTGAAGACAAAAGTGTATTTTTGTTAAAATGCTTGTTTTCCTATAAACATATTTCTTTGAAATGTGGTCTAACACTTTAATTATTAGTCTTAGTGTCTTTGCTAATTTATATGATTTTGTTGAGTGGGACCTATATTGTCTCGTGGAGTTTTTCCCCCTTTATCATTAAAACCTTTGAACTTTAAAATGCCAGTGTTGAAAATTCTCTAATATACATACTTTTAAATTGAATGGTGAGAGGAAAATATAAAATATAAAAGGATAGTGCTGCTTCATAAATGTCCAGGATCCTTTGACCCTTCCAACTGAATGGACCCTTTAATTCAAAAGAAATCACTTCATCTTGGTGACAATGAATGATATCTTTTACATTTATATAAAATTTTCCACCAATCGTCCACAGGTCTTCTACATGGTGAAAGAGGCCAGATCACAGGACCACTCTTGTTTTTCTATTCCTGCAATGTTTCCATTTGCCTTTAGGTTGGGGTTGTGACCTTGGGCTGTGTTACTACCACAAATGGAATTGTTGTGGCTTAATGCACCTGGGAACATTGCCCCCTATGAGGAGCAAAAGAAAAAAGACCAAAAATCACCGTCAGTCAAACATTATAGTTATGCCTCTCTCTGAGTTGTGAACATTTGAATAGACAAACATGAGAAAGACTTTTTAAATTTCTAACACCCTAGAAAGGCAGTTTTTCTTCACCATTTTACAAGTGGGTCCTCTAGAAGTTTGCTGGAAGTCCCATCTAGTCTGCCTCCCTTTGAAAGCCTCTGTTGGGCAAACCAGGCTCAGGGTGCACAAGTTCATGGTGGATTTGGACAAATCTCAGAGCCCTCAATAGGTTTGACAGGTCTTTAATGCTGAAGCAGGGAACCAGGTAGACAGGCTGACCGGCAGGCAGGGAGGCAGGTGGGCAGGGAGACAGGGACCCCGGCAGCAACCTAGCCTCCCAGCCCCTGCAATCTCCACACTCTCTCTCTCTCACTTCTCGCTGGCATTCTCTCTCCGTCTCCCATAATGGTCTCCTCCTGGGCCTCCCTATTTACAGGTGTGCGCACTCTGTGCTCGCTGGCCTCTTGTCCCAGGTGTCCATAATCATAGCCACGCGTGCTCCATGCTCGTGCTTCCAAGTGCTTCTTGCACTCACACTATATCATGTGTGGGCCAAGAAACCTGGGAGGAAAGCAAAGCTGCACATTGTGGCTGTAGAGGCTGGTGGAAGGAGGTGGTGAAAAAGAGACCTGAGTAGGGCCTCCCCGGTGGCACAGTGGTTGAGCGCTGGGTTTTGAGGCTGCCCACAGCCTCTGCAGCGCCGGTTCAATGCCCGGCTGCTCCCCGGCCACCGGACGAGGGTCCCACATAGTGCGCAGACCTCTCCTGCCGCCCGCTGCTCCCCTCAGCAGTGTACTTAGGTCCTTCTGCCTGCTCTGCTCTCCGCTCTGGCTCTGGTGAATTCTCTCACCCTCCCGCGCTTCTGACTGTACCCAGTGCTTGTATGTATGTATGTATGTATGCATGTATAAATAAATAAATCTTAAAAAAAAAAGGCAAACCTCCCACTCTTCAGAACATATTTGCCTAAGCAACCATTCAGCAGATGTATTCATAGTAGTTAAAGGAAAACGCCTTTAAAAAAAAAAAAAAGCCTGAGTAACTCCATTTTCCCTACAGGCTCCCTTGACATTTGTATCCTCCACTGAAGGGCCGTACTCTACATATTCAACCCTCCCACTACCAGCTGTTCAGTATAGAGTACCAACTGAGAAGCGCCACCCCCAACGATACTCCCCAGCCTGGTGTTTACCAGTTTCCCATCATTAGGTATTTGTGCTGACTCCATGAACCTACCCTTGTCATCACCTCCTAACCCTTCACTTTGTGAGGTTCTGGAGGCCAAAGCGTTCAGGGGGACTTTCTCTTTTAGGAACCTAGAGAGATACCCATCCTATCATTTCTAACATGGTCTCCATTGTTAGGGAAAGATGGTTTACATTCCAGACAATCAACTTTCCAGTAAATTTGGAACACAGACTTTGATTTGGGGGACCGTATATATTTACAGTGAGGAAGTGAGATTGCATATAAAAACTAACATCTGAGTGAGCACGTACATTTTGTTTTTATAATTCAATTCGCTGAAGACAGGAAACTACAGCCGGCTGCTTTTCCATACATTCGAAAATCAGTTTGCCCCTTTAACATAGGAGCTGAACTATGAAATGAACTCTGCTGTCTGAATGGGGCTAGGTATTTTGGCAGCCGTTCAAAGTCTTTTTTGATGGCATGTCCATCAAATAGCAAGTTTGTGAAGTGCTGCTGTAGAAATGCTTGGTCTTATTCTTTGAAGACTAGAGCAGGATAGGAAAGGAGTGGGAAATCCAGAATTACATGTAATATTTTCTTTGCAGCTGGAGAAACTGAGGCAATAAAAAGGAGAGGATTATTCAAGGTCTCAGAGGGGAGCCTGCAATTTTGAGAAAATAATCTTCATTTACTCTGTCATTTCCAGGCAGCTGGTTGAAAGCTAATCTTATTTTTAGATAAGCTTGGTTGTCTAGGATGTTATTGGCCACTCCATTTGTCAAAGGCAAAATTTTGTCAAAGACAAAATTTATGAAAAAGTAGATTTATTTCCTATAAACCCTATAAACAAATTTCCTTTTTATTGTCGGATACAAGTAGAAAACTGTTGCACAAATTTAAGAATACATTTATGTTTTGAAATATAATCAAATCCAAAATATTTTTTCCTTTTCTTTGCTATAGAAGATGATTGGTGACTTTCCATATTAGGAGTGATAAAGCTAAGCACCCACAAAAATTTAGATGTGTGCCTCTGTGAGTTTCTAACTCTAAGCAGTAGACAAGAGAAACCAGTTGCATGAGATCTCTCTGTGACCCATCTCTCTCTGGCTTCATAATACAATAGGAAACATTATTTATTTTAGCCTCCTGAGGGGAACATTGGAGAAAATTCACTTTCTTCTATCCCCTTTTATCAGAGCTGATGGGAATTTACCATTTTCCACCCAAAAGTATAGACATCTTCAAACCTGGAGGGACAAAGTTTCCATCTTGTTGCAAGAGAATTCACACAACCGAATATTATTCATCAATCAAAAAAGATAAACTCACGCCATTCACAGCAATGTGGATGGAGCTAGAAGGAATTATGCTCAGTGAAATAAGCCAGAAGGAAAAAGAAAAATATCGGATGGTTTCACTTATTGCAGGAATATAGAGGAACCAAATAAGACATCAGTGTAAAAAAATAGTAACAGTACAAAACACAACAAAGCAAAAACAGACAATTATAAATCAGAGCCATCCTGCAGGGGAGGAGGAAGGAGAAGGATCAGAGGGAGGGAGGGAGGAGGAGCACAGGGGACTGAGGTGATGGTGCACGGGTGCATTGGGGGAGGAAACTCTATGGGGACTACACCTGAGGGGGTGGAGGAAGCAAATATTGTTTAAAAATGAGCAATGATGTTAAAAAATTATTAAAAAAGAAACCCAAAACTGGGTAGGTTACATGCTGGATATCCTCACCCCAAGGAGGACAGAGTTAAAAAATTGGATCCTCTGAAGACTTTCCCCTTCCACATCTTGCAATCAATACTGTAAGGAATAGGTTAAAGAATTTGGGCTCCTCGTGCAATACCTACTATTTACAATATCTTTTTTTTCCCTCTCTCTTCCTTGGGAATGGAATTACTCCAGATTGGAAGAACTACTAGTGTACTCTCCAAGTAAAGCAGGAAATATTTTTAGGAAGGATTAAAAACATATTTTTATCATTATGATAATGCTGGGTTATTCTTGGATCATAAATTAGTCTTTTCTTTGTTAACATTTCTTCAGGAGATAGTCAAAACTTTAGAAATATTAACATTTCTGATCTCAGGCAGATTTTTATTTTTGATGATATTCCTTTCTATATTATTTTATTAAGAAGTTTTGATTAGCATTCTCAGTAGCACCCATGCCTTTCTTCCCTTTATTTGTGTTTATAAATCATTGATGGTTTTACAAATTTTATTTAAGAAAAAATATTTTTATAAGACATAATTTACATTTTGGAGAGATTCTTTCATGATTAAGAGTAAGAGCTCTAGAGCCAGATTTCTGGGGTTCAAAGTCCAGATCTTCTACGTGGTAACTATATAACTTTGGTAACTTACTTAAAAACTGTGCTTCGGTTTCCTCATCTGTAACATGAGAAAAATAATGATAATTCTTCATGGAGATCTATAGGATTAAGCTCTATGTGCGTAGGTAGGACCAAAATATCTAAGTACATAGAGCAGTGCCAATATATAGCAAAGGCTGAATCCTTGTTGGTTATTGTTATAACTGTCACTGTTACTACATTACTCTCCAGTTATGTTGTTATTTTAAGTATAATACAATGACCTCCCTCTTCCTAAGTAGCTAAAACTTTTTGTTTCTAAATTTGTTAAAGCCAATACATTTTTTCCTCATAGGAAAACTACACTTCAGATAAAACTTTATGGTAAAAGTTGAGCTTCACTTACTTATCAAATGAGATAAAGCAGTAAAACACTTTGCAAATGATAACGTTCTATACAAATGTCAATTATTCAAATACCTACTACTAAGAAAATTTCCATTTCCAGACACCATTATTTAAGAGAGGTCTTATCTTTACTTTTGGAAATAAATTCGAGGTGGTTTTCCCATAAGGAATAATCTTTATTGAGCCTCAAAGATCTTAAACTAAGATTTGTTGATGACATATTTCATTATTGGGATAAGGATTTAGATTGTATCAGGTTTAAAGACATTTGCAATTTCAGCTTTTCCTTCACAAAGATATAAGAAGATTGTTGTCCCTTGTCTATGAAAAAAGAAAAGAAAGGCACTCTTGGTTGCAGAAATTTAAAAGATAAATGTTAAGTAAAATAAGTTTCTAGAAAATTCAACAATCACACCACTTGATGCATACTTCATTTAATTGGTTAATGGAATATATTAAGAAATTTCCTGGAAAGAGACATTCAATCTGCAGACAAATTCTCATTGCTGAAATTTCTTAGATCATCAACATACAGTCTTCTCTGCTTAATTTTTTTTTTGTATAGGCCATGTGGGGTCCCCTAACTAAGACCTTATCATGTTATCATGTTATATTATCCTTTTCTCATACTATCGGTTCTACACAATCTGGTATTTTGTTACCAGCCTATAATGTTATCATATATAAAGTGCTTCCTCAGTGTATTTGCTTCCTCAACTAAATTTTAAGTGTTGAAATCAAAGATAATATTTTATAGTATTTATTATTTGTTTTTTTATAGCTAGGAAAGTCCTAAGCAAAATAAAAATTGTTCAGGGAGTGCTGATTAAATAATTGAAGCTCATATGATTCCACTCTAGAATTCAATGAGAGAAAGCTCATATTTTCCCCAAATGAAACAAGACCTTACATCAGATTTTTTTTAATTTTTCTTCTACCTATTCTGATGCTTCTATGTTTTGTAGCTATTTCAGTGCAAAGGAGAAAGAGCTCCAGCTGGAGTTTAAAATGTCTGGTCTCTAAGTACTGAATGTCAGCTTTACTGTACATCAGTTTTCCCATCAGTGAAATGGGAAAAATAATGTCTGCCTCAGTATATTGAGTACAGGACAAAATGTTTTATATAAGAAATAGCTTGCAAAGTGTCATGTTGACAATTTTTAAAAGGTAGGCTATTAGACTATTAATTAAGTAGCAGTGCTGATTTGACATTTACAGCAATTATTGGTTTAAAAATTCTCCCATGCCACTTCTCCTACCTAGATGACACTTTGTGATATAAAAATTTTAAATGAAGTCTTGTGATTTAAAGGAAATTCCCTCACTGTACATACTTCTCAGTTATTAAGCAATGTGAACACAAGAATCAAGATTTTTTTGGATTACATGTCCTATTCTCAGCAAAGATTTTGTTATGAAGCAATGCAAATGAAATCAAGTGTTAATGAGAGTTAGTAAACTTGCCAGTGAATTGCTTAATCTGTATTTGCCAACCAACTGACTTCTAGCTCTATTTCATCTGCAAGTTGCTTTAGAGAGATTGCATAAAAAGCAAATTTGTCATCTAACCTAACAAATAATCTTAGGAATGTGTACTTTTGTCATTTGGGTTTAAATCATAATCGATATTCAAAACTAAACAAGGCTTTGCAGTCCTCAAGGGCCTTCAGAATCATTCAGTATTACATTTTCAATAGTGTTTTAGGCCCTATCTTATTGACTGAATATTGGTTATCCATGTCCTGTGTACCTGATGACCCAATTGAAAGCAGAATATTCCAGCCACTCAATTTGATAGGAAGTCTTAGTATTGCTTTATGAACCAGAAAACTGTGCCTGTATGTTGCTACACACTGAGAATCTACTGAATTACTAACAACTAGAAAATATCTGTCAATCTGAAATTGCCATCACCCAGATGCTGCCAAATAGCTGAAGAAAAAGAGAAGGGTCAACATTCAAGTCAGTTCTCACCCCTTCACCACACTGCCTCTTCTCTGGAAGGTACCTCCTTACTCCTCATGATGAATTATGTTGAAACTCTATTTTTTCCTCTGTTAAGGAAAACATGGTAGAGAATTTTATCTGAAATATTGTGTCTTTTTTCTCCCTTTCTTTTTACATTTCATGCTAACAGAAGACCGAGGAAGTACGCACAAAGGTGTGAGGCAATGAATTCTCATTCTCCCACCTTATTTTATCAGTAAAGCAAAACCACTTATAATTTGAAGGTATATGTTTTATTCATGGCTTTTACACACACACACACACACAGACACACACACAGACACACAGCAGCGATCTGAAACATGTCAATAGTAATAGTGGCGAGCTTGAGAAAGAACAGCCGAACCCTATAAAAGTGACATCTATAAAAAACATACCTAGAAGAAAAAGAAAAATGAAAATCTGGCCTCTAGGGTAAAGGTTAACAACTGACTGTCATTTAGAGTTGATGATTTGCTTTCCCCTACGCTTAGAACTTTCAGAGAATTAGTTTATGGTCCCAGGCAGCCTTCTCAGCAGGCGAAGAGGGTGCCCAGTTAGCCATAATTATTACATTTTGTTTCACATTCCCACTTAAACAGCTAACCTTTTTTTTTTCCCCCTAATGGGTCTGGACTCTGGCAGCCTCAGCTTGAACTGACTGAGCTGTTCTTTCTCTAAATGGCCTTTTGTGTGTGGATAATGACCCCACTCACTTGAATAGGGTTTTTCTCTACATGCTGTGGCTAAATGCATCATTGGAAAAAACAAAACAAAGAGAAATTCCAGTAAAATGGTACATAATGGCCCCCTGGGGTTGGGGGCAGGCTTGGCTTTCAGACTTTCACACTTTCCTTCATGTAAAGTTTCTAACAGAACAAGGGGACTGGACCCTATTGGATTTGAGTTGTGTTCTGGTTGGTGGTTTAACAACTCTCTGAGGTAAGGTAAGGGGTGCCTGGGTCTTCTGAAATACTGATTGTTGAATTAGAGCCTGCCTCAGAATAAGTGCTGAGAAATATGAATTTCTGCCATTGGTCTGCCAGGGAATGTGGTCATTCTTGCCCTGTGGTCCAACTCTGTTGTGCTACCTGAATTGCCCATAGCTATAGTAAAAGGGGGTGTGTGTTGGGGACAAACAAGAGGATTATGAAACACAAGAATGAAAACCCACTTTATACATCAAGATTTAGAATGATTAAACATAAATTTCCAGGGCCTCCATGGTGGTACAGGCAGTTGACACACAGCCTATTAAGCTGTCCACAGCTACTGTAGCACGAGTTCAATCCCCAGCCAGGGAGCGACCCACATGGCACAGCAGACCTCTCCTGACTCACCCACTGCTCCCCTCAGCAGTGTTTTCAGTCAATCTGCCTGTTCTGTTCCCTACTCTGTCTCTGGTGAATCCTCTCACCACTCTCCCTCCTCTGGCCTCTACCCCAGTTCTTATATGCATAAATAAATAAATCTTAAAAAAATAAATTTCCATATCATAAAAGGATCAAGGGTTAAGGCAGATTTTTTTAAGGATTTATTTATTTATACAAGAGCTGGGGTACAGGTCAGAAGCACAAGAGGGTGAGAGGATTCACCAGAGAAAGAACGGGGAGCAGAACAGGCAGACGGACTGAAAGCACTGCTGAGGGGAGCAGTGGATGAGACAGGAGAGAGAGGTCTATCGTGCCATGTGGGAATCTCCCCAACTGGCTGGGAATCGAACCCGTGCTGCAGAGGCTGCTGCATACAGCTTCACGGCACTGCGCTCAACCCACTGTGCCACCAGGGAGGCCCAAGGCAGATTTTGATACACCTATTTAAAACTTACAATAAATTAATTTAGATTTCTCTGTAGTTCCAATATTTTTCATTACTGCAGTGTAACAAAATCACAAAAAGGCAAAGTTAAGATCCAAAGACTATATATTAGTGGAGCCCCTCTACCTCATCTAATTTGCTATTCTCTTCTCCATTCCTTCTGCTTATTCTTCTCCTGTATATAGAAAGCACTTTGTAAATTATTAGACATTGTGTAAGTACTAGTCAGTGTGACCTGATCACACACCCTTCTCTCCCATGTTGAGTTCCCTCCATTGTACTTTATTTATTTGGTACTTATTAATTTCAACCAATCAATTTCTCCCACCTCATCCCTTGGGTATTTTAATAGCTTCATTTAATAAAGTAATAACCCATAATGGGTTAATAAAAGGCACTTAGGATGCTAGAGGACAGCCCTTTGAAGATCTGTGAGGTAGTTTTCTGAGGTGATTCATTCACTCCTTAGGTATTTCAGGTACCTTGTCTTAAAGGGGCAATGATACTTATTTTCTTTGCTCAAACAAGTGATGGTACAGGTAGTGTATTTGTGTGTTTACTATTTTTGAATTTTTGCTTACATAAATTTGTTGCCAATGTACTTATGATTTGTTACCAATAACTCTCTGAGGAAAGACAAATATTAACAATTACAATATAAATTGAACATGAATCAAACCTGTATATGATCATGAACAGAGATTCTGAATATGTTTTAAACACATCACACTTCTGTCAAATGATAATAGTTTCAAAAATCAAATGAGCTTTGGAGAAAATTCAGATCAAACTCATTCTCTATGAAGAAATAGTCCAGCCATTTATCTATATTCTTACTCTTCCAAGAAAATGTTTGGCCAAGAAACATTTTTTCCCAAAAAAGTGTTTGTCCGATAGGTTTGGACTGCATCTGGAGAACAGGAGAGTAGCACTACAGAGCCATACATACAGATAGGTTTGGAAACCTTGACTTTGTACATGGAATAAGCCTTTGACTCTATCAGACTTAAACTTAATGTGGCCTAGTCTTTATAACCCATTTGAGAATCTGAAAGGTGACCAAAGTCTCTAACATTAGAAATGCTGAGATGTTTTAGAGCAACACTCCACTTAAGTACTCTTTGTTGATCTGTACATGTGTCATGATGAGTCAAACCATTTGCTAGTGACCTGGATAGTGCAGACAGCTTTGGAACACTCTTAGAGCACATACTAAACTGTGAAGGCTAAAAACAAAAAACCAAGTGTCATAGGCTAGGAGCAGAGCACTGACAGTGAGATAATTATTGATGAAACAGTCTCTATCACTTTACACTACATGTGGAGTTAATCCATTCACTTCTTCATATACCTTCATTGAATGTCTCTTACTTTGTGGACATGATATTTTCTAGGGTCTAGGAACATAGAAGATAAATAAATCATTATTATCACTGCCCTCAAGAGGTCACATTCAGTTAGAAGAGATTGAACATAAATAACAAAATAATAGCTGTCATTTATTTGTCCCAAGCAAGCTCTAAGTGACTTACTCACAACAACTATATGGGGTAAGTATTATTGTTGTTATTACCTCCTTTCTACATCTACAGATGATTGAACTGAGGTACAGAGATTTTCATGTGCAAAGTCAAGTGATGGAGTCAGGATTCAAATCCAGATCCCATGTTCCTCACCACAACTTCTGACACCATATTCTGTAAGGAAGGTACATAAAGGGGATCTGGAATCCCTGGGAAGAAATTAGCCCTATTTTTGAAATTTGTTTTATTCCTCTCTCCCATATATAATTACTGTTGGGAATTTGGTGAATTTCCTTTCTCTTTTCTATGCAACTGGTTTTGCTGTGTTATTTCTTAACATAGTTATAATTATGTTGTATATGCAACTTTAAAAAAAGATTTTTATTTATTTATGAATATAAGAACTGGGGTACAGGCCAGAGTTGTGGTGGGTGAGAGGATTCACCAGAGACAGAGTGGGGAGCAGAACAGGTGGATTGTCTGAAATACACTGCTGAGGGGAGCAGCAGGTGAGTAAGGAGAGGTCTGCTGTGCCATGTGGGTAGCTCCTTGGCCAAGGATTGAACTCATGCTGCAGGGTTCATAGGTTGTGTCTTAACCCCTTGCACCACCAGGGAGGCCCTGAATATGCAGATTTTAATATGTAATTCTGAAATCTGTAGGCCTTGAATGTGATTAAACAATGACAGAGGAGGTACTTAAAAATCATTTAAAGACTTCCATAGCCCAAGAGATACATTAGTACATTAGTACATTTCAAAAACTTACTGGGAAAGTACTCATTTATATCTATGACTTTGTATGTTATAATAATAAGCAGTTTATCTTTAAGAATCATTATGAATTATCACCTACATATTGAAATAACTCTAAATCTCAGACAGCAAAATGATATTTAAATACTTTTACATTTTCTTCTAATTTAACCTATGCAAGTTAAACAATGATGCAAGGTTGTTAGTGTGTTAATAATTTTAGAAATTTCCACAAATATTCATCAAGAGCTCAGTAAGAATAATGTGTCTTTTAGAGCAGCACTAAAAAATTAGAAATGAGGGAAGAGATTCAAAATCATAATTATAACCAGTCTTTCCACAAAGTATGTCAGTTTAAATTTTAATGCTGGTATAAACAGGAGTGTGTTGTTCTCCATGGGTTACACATCTCACCTATTAAGAAGGCAAATGCAATTCTTGTTTAAAAATAAAGAAGTGGTAGGAAAGTGGAAGAAAACGTGTTTCAGACTTTAAAGCTGTATCTACTGACTTTCATATCACAAGTCAATTCTTACATTTGACACCCCAACTGATCTAAGCAGATTTTTTGCTGCCAACTAATGAGTTTAAAAATGAAACCCTCCTGTTGTTGCTTGATTTTGTTTCTGCTTCAGTTGTTCTTTTAAATAAAATGCTGAAATGCCAAGGAAGCAATTTTCAGAAATGCATTGGTAGCTAAATCACAGCTGTATGTTGAGAATGCATGTAGGTGGACTTCATTGGCATTACCTAAAAAACCTCTGTAACATTCTAATATTATTTAAAGGAGGAAAAAATCAATGCCTAAGGAAAGGAACTTCTTGGTCTGGCTAGACAAAAGTAGAAAAAAATTGCCTGCTCATGAAGTCACCAAGTGACTTTTCTGTATGATTGCCAGATTCCCTAAAACCTTGCTCTGAATTGATTTGATAGTAAATTCTTCAATATAAGACAACTTTGCTTAAATCTGATCTAAGATAGGCTTTTAAAAAGCAATAATGTTAGACCCAAGCTCTTTATGTAGATTATCTGATTTGATCCTCATAACAACCTTATGAGATAGCTACTATAATTTCCTTCATTTTGCAGATAAGGGAATTGAGGTACAGAGATTTGAAAAAAAAAAAAACTAGTTCATATTTAAGTTAAGGGGTGCCAGCATTGGAATGTAAACGTAAATAATGCTTCCCAAAGTCTTACTTTTCGGCGACTTTTTCACCCCAAATCTCCAATAGCAGGACATAAGTGGTCCAGGATATGTCTTTGGAGAACAGAGAATGAGTAAAAGCATAGGAATAAAGGCACAACATTTATTAAAACCATTTTTTATGAAAGCTGCTGAAACAATAAGTCTTAAAAGTTCTCATCACAAGGGAAAAAAACTGTATAATTAGATGTCAGTGTTAGACTTAATCTGGTGATCTTTTCACCACATATATATTATAAATCATGTATGCATCTGAAACTAATATGTTATATATCAGTTATCTATCTTTAAAAAAAAATGCCAGCTTTTAGATTCGGTTCATATAATAGGTTGGTGTTTTTTTTGCACCATTCCCAGATCCATTCTCCAAACTTGTCTGTCCTGCTTTCCCGTCCTCTGGCTTCGAGGTAGGTTCAGCCAATGGGAGGCAATAGAGGGAAACAAGGGTTGATGGTAGTGCTGGAGGGAGTTCTGTTCCCATCTCTGGAAGCAACTGCATCTTTTCTACCACCTGATTATTCCTGTCATTTCAATCTTAGAGGTGTTCTTGCTCTCCCATTGCTAGCCTCTGATACTTCAATATCCCATATTTCTTCCCCTAAGCATACCTCTTTAAGTCATCTATTAGTTAAGGTCAAACTTAAATTATCTAGAATTCTGTTTCCTGCTGAAGCTGGCCTTCCTAGACTTTTACTCTCCATTCTCCACATAAATCCATCCATTCATTAAACAAATATCCCCTGATCCAGGAACTCTTCCAGGGCTGGTGGTGACGCACATCAAGGTGAAAAAGAGATTCAAGTTCCTTGCTTTCCTGGGATTGAAAAGACCTCAGGCCTCCTCCCCACTATGCTTTTGTTCATTTCTATTGTTGCCAACTGTAGTTTTTAAGTCCCAGTTATGATATTTCTTCTTCAGATCTCCATCATTTAGAGGTTTGTTATTTTTTTGAGCACTGTAAGAGGCTAGTTCTATGCTAACAATAAAGATTCTAAAAAGAGTTTCTGGAAGTAGTCAGTGGTCACCCCAGCATTCTAGGTCTTCATTTCAAGAATCCATAACTCTGAAAAGTCCACAGGAACAGATGGAATTTTCTTGATGGGACAGCAGCCAATTATTTGCCCCTTTGAAATAGTTGATTTCCCCAGATGATAAAGAGATGCTTGTGTTGCAGGATAATTTATAGTATTATTAAAGTATATTTTTTCCTAACCATTTCTAAATAGTTAGAAGGGCTTTGGGGCTCCTTTGCTTCAGGATAAGAGTATGTTAAAGAAAGAAGTTTTACACAGACAGCCTTCCTTCCTGATTTTTGTTTCTAGAGTGTCTGAGCTCTTAAGGAAATCATGGTGATAGAGAGGGGTGAGATGAAGGTAGTTGTAGGTGGGGGATGGTCATAGAGCTGCTGAAGCTTCAAGAAGAGGCAGAAGCTGCTCAACATTTCAGAGAGGTGACAGTGGCTATATGACTCCAACAAGTATGGCTGCTAAGCTCTCAGCCAGGGCAAAGACACAAGGAGCCTAGACCAGGGTGCTCCAGAGTTCTTGAACCCCCAATTTGGCACAAGTGTGCAGACCCCCTGCCTTCAAGGATATAAGTAGCAAGATACAAGAATACCCTCATTTCCTTTGAAGTCTGGTTTTCAGCACTTTCAGAAGCAGATGCTGTTTAATTTCCTAGAAGCTGGACATAGTGTCTGCTGTTGTTTTTTAACATCAAGGTCATGATGTTTCATTGACATCACATCTCTAAATTTGTCTGTGAATCATTAGATTGTTTTTATAAAACCCTAAATTGCTTATGAGAGAAATAAAATTATAGTTCCCTGGGTAAATAGGAACATTCTTTCAAAGGGGTCTTTTGTTTTCCCAGTTTCTTGTTCATGATAATAGGAGGGAGGGAAAAAAGGAAAGAGACAGACAGACAGACAGAGAATTTACCAGATTCAAGAGAAGTTTTAGCAAATCATTTCTGTTTAGGGTAGGACTTGGCAAACTGTGTCCCCCACAGGTCACATCTAGCTCACTGGCTGCCTTTGTATGACTCATGAGATAAGGATGATTTTTTTACTATTTTAAATGGTTAAAGATTACCAAAAGAAGAAAAATGTGACGCACATAAGTTATGTGAAATTTGAATGTTTAATATCCTTGGTAGATTCTTTTTTTAAAGATTTATCCATTTATGCACATAAGAACTAGGGTACAGGCCAGAGGTTCAGGGGTTGAGAAGATTCACCAGAGACAGAGTGGGGAACAGAACAGGCAGACTGACTGAAATGCACTGCTGAGGGGAGCAGCGGATGAGACAGAAGAGGTCTGATGTGCCATGTGCGTATCTCCCTGGTGGGCTGGGGATCGAACTCGTGCTGCAGAGGCTGCGGACAGCTTCAGAGTGCTGTGCTTAAACCCTTGTGGAACCAGGGAGGCCCTCCTTGGTAAATTCTTATTTGAATTCTTACTATACTCATTGGTTTATGTGTCTGCATTTGTGTCAACAAAGGACTGAGTTAAGTGGTGACAAGACCCAAAAAGCTTAAAAGACTTAGTACCTGGTCCTTTATAAAAGTTTGATAACCCTTAAGGTAGAGTGAATGTGATCATACTTATTCTTAGGTTTTATACTTAACTGAGAAAATCTAGTCACCCAGTACTTGAATGCATTTCTATTTATATAAGGAGTGGACAAAGGTCATAACTCACTCAGGTGAGGTCAACATCAAAATACACTACTAAGTCCCAAAAGGGGATCATCTTGAAGAGTTATACAGAAATCACGCATTTTGAATGAGCTTAGCCAATGCAAGAAGTTCTCCCAGAGACATTATAATAACTTCTGTTATTATTATATTACAATAAACTTCTGTTTATAAAACTTTTACTATATGCCACTTACTTTGTTAGCAACTCAAACCCAAAGGTGGGTATTTTAAGATGTTATGAAAATGAAGTAATGTGTTGAAATATAAAAATCAAAAGTTATGTACAATCCACATAAAATTTTAGATATTGCAGAGTGAAGAGAAAGTGCTTTACAATGCAGAGGGCCAGGTTTCCTGCCTGCTCACAGGCAGTATGCTCTTGTGGCAGAAAAAAAAGATGATCTTTCAGAGTTCTTTTAAGGTATCAGTGACCTAACTTATGGAAAATACCTAACAATGTCTGAAAAATAATGGTTGCCCAGTAAGCGGCTTTATTTCCTTCCTCTTTTTTTATAATTAAATTTCATATATACCAAAATATATTTGAATTATGTATAAAAAATGATTGGAAGAGAGCAGCAGTAATTTTAAAAACTGGTTATTGATCAGGGTTGGGAAGTGGGTACAGGGCAGAGAGGAACAGAGGTGGGAATATTGCTTCTGCATGTATCATTTGCTTATTATTTTGACTTTGAACCATGTAAATAGATTAGGTATCAAAAATTAAATTAAAAACCTGTAATGAGGCTTAATTTGGGACCTATCAGTTTTAGAGCCTCACTAGTGGATAAACATACCCAATTTTATGATAGCAATTACCTCTTGTATATGGATTTTATTTCTTTTGTGTTCTTTTTTTTTTAATCTACTTGGGAATTAATTTACTTGATTTGAAAAATAATAAGCATCTCAATCTCTTTGTTTATACAAATAGCTGCTATGGATAATAAAGATTCTTCAGCTTGTGGTTCATTTTTATAGCTTCTGTGAGTTTATGTCTGGCTTTCATATACTTTTCTATCATTACTTCAACCTAGGAGAATTATTGGTACAAAAACAGGTATTCTTTAGTAGGCAAAACACTGACTATTTACTAATGCTATCTCAAATTAAATAGAAACATAAAGAATTTCAAGGAGGGCCTCGCCTGGTGGCACAGGTGGTTGAGCGCAGCGCTGTGAAGCTGTCCACAGCCTCTGCAGTGCCGGTTTGATCCCTGGCTGCCGGCAAGGGTCCCACATGGCGCGCAGACCTCTCTTGCTGCACCCACTGTTCCCCTCAGCAGTGTATTTCATCAGTCTGTCTGTTCTGTTCCCTGCTCTGTCTCTGGTGAATCCTCTCACAACCCTCCCGTGAATCTGGCCTGTACCCCAGTTCTTGTATAAATAAATAAATTAATCTTTTTTTTTTTAAAAAAAAAAGAATTTCAAGGGATTGTTCCTGAAGTTACCCAAACATTTCAATGGCCTGTGATTATAGAGAGAATCACATTCTAAACAAAGAACCATGCCGGGCCTGGATCCTGCCTTCTCTGTAGCCCATGTGTTACTGGCCCCTGCTGCTCTCTCCAGTACCACTAACCACTTGCCAGTCATAGCAGACCCAAACTGTTTCTCACCTAAGTGCCTGTCACTTAGTTGATGCTGAGTAAGTGTTTGGGCCATTGAAGAGTGAATGTCCAGTAAACTCTCTGATATTGGTTTAAGATCTTAGATTGCTGTTCCTAATTAGGAATCAGTTAGGTTAAATTACTTAACACATATGCCATTTTTAATAGTTGTATGTAGCCAATTTATGAAATTATATGTATCTTAATCAAATTGACTTCTAAGAGCCAGTTCTCCTAAGTTTAGATAATATGGCTCAAGCCACTATAAGGAAATTGGTGAAAACCAGTTTCAAGTCCTACCTGAGTGTGAAATGAATGATCTGCAGGAAGCACAGAGAACAGACAACTCACCTCCTCCACTCACGTGCTTTGGCAGAGTCCTCGGCATAAGCAGTGTCCCCATTCCATCCTGAATAGGTATAACCACTCATTCTCTTCCTGAAGTCCTCATTGATCAATTCTGTTAGGATAATAACCAAGAACTATCAGTGGGTCCTAATTTACTCCTTTTTTGAGCTCATTAAAGCTTCCTGTCAGCTTCCTGATGACATATGCTCTGTTCATTTCTTCTCTCAATTTTTAAGCCATATACTTCCCACTGAAAAAAAATCACCTAGGTTTGCTTGTAAAGTGTTTTTTAATGACAATTAAAATTCAATATATCACAAAAGTCTAAATAATACCCATCTCTTTCCCACTATCTTACTTGATGCTTGCTGTTAATACCATAACACCTAATATCTGTCTACATGTGCCCTGATTGTTTCCCAGTTGTATTTATTTATATATCTTGTCTCCACAAAAAGAAGGAATGTTCTTGAGATATAGTTTGGGTATTTTTTTTTTAAAAAAAGATTTATTTATTTATGCATACAAGAGCTGGGGTACAGGCCAGAAATGTGGGGGGGGGATTCATCAGAGACAGAATGGGGAAGAGAACAGGCAGATTGACCGAAGTATACTGCTGAGGGGAGCAGCAGGCGAATCAGGAGAGGTCTGCCATGCCATGTGGGTTGCTCCCTGGCCGGGGATTGAACTCATGCTGCAATGGCTGCAGATAGCTTCGTAGGTTGCATCTTAACCCCTTGCGCCACCAGGGACACCCTAGTTTGGGTATTCTGTGTCTCTGTCATTTCTCATAACAACATCCCACAGAGCTGACTGGACGAGTGAATGTGTCTAAGGCTATCAAATCTATTAAATAAATTGACTCTCCAGAAAACGTTTTCAAATTAGGAGGAAAAATAAATATGTACGTAATAACTGGACGATAGGTGTTTATTCTTTATTATCTAACATAATCTTCACCAGATGCTGCCAACTATATATTCCTACACAGTTTTAGAGGGGAAGAAACAGATGTTCACAAATGTTTTGTGACTTACTCAATGTCACACAGTATATGGTAGAACCAGAATTTGAAAATACATGTTTGATGTCAAACTTTCTTTTGCTTCTCTCTACCAAGTATTTTACTAGTAGCTTACAGTGGTACCTATCTTTAAGGCTAACAAATATAAATTGTTAGTATGAAAAAAAATTGCCTATACAATGGCATTTTTTTATCGTTTCAAAATAAAGTGAAAATTGACTAGGGGATGGCTACTTTTTATCAAATAAAATATGGAAACAAGGGATAATCATTATGTATATAAAGTCAATATTTAGAGAAATAAGTCTTGCTCATCTTAGTCAACTAACAAAAAGTCCCGAGTTTAGACAAACTTCAAGCTCTCTGATTTCTTGCAGATGAGCAAGAATAATAACGTGTATTTCTACTACCTGCAAATCCATCTTTCAAAGACCCCGATTTTTTTTCTCCCTTTCTCTCTTGTTTAACCTTAGACAACAGAGAGAATAGCACAAATTTAATCTCTAAACTTTCCAAAATAAAATCTAGGCCCAATATGTCAGGACAGTTAAATGGGAAAGGAGAGAGAGAGAGACACCTAGATCCTCTTTCCATTTCTAAACCTCAACCACATTAGCCACTCTCGCTGCTCCTGGTCCCCCACCTACCCTAGAAACAGGCTTTGTGTTTGTTTTATCTTTTTTTCCCCCCCACCATTGGTCTTTTTCTCTTATGGTTCTCTTGAGTGGGCAGCAACAGCTTTGTCCTGGAGGGGGCCTTTTAAGGGAAGCTCACTGTATCCCCAGAAGCTGCTGCCGCAGGCAGGGTACTGAGTGGCAGAGGAAGGATTCCAGCACCTCTTTTGAAATGACTACAGAAAGATACTTTTTATGGACACTTTTGCTTCCAGTTCTTCCCACCACCTTTCCTTCCTCTGAGTCACATGCTGTTTAGTCCTCTAGCCAAGGGATATCATCCTGAGGCTGGATAATAAGAGGAAGGGAAAGATGAGGGGGAGGCAAGGGGCTTTTTGGAGGAGTCTGACACTTTCCTTACCCAGAAAAACCATTTCCCTTTATTCTAACCCCCGGCTTGTTTTAATTTTAAGCTGTTAATTTGAAATAGCTAATCAGTTGCCATAGGCCCGCACATTGCCAAGTTTGCAAAATGCCTGCCCTTTCCTAATCAACCCCAAAGTGATAATGATTTATACATATAATGTGCACTTAGCCTTTTCCACAGGCACTTTCTACAGGAAGATTTGTGGAGATTATTCCATAGGACTTTCTAATTCATACTAATGGTGGAGAGGCCCACAGAGGATATTTGCAGGGCTTTCACGATTGAACAAGTGAGTGAACATGCAATTAAAAAAAAAAAAAAAAACTTTAGGAAGAGGTTTCACAAAGCTTGTTTTACACATTTCTTTGGGCAAATATCATTTTGTTTTGGACATTTATTACTGTCCACGGGGTATAAGTGGAAATGTCCCAGGAGCCTTGAAAGAGAAGTAAGGTTTACATAGCATGAGTTTTCATTGCTGCTCTGATACCAAATATTTATTGAAAAGCACAATGGGTTTCTTCATTTAAATGAGAATTATTTGGTTTGGCTAAATGAAGCAAGAATTAACTGTTAGTTGTATAACTGAGCCCACTGCTGTGATGTATCTATCTTTATTAAGGAAACCTAATACGTTCTTGGCAGGTCACAGCAACACTGCATATTTGAGAGAATTGGTAAGAAAGAAGACCATTGATTCTAATTGAAATGACAGCAGGAATTTGTGCAGGATGCAGAAGTCTGTACTGAAATGTTACCACCATCATAAATAGAATTTGTGTTCTGTCTTCTACCCCAATGGCCAACCAGATTTTCATTGACCTTGCAAAGTGAGGGTTTGAGGATCCCTATAAATCCCACTCTGGGGATTCCATTTCCATAATAGGTTGCTTTCACAAGGGAAACCACAGCTCCAGCATTATTGAGGACCAATCCCAGTGGAGCAGCTTTCTTTGGAGCTCAGCCATTCAAGTCAACTGTGGTGTTGACCTAATTGAGATCATAAAATATCTCAGGTGCATCATAATCTTAGTAGACATGGTTGCAAAAATATCAGTTTATCCTTGATTAATGTTTTTATATTTATATTAATATTTTATAAATACATGTTACTTGAGGGCCTCTTGGTGGCTCAGGGGGTTGGGCACCGTGCTGTGGAGCTGTCTGCAGCCTCTGCAGTGCCAGTTCGATCCCCGCTGGCTGGTGAGAATCCCACATGGTGTGGCAGACCTCTCCTGTCGCACCTGCTGCTCCCCTCAGCAGTGTATTTCTGTCACCTGCCTGTTTTGCTCCCTGTTCTGTCTCTGGTGAATACTCTCACCCTCCCACGCCTCTGGCCTGTACCCCGGATCTTGTATAAAAGTAAATAAATAAATAAATAAATAAATACATGTTATTTGATTAATTTTTTCCAAAAAGCCTTTCTTAAATGAAGGTACATTCAGCATTTAAACATACGCTTAACAGTTAAATGAGTAGATTTCTGAGGCAAAATATTTTTTATTATGGAGGCTATATTATTAGAAATAGCGTGTGGGAGAAAGAGTGTGGGAAATAACAGAAGTAAGTGAGAATTAGGTTTTCAAATAGAAATTATCTTTGATAGGCTCCTTTATGAGAGTGCTATTTTATTTTAGTGCCTACCTCTAAAAGATCTCAATATACTTTATTAAAAATGTCATTTTATTATTTGTATCTTAGCCTCTAAATGTTGTGACTTAGCCTATTAATAAGAGAGAATCTTTTAATTCATTTTTTATAAATGATCCCTGAAACATCACTTTGAAAGAATAATTTTTTTAGCCCTCTCTATGGATTCTACTTGTTGTCTCCTAAACTGATATTTCAAGAGAGAAGAAAACCCTATAATACTTAGAATGGATAGAAACATAAACACCTTCAGCCTGCAGTCTCTTTACAAACTTTGTTTTCAAATCACAATTGGAAATGTGAGAAAAGAAGCAGAAGAATATTGAATTAACTTGTGTTGTATGTCACTAAGATTGCCAGTTTTTAAAGTGAATTAGTTGAACCTCAGTCTAACACCGGCCTGATACTATTTGGATAATTATAGATTGAGCAATTATTTGGTGAGGATATGTCTGCAGAACACAGAGGTGCATTGGGAAAAATATTGATAATTCAATCCCCTTAGCCAATTCTGAACAAATCTCTGTATGGGTTGTTACAGGAGCCTGAGCATTAATTTTAAAATGCCCCATAGTTCTTTTGATCCAAGCTTCTTTCTCCCTTCTTTTTATCACAGTCATATTCTAACCAAAGTAATTCCATCCAAATGTGCCTTTAACCTATCAACAAGGTTGTCACAGTACATTTCCCCCAAAGGAGACGGTTTCTGCAGATAAGCGATGCATATATTTGGATCATCAGAGATTCTAGAAACCCCTTAGATTTTATAAATGCTCTAAATTTATAGTTGCTAGTTTTAGGGCATGTGAATGTATGAGACCATCAATCAAAATGGAACCTAACATTTACTATGACATTTGATATTCAAGTACAATTCCTTTCTCTGCTGTAATCTCAGAAATGGAATGGAACAAGTTAATTAAAACACTGGTGGCTTAATACTTTTCAGTCATTGATAGTTTCTAATCAGCACTTCTCTGAAGCATTTTTTGCTCTTGTGAAACTCATCTGGAGACAATAGAAAGATTCTTTAAAACGTGAAATGATTTCTTCTAAGTTCTTTCTGCTCTCTCTTTCAAGATCTGAAGGCAACAATTTGGTGGCCTATTCATTAACACTTTAACCCTCTGTGATACCATGGGAAGTGTGGGGACATCACATTTTAAAATAGCTAGAAAATAACTTTGTCAGCAGAGATCAATGTCTTTACCAATGCACAGCTTATTGAACTGTCTTCCCAGTAGCCATCAGCTAAAGCTGAAGGAATAAATCACAACAAAATCCTCCCTATGTTTTTAAGGTTATTTTTGGTCCTTAATGTCCTAGATATAGAACTATGCAGGAAGAGATTTATTTGTATGTTGGACTCTTTATTCTGGTGGAATTATTTGAAGAATTATTTTTAAACTAAACTATTTTACTATTCAAGGAGTGAGAATGCAATCTTGGAATGTTCCTCTTCTAGAAGTTGCAAGCTAGAGACGGGCCTCATCCAGCCTGCAGACATGCCAGTGTGGTTTTGATTAATTGAGCTAGGAGCCATTTCATGTGAACTAGAAGTTACACAGAGAAATATGTATCGGGGGATTTTATTTAATTTTTTTAAGATTTACTTATGCATACAAGAGCTGGGGTGCAGGCCAGAGGTGTGGGGATTGAGAGGATTCACCAGCGACAGAGTGGGGAACAGAACAGGCAGATCTACTGAATTACACTGCTGAGAGGAGCAGTGGGCAAGACAGGAGAGGTCTGCTGTGCCATGTGGGTTAGCTCCCTGACCAGGGATCGAACTCTTGCTGCAGTGGCTGTGGATAGCTTCATAGTGCTGAGACTTAACCCCTTGCACCACCAAGAAGGCCAATTTTGCTGAAATCTTAAGGAATTGAGCAAAGGCTTCTTTTTTAAAATATTTTTTTATTTATGCTTACAATAACTGGAGTCTAGGCCAGAGGTATGGGGAGTGAGCATATTCACCAGAGACAGAGTGGGGAGCAGAACAGGTGGATCTACTGAAATACACTGCTGAAGCAACAGCTTGATAGCTCTGACACTTAACCCCTGCACCACCAGGGAGGCCCAACATCACACAGTTCTTAACCAGCAAAACTAAATTGCATTTCTAGACTTGCCTATCCCAAAGGCCAAACACCTCCAGAAAACTTCCCAAAGACTTCAGATGACTTCTTACAAAATCTTGTTCCTTGTAGACTGGTCCTGTCCCTTTGGAAAGCAGTGTGGATGTTTCTCAAAATAAAAATGTGACTGTCACACAAACCAGCAATTCCACTCCTAAGTGACTACCCAAAGAACACAAAAACACTAATGTAAAAGGAAACCTGCACTCTTATGTTTATTGCAAAACTATTTACTACAGCCAAGATATGGAAACAACTTAAGTGTTCCAAAGCAGATAAATGGATCAAGAAGATGTGGTATTAGTACACACTGGAATACTACTCAATGACTAAAAAAGATGAAATCTTGCCATTTGTGACAACATGGCTGGACATGGAATGGATTATGCTAAGCAAAATAAGCGAGAAGGAGGAAGATACATACCAGATGGTGTCACTTATATGTGGACTATTAGAGAAACCAAACCAAGGATCAGGTGGAGACAAACATTAAAACCAACCCTTGAAAGCTACTCAGAGATCTGACGCGTCAGTGGGGGAAAGGAAACGGTGAGATTAGAGGAGGGAAAAGAGTACAATGGACCATGGAGGAATGTGTGCTTTGGTTGTGGGAGTACTATGGTTACTATACCCAAGGGGGAAATCTTACCACTGTTAAAACACTAACAAGGGTGTAAAACAATGGTATTGCAATTTAAAAAAAATCTCAGTCTTCTTACCACATCCCTGTTAAGAGTAATGAATTGATTCAGAAAGATGGAAGAAGAAAAGGGAAATTTTAAACTATTTTTTTCACTTGTTACGTCATCATTTCTTTCGTAGCCTGCAGTAAAATTGCCTTTTTGGGTTTTTGTAGTTCCTCCCAGGCAAACTGTAAAACCTAACCTATGTGTGGCTCCTGTCGGCTGCTGGAAAGTTGGTTTCCACATGGCACTTCCTTTGTCATTGCTGTGTAGTCTCACCCTCAATTGCTGCACAGCTGTACGGAGCTTAAATTGTAATAAAAGTGGTTTAGTGCAAACCATACATACATAATAGTCTTTGATTTCCCCTTAGGCTTCGAAAATCTCTCTTAATTATCTGCCTGAAGGCTTGGAATTTCTTTGCCAAGTCTATCTTCATTTACTGAAGTGTCTCCAGAGCACCACTTTTAAAGGAATTTCTTCAGAAGTGGAAAGTGGCCCCAAGCCCTCATGATGGGGAAGGTCCATGCAAGTGATAAAATTGACTTAAAAACTTAGTCCAGTGACGAAATCCCTTGAGAAAAGGTACTTCGTGTCCATTCTATAAGAAAAGTTGTAAAAATGGAAGTAAGGAAGGCAAGAACACTGTAACCAGAGTTGGGAGAAATAAGCATTTTGCTTGAGCTCATGCCTTGGGCTGGGTGGAGGCTTTCTTTTCCTTCTGTGCAGTCCCAAAGCCCTACTTGCCCTGAATATATCTGTACTTTCTGGATACCATCATTCATAGATTCATCATTCACTCAGTTACCCTTTCAAGATGTCTCTGATCACCTATGTAAAATGACAACTCTCTATTCCTGTGCCTTGCTTTATTCTTACCTTTCATACTTATCACTGCCATATAATATATTCAACTGCTTGTTCTCCCCCCTAAATATAAGCTCTGAGCACAAAGGTTTGGTCTGTTTTCTTCATGCTATACCCCTAACATCTTCTAAATGATATGTAGTAGAAACCCAATAAATATGTTATAGGATTTCTACTTAGTTAGCATCTAAAAAATGAAAAAGATATGGTTTCCATCTTCAAGAGATTCTTAGAGTTTTCAGCTACACACACACACACACACACACACACACACACATGCAATTCATACCATGACAGCTTGGCTGGTATTCATGACTTTAGCAAAAGTAATTTAGCAGTTGGACTCCATGGGTATGAAGGTTAATTTTACGTGTCAACTTAACTAGACAATGGTGCACAGATATTTGCTCCAACACTTTTTTGAATATCTGTGATGGTGTTTCTGGGTAGATTAACATTTGAATCAGTAGGCTAAGTATATTGTCCTCCCTATTGTGGGTGAGCCTCATCCAGTTAGCCAAAGGCCTAAATAGAATGAAAAGGCTGGCACCACATACCACCCTCCTTCTCCTTCTTCCTTCCCCCTACACCCTACACTCTAACCACCACCCTCACCTTCCAGACCTGGAGAGTAAGAAGGAACTCTTTCCCAACTGCTTTGACATTGGTCTTTTCTGTTCTTTGAACTCAGCCTGAAGCCCATTTTTGGATCTTGAGTCTGCCAGCTTTTAGATTGGAGCTTATACATAGCTCTCAGACCTTCAGATTACAACTAGAACTTACACATTGGCTGTCCTGAGTCTCTAGCTTGCAAACTATAGATTTTGAGACTTCTAAGACTGCAAAATCACCTGAACCAATTCCTTTAAAAATCTCTCTCTCTCTCTCTCCCTCCCTCCCCCCCCTCTCTTTATTTATCTAATACATTGGTTCTGTGTGAACCAATTGGTTGTGTTTCTATGAAGAAGCCTAACTAATAGAATGGGTCAGACATGCAGATTTTCAAGATTGTCATACCCTCCTCACCTGGAAGCAGATGCCAAATGGAGTTAAATGTGCTAGAGATTTACTGAGGGAAGTACCTGTGAAGGGTAAGGGATGAAGTGGGAAGTAGCTGAAGTATACAGGGGAAACCTTCAACCCATGACGCAGGTCTGATATCTGTGAAGGGAAAGAGGAACATAAGGAATGAGTGGGAAGAGTTTTAGACCACAGTGTAGTTCTGAGAACGTTTTGGTCATCCTGATTGAGAGCCCCAAGCCAAAAGTGCCCATCCTTGGAATTCCTCTTGGGACAGAGACAGCCCAGCAGCACAGGGAAAATGTGGACTCAAGTGAACACTGCAGTAGGTCCAAAATATGGCAACTGGAAGCTCTCAATTAGTCATGCTCTCCAACAAGTTTGTTTAGAGGAATATCAGAGAAAGGTAACTTCATGATTCGTTCTGCCTGCATGTCTTCTAGCCTGGGCTGGGCTTTTACAAGTTTTGGTAATCAGAATATTCACATGTGAAGGACAATATATTGGTAAGGGGAGATCCTAGGGACCTATTTGGAGCACATGGTCTTACTTAGATTGTATATTTAACAAAGTCAATCTTGGAACCATCTCTACTCATAAGCAAGAGTGGACTGAGGGTGGGGTGGTGCTCCCTGGTGTCACAGGTATTAAGTCTCAGCACTATCAAGCTATCACCAGCCACTGCAGTGAGTTCAAACCCTGGTCAGGGAGCTACCCTACATGGAGCATCAGACCTCTCCTGTCTCACCCGTTGTTTCCCTCAGCAGTGTATTTCAGTAGATCCACTCTCTCCCTGCTCCCCACTCTGTCTCTGATGAATCCTCTCACCCCTCTTCCCCCTCATGTCTGGCCGAGACCCCAGTTCTTGTATGCATAAATCAATAAAAATAAATCCAATAAAAATAAATCTTTAGAAAAATAGTGCAATAGGCTGATGGTGTGAATCTATGAAAAGAGAGCTATGGAAGCTGGACTATCTGTGAACTCTGTCAAGACCTGTGGCATGGAACTGTGGGCACCATTCATACAAAGTCATTGAAGGAGGACCTGGTTTTTGAGGCCAATAATTCATCAATCCACAGACCAGCTTATGTACACTCTATTTGACAGACCTCTGGCTGAGACTTTAAGGATCTGGATCCATTTCAGTTGAGTTGGAAAGAATATTGCAGAAATCAGTTTTCCTTCAGTGGAGCTGAAAATCTCCCATGGGTGGGCAGTAAAAGATTCTAGACCACCTGTTCTTCTGGCAAATCCAATAGTGCTTGTTTTGTTAAAGATTATAAATCAAGTTGTCTCTTTTATTTCTCCTTTAGGATCCAAATTTACTAGCAATTTAGAAAATGTGTGTGGGCTGGGCTTCCCCTGTCAACATTTCCCTTCTTTAATGTATTTCCCGTACTCTACAAATTAAGAGATCTGCCACTTAAGGCTTATAAAAACAACCCTGTCAATTTATTTTGATGGAATCAGAGTGACAAAACAGTAGTGCTAGACAGGAATTTGGAGCTCCTTTATTGTTAGATATGGGGAAGTTAAAACCAAGCGAAATGAATGATTACCCAAGGTCATCTGGCTGGCTGCTAATGGCTGAAAGAAGGTTGGGATCCTTCACTTTAATTTTTAGGCCATAGTTCCCCTGACCATCACAGCCTAGTTTTCTTCTCTGGTTGTTCCATGCTTTTTAATTTTAAATCTTCCAGTTAGACATATACTTGCTTCGCCAAAGTTTTGTCATAATTTTTTCTAGGAAATCACTCTTTTTCCTCTAAGAATGTTAGTAACTTCATCTTAAAAAAAACAAAAAGGGGGGCATCCCTGGTGGCACAAGGGGCTAAGCATCAGCACTATGAAGATATCCACAAATACTGTAGGAAGCTATCTGCAACTATTGCAGCGCAAGTTCGATCCCTGGCCAGGGAGGTAACACACATGGCACAGCAGACCTCTCCTGTCTCACCCACTGCTCCCCTCAGCAGTGTATTTCATTTGATCTGCCTGTTCTGCTCCTCACTCTGTCTCTGGTGAGTCTTCTCACCCGCCCGTCCCCCTCTGTGGCCACACCCCAGCCCTTATATGCATAAATAAAAAATCTTTTTAAAAAAATGTTCTGTGCAGTTGGAGGCTATCCAGATGCCATTGCATTCAAACTGGAAGAGCCTCGAAAGGGTAGAGCCTGACATAAACCCACTGTGTCCAAAATCAGAGCACATTAGGAATAATAGTCATTATTGTAATCTTGTTAGGTTCCAGGCACTGTTCTGAGTGCTTCACAAGGATCCCTACTTCTTTCATTAGACTTAGTCAATTCACAGGCCATGTTGCAGCAACTGACCCCCCAATCTCAGGCCTTACTGCAACAGAGGCTTATTTCTTGCTTGTTGTGATGCTCTATGCAATTTCTTCAATACATGATCCAGAGTGAACAAGAAGAGCTTATTTGAGATATGACAATCTCAATGTCATTTCCACTTATGTCAGGGCAAGTCATATGGTCAACTTGATGCCTGTGACAGGAGCACAAGTCATGTAACTCTCTCTCTCTCTATATATATATATATGTTATATATATATATAACATATATGTTTGAATACATATATTTGAAACACTATTCAATCTACCATCAGAATCACCACTTCACATTTATCTACTCTTTTAATATTCCCAACCAAGCTGTAAGGTAGGTAAAAATATCATCTGATGTCTAAAGTTTACACCACAATCAAGACACAGAGCTATGTTTGAACCCAAACATAACAGACTCAAGAACTCACACTTAATCAATGGCTATGTTGCTTTTTATAACATGCTGCCTTTAATCTGACATGATTCCTCTCTCCCCTTTTTTCTCTACCAACTGGTGAAGACTGTTTGGTGCCTAATGCCAAGAATTCAGCCATCTGTTACTTTTACCTGCATTGCCATATTCACTTATTTATTCAAAAAATATATTAAGCATCTGTGGGCATGACACGATACAGAGCAGTAGGCAGAGAGTGGTTACAAAGATAGATCAGAAATAGATGTTGGGCCCTGCTTTCAAAAACATAGAATATGGATAACCAAAATGCACAGAAAAAGTGATAAATCATAAACATGTATGAAGCTACTGTTAGTTAAATTGCTATGCAGAGGTCACAAGAATAAGAATTCATTTGGGACAGGGTGTCTGGGTAGTGATGGAAGAGGGTACAGGTATTTAGTTTAGCCTTTGGAGGAGAGATTGGGTAGGGAGATGAGATGGAGGGGAAGAAATGGGGTGTATGAATAGGTGAGGCAGCAGAGCCTTTAGTTCTCAGCACACACACAGCAACACTTACACTGGCAAGAATAAAAAAGACCTGTCAATATTAGAACTAGTGTTCTAATATTGGGGCACACTGCCAGAAGTGGCTAGGAATGAATATTATAACAATTATATGAATATTATAACAATATTATAACAATTATATAACAATATTCAATGAATATTGAACAATTATATTACATTGTTTTTTAAACACTAACAGCCTTAATCTGATAAATATATCTTCAAAATCTATCAAATATTTTAAAATTCTTTTTTGCATTTTTCTTCATTTTTAAAAAATATACTAGCAGCTTCCAAAAATGAAAGCCAATTCTTATCTTTCAATGTCTAACAGGTTCTACAGGCAAAACACTGTAAAAAGAATATACAATAATTTGAGCTAGAAAATGTGTTGTTATTCATGCATGCATTCAATCATTCAGCCAACAAATATTTAATGAGCATTTTCAATAAACAAACCATTATTCTAGGTGTTGGGGCTGCAGTGGTAAACAAGAGGCACATGTTTCTGCCTCTAAGGATTCTTCGTTTTGTTGCGTGTACTAAAAGAAGCAGTAAGCACCGAAAAGTTAATTGCACATTTATGAAAGACACTTGTTATAGAGCAACCCCGATATTAAACGGGTTCCTGGCTGTGGGTCCTCACCCGCGCGCTTTAAAGGGACTTATGAATACTCTACTACAGACACACACAAAAGGGTTAATAAAAGGTTTATTTACAAGAGAAAAAGAAATAAGGAAAATGTACAACTCAGGGAGAAAATAGGGAAATAAAGTCTTTAATGTGTCCTACCGGATCCGAGGACCCCACCCTCCGGTCCCAGCCACCTTTCCTTTGGTGGTGATGGGATTTGGAGTTCCCAGTGTCTTTGGCTTTGACCTGGGGTGGGGGTGGAGTCCACAAAGCCTGTATGGAATTTGCTTTGGGACATCCTTTTCCCCCTAACAATTCCCCCCTTTCAGGCTAAATAGTATCCATTTTGCGTGTGTGAGCAGAATGTGAGGAGGCATTGAAGGTCTTCTACTGGGAAGACAGAGGAGGGCTAGGCTTTGGGGCGGTTACTCAGGCAGCACGTATGCAAGTGTGTAGGGCAAGGCGTGAACTCAAAAGGGACTTTAGTGGAAGAAGGGACATCCAGAAAGCAGTTTATGTTGGTGGCCATCAGACAGAAAACAGTCCTGAACCAGGGTGGTCAAGGTGAATGCAAAGACTGGACAGGATGTGAAGGATTCCCCCAGCCCTGGACTAGCAGAGGAGGAATTCCTGATTGTGTAGGGGGTGGCGAGGGGGGCAAGACAGAAAGGAGAATCAAAATTCCCAAGCTTTGCTGCTTAATCTCTGGAAGGGGTGAGATTGTTTAGCCAAGCGTGTAGTGTGGACTTTGGCATATCAGTCAGTTTCTGCCTCCAAGTAGTCTTCATTCTGTTGACCACACGAAGAGAATCAGTAGGCACCAAAAAGCTAATTGCACATTTATGAAGGATAATGACCTTGATTGTCATCAAAGTCTGGTCTAACATGTAACTGCTGTGAAATTGTGGCTAGATTTCTTGACACCTCTGAGCTTCAATTGCCCCATTGTAAAAAATGAAGTATAATCCCTAGCTTGACTGATTAAACAAGATGATATATATATAATGTTCAGACCACAGACCATCATGGAAGATGAACTGGCTTGTAGTATGCATTTGTAATAACTGTAGGACATCCAAAGAGAATTATTGAATAGGATGATCACAAGGGTGGGAGACTTAGATGTACCCCTATATCAATTAATAATAGTATCTTACTGCAGGACTTCAAAAGGGAGTAATTAAGTTGACAATCAGAAAGATGGGATCCTTACATGAGCCTCTATTTGAATTAATAAAAATGTACTAACATTTATGTTTTGATCAGTTACTGTGGTAAATATTTTATAAAACTTTAGCTGTTTGCCCTCAAGCAAGCTTATAAGGAAGAACTACATGTTATTACTCTTTTTTTTAAGATTTATTTTTATTTATTTGTGCACACAAGAACTAGGGTATAGGCCAGAGGTGCAGGGGATGAGAGGATTCACCAGAGACAGAGTGGGGAGCAGAACAGGCAGATCTATTGAAATACATTGCTGAAGGGAGCAGCGGGTGAGACAGGAGAGGTCTGCTGTGCCATATGGGTTAGCTCCCTGGCCAGGGGTCGGACTTATGTTGCAGTGGCTGTTGATAGCTTGACAGTGCTGAGACTTAACCGCAGCACCATGAGGGAGGCCCGTTATTACTCTTTAATAAATGAAAAACCTGAGGTTTAGTTAAATAAGCTTAGCCCAGCCTATACAGCTAATGAGGCAGAACTTGAACACAGGCACCTTTAGCTTGTCAGACTAATGAGCTTGAGGAACATAATTTTGTTCTCCCCTTTTTCAGGTAATTTAAGCCAAACTCCCTGGGACTGGGGGCTAGTAAGATGGAAATACCCCCACCCAGGATCAAGAGCAGGTTCAACTTGGGCCATCACCTTCTACTACTTGTGTGATTGGGGGGAAATCCCTTATCCTGTGTGCAACTCTCCCTTTGTCATTTACAAATTGGAGGTAATGACACCAGACTCAGATCAAACAGCAGGGGAAAGAAAGAAAGCAGCCTGCAGAAGGAATCATTGTAAAAAGTGGCTGTTCTCTGTGACACCATAGTCCTAACAGTGGCTGGCTGGACTGGGAAAAATCTGTGTTCTGAGCTCCCAGAAGATGCCAAAGACCTAAGCCACAGAATGCTCCCAAGGGCAACATCTTCCCTGACCCTTTAAATAGACTACCTTGAACTCATGTAAAGACCTATTTTAACTCTTCTTTTGTTTCTCAAGTGAAGCCATATTGAGTCATTTTTCAGTCAAGAGAAAGTGTCACATTCACAGTTCTGCCCCTTCTATTTTGATGTTAATTTTAGCATTACCTGTGCTGGATTACAGGTTTCTGATCCCAAACAAGCCCTACTTAGAATAGAATGGAGGCAGCTCTCTGACTCACTTAGCAATTTAATATTAAGCATGTTAATAGCTTTGCCATTTCTCAGGGAACAGATTCTGGTAACAAAGCCTACTGTAGTGTTCTTCCCTAATAATTTTCTGTATGAGGAGCTGAGAAATTAGCTTTCACAAATCCATGGTGCAATGATGGCCTTTGCCAGCTACTATTGGGCAAGAATTTGATATTAGCAGAAGAAAGCATGATGCAAATTATCTGTGTGTAAGGTGGGGGGAGGGACCTGACTTTGCTTCTTATTCTCAGTCAATCCTTTTAAAATATTAAGTCATTCCCAGGGAGCACAGACTTGCCATTTGATGAACATTCACTTCTCACTCACACTGTCTCTCAAGCAAGCATCTTCTTGTTTTTCTTTTCTTTTCCTTTCATGAACGATCTGGCCTGTCTAAGGAGACACCAAAATGCCAGAGCAGTCGAGCGAATAATCAGCATTTACTCCAGGCTCTGCCACATTTTCTAACCAGAAGGACAGCCGCGTTGAATGAGTGGGGGTCTCTTTGCATGTGGCTTTGTGCAGCAGGCCTGCCAAGCATTACTATTCCAGCCCTTAAACCTGTGCCAGACTGTTAATGTCTTAATGCTTATTCAAGTGTCAGGGAGCGCTGGCAGATGTCAGAGAGAATGGGAGGCTGTCAATAAGGAAATTACTTACATTCACAGGGTGATTGCCGCAGTCTGTCAGGTAGCGTTTGAGAGGATGTCAAGCTGAAAAGAAGGCAGCAGAGAGAAAAAGAAGGTGGCAGCAAACAGCATTGGGGGAGGGTCTTTATATATATATATATATATATATATATATACATACATGTGTATGTGTGTATATATATATAAACTGTTTGGAGATATTTTATTTTATTTTTATTTCTGGAGCTAAACTCCAGATATTGCTGTCGTCAGTCACAAAATAAACAAGAACTTGTTTCCTATGTCTGGGGACTTAAACTGAAGAGCTGGGAGACCGGGCCCTTTTGTCTTTGACACAAAATGGATAATGTGAGTTCTTCACTGAGAAGCAGCAGGAGTCAGTTCCCTGGTCACCGGGACACACACATGGTTTTCACACATGAGGTGTTTCAGTCAGTAAATACTACCTGTGTGCTGGGCGTGGTAAACAGCCCAGTGAATGAATGCACGCAGGAAACATATTTGAAAACACGTTCTCTCAATTCTACGGAGGAAAAGTCAGTCTCTTTGTTGGATGGCTTTAAGATTAAGAATTTGAGTCAAGTAGAAGTCCGTCCTTGTAATTTTGACAGTGCCAGCCAGCTTTCTTTGCCAGTGTGGTGAAGAGCTAGGAGGAAAGAAACTACTGGAGAAAGAGGCTTGGAGACAATCTTGCCTTGGTAAGCTTCTCTTGGTTTTACATTTGCCATAGTGATTCTATTTTTTGCTCCTGGTGCCTGTAAAGCTCTCTTCCTATCTCCTTTCTTTGCTGGTCCTTATTCCCCTGCCTCAACCCTCGGTATATGTATATATGTATATGTGCGTCTGAGAGAGGGTGGAGCAAAATAGTTGTCAGTAGCCCATACTCAGATACAAAGCTCTAATTACAAGGCAGGGGAAATGCCCACCCAGTTACATTTAAAAACTGTGATTTTTAAATGAAAGCTCAGGCCCCTAAGTCACCCTGGAAACATGAGACACCTCTAATGTTTATCCCCACTGATGAGGAAAACACCATTGCATTTAAAGGAGACATGGCGATTCCGTTTGCAGTCAATGATAGCTTTTTAGGGCTAATGTCTCACACTTAATGTCTCACATCTCCTATTGTAATGTAGCCACCTTAATATTTTAGAATTTCTCCCAGAAGGAATGGAAGAGAGGATTTCGACACAGTTGTTAGTACCTTTTAGATACTTAAGGAGAAGCAAGTATTTTACTGATGGAAACTCCAGGGCTAATGGCTCCTAGCAGCATAGACATCAAGGTCAGGGAAGTTCTCCCCAGAGTACCTGAGTCAACTAAATTTCTGCAAGATGCCAGTGGGAGGCTGGCCCTCTATGGAGCCAAACCCCTGGGTTAAATGGGGCTTAAAGCTGAAGTCCAGACTTAGCTGATCAGTGATGAGCTTAGAGGAGACCCCACCACCCTTCAAGTCCTGCATGTCTCCTTTCCTCTCCCCTTCATCAGGTGAAGCTTATGGCATTTAGATTCTAGGTCAGAAAGTGCTCATGTCAAAGGGGCACAGCCCCCCAGGAGCACCATGCCTCCTGCTGCTCTATGTACTTGGTTTCCAGGACACACACCTCTATCAAGCTTAACTCCAGTTCTGGAAGAGGCTCCAGCTTTTTGAAGTGTCCTCTGAACCTTTGAAGTGCTCTCTCCAAAGAGGCATAAACAAATTTCTGTCTGAAAGATGTGACATTACTTAACCCATCCCCTGAGGGATTCTTTCAGGGATCCCTCACATTTCAGGAAAGAGTAAATAAGTTTCTGTCAACTTAACTCCCAAGACTTTCCTTCTTTTCCTCTTCAAGCTGAAGCAGAGCATTCAGGCTGCGAGATCTCTGAAATCCACGTACTTACAGACTTTGAAATAGCTTTCTTCATTAGAGTTATATGTTCCCTACCCTCAACCCCAGCATTATTACATACCCATGCCAAGTCAACCTGACCTTTTCTTGTCTATGCAGCAATATTGAGCTCTGACTGAAAAAGAGACATATGCATCAATCAATCCATTCAGTGACTAGTGCTGAAAAAATACTTAAAAATACAGGAAAAAAAAAAAGCTAGCAGCAGACATAAGCAATATCA
The DNA here is from genome assembly GCF_964194135.1 of Talpa europaea. Taxonomy (NCBI): domain Eukaryota; kingdom Metazoa; phylum Chordata; class Mammalia; order Eulipotyphla; family Talpidae; genus Talpa; species Talpa europaea. Next base: position 95,310,392 of record NC_140071.1, read on the forward strand.
TGACAAACTTCTGGAAGTGTCAGGAAACACTAATCATTAACAAAGCATCATGTGTGCATTTAGTTTCCCATTTAGTTACTTATAATATATGGCTCGTTTTATTAAAGCATTCTTTTTTTTAATTAAAACTCAGAGTATTTTCAAAATGTTTTCCTTTACTTTCTTATCCTTTATTTTTCTGTGACTGCTACCCTTTTACATCTGTTTTTTCCTTTTATCATTTCTCTTAACTGGATCCTAGTAAGGGGGTAAAAGATAAAAAATAACAAGGCCAATAGCTATCATTGAGTATTTACTAAGTGCTGGGGTAATCTCTTTGCATTATCTCACTAAGGCTTTAGGGAAATCTGTTACCCCAATTTTACAAGTGAGGATTGATGCTACAAATAATGAACAGCTAAAGTTTTCTTTATTCATAATCCCAGAACAAAGGTCATTTCCTCAGGAACTTTCCGCTAGGACTTACAGATCTTTACCTTCTTTTATAATCTTAGAACACCTTGTAACTTTCCTTCATACTTCTTATGAGAGTTTGTAGTTTCACATTTCTTTGTGAAATTATTTGATTTAAATATTTTTCTCACCTGAATTTAAGTTCCAGGATAGCAGATCCGTGTCTATTTTTGGTATTACTGAACTGGGTACTTAGTAGGTTTGTAACACATATTGAATGAATGAATAATTGAATAACTCAGTGAATAACTTGAGCCCTTATCTGCCCAATTTCTGAATTTGAGTTTATTTTAGGTGGCAAAATTGCTTTCCAAGTGCAGTCTGAGGGGCCTCCCCAGTGGTGCAGCAGTTGGGCGCTGGGCTGTGAAGCTGCCTGCAGCCTCTGCAGTGCTGGTTCAATCCCCAGCCGCCTGCAAGGGTCCCACATGGCACACAGACCTTTCCTGCTGTGCCCGCTGCTTCCCTCAGCAATGTATTTCGTCAGTCTGCCTGTTCTGCTCCCAGCTCTGGCTCTGGTGAATTCTCTCACCCTCCCGTGCTTCTGACTGTACCCACTGCTTGTATAAATAAATAAATCTTTTAAAAATAAATAAATAAATGCAGTCTGAGGTGATAAAATAAGCAAAGTGCTATGTAATATGGAACAGTGGCTAACTGAATTAGCTAGGTTTGACCCCCCAGTTCCATCACTTTTTAGCTGTTAGGGACAGCTTGGACAAGTAACATAACCTCTCTGTGTCTCACTTTTCTCATATGCAAAATGGAGATGATAATAGAACTCACCTCATATTCTAAAGAGTCAGTGTAAATTCTCAGAACAGTGCCTGCTCTTTAGAAAGTTCTCTGCTTGGGCCTCCCTGGTGGTTCAGTGATTGAGCACTGGGTTGCGAAGCTGCCTGCAGTCTCTGCAGTGCCGGTTCAATCCCCAGCTGCCGGGAGAGTGTCCCACATGGTGCGCCGATCTCTCCTGCCTTCCGCTGCTCCCCTCAGCAGCATACTTCTTCATTCTGCCTGTTCTGCTCTCTGCTCTGGCTCTGGTGAATTCTCTCACCCTCCCGTGCTTCTGACTGTACCCAGTGCTTGTATGTATAAATCAATCAATCATAAAAAAAAAAGTTCTCTGCTTGTGTGATTGTCATCACTGAGGAACTTAGTACAGAAAAATAAAACACACCAGGTTAATTTCATTCAAAGAATGAAATTCTTTGTGACAGTGTTTACTCATTATCTCAAAATGTCTATGCTGGTCCTTCTTAGAGGAGGGTGCTAAATGTATTAATCCTAAAGAAGTGGCCTCAGGTTTTTCTTGCTCAAACAGAAAACAAATAAAGAAGTCCATCATGAGATTTTTACTGATCTCTCAACCTACAAGTTCAGAAAGGAAATACATAGTGAAGAGAAATCATTTTTAAATATTGAGTGTATATCATAAATGTTCTTGAAAAATATCTAGTACTCTCCCATTGAATCCATATTCTCTAGTGATGTTTATCAATAATCTTGGAGTGAGCCAAGTGGTCAAGGACCTGGCAGAGAGACCCAGAGCAAATTATTTAACCTATCTAGGTCTCTTTTTATTCATCTGCAAAGATGAGATCAATTCTTTTCTTTTAAGATTTATTTTATTTATTTATGCATATAAGAACTGGGGTATAGGCCAGAGGTGTGGGGGGTAAGAGGATTCATCAGAGACAGAAGGGAGCAGAACAGGCAGATTGACTGAAATACACTGCTGAGGGGAGCAGCGGGCAAGACAGGAGAGATATGCTGTGCCATGTGGGTTAGCTCCCTCCTCGGGGATCAATTCATGTTACAATGGCTGCCGAAAGCTTCGAAGTGCTGAGACTTAACCCATTGCACCACCAGGGAGGCCCTAGATTAATTCTTTATGAAGCATATTATGGAATCATTTTTTTCTTCCTCTGCCTTATCTATTTATACCTATGTTGTAATAGCAGTAACGATAGTGTGATTTTCAATTTCCAAAAACTCTTTCATAGTTATTGTATTATCTGGTCACCATATAAAAATTGTGAGGTATTCCAGTTAGACTCGATCACTCTACTTCCAAATAAGGATGTTGGCCAAGCAGGAAGAGGCCATATGACTTGGCAAGGCCACAGAGACCTCAGATATTTCACTGTGGTCTGTCAGACTTCATGGCACCCCATGCATTGCACTGGACAAAGTGCTGGCAGTAGAACAATAATTCCACACTTTTTTTGTACTGAAATACATACACAAAGGTAAATGAAAAATAAAAGTAATAGCCTTTTCATCTTATGGACTTGTCAGGAAAGAAAGAATTCCTTTTTTCTCTGAGATAAAATTTCCCTATCTTTGGGAGCGATTGCTCCACTTCTTATGATTCCATGGAGGAGGAGATTAATTTTACTCTGACATCACTACTCCAATTTGTGTAGGCACTAGGCTTAGTAGGATGGCTATCTTTCAACCATGGTTTGTTTGGACTCCAGAGTATTTTTAAATGTAATCTAAAACTGGAATTCTGCAGAGCAACACAAATCCAGATTGGAAGTTATCTTCCTGAGTTCTATCTGAGTTTTTCTCAGAAATCAATGTTTTAGGTTTGGGTATGTGGGAAGTACGTAGAGTTTCTGTTTCATTTTCAATGAAATTGAGAAGTAATAGAGTTGACTCTGAAACTCCATGAGAATAAGAACTAAAAGAATAGTTGGGATATTTTCTGTCACAAAAAAATACCTTTCTAAGGACTTTCCACAGGACTTTTACAGGATACTTAGGTTTTTTAATAGGTCATGTATTCACAGAGTTCTAGCATGATAAAGTATGAAAAGGTGTCTTGTGAAATGTTTCCTTCCTGTGTCCCCTTATCTTTTAGATATTTAGTTCTCATCTCCTCTCCTAAACAGTTAATCACTTACCAGTTCCTTGTTTATCAGCCAGAGATACTTATGTAAAAATAGAATGGTACAATAATGTTTCTACTTGTTTCCTGCTTTTCTATAAATTGTAGCATATATTACAAAAAACTCTGTGCTTTTTTTTTTTTTAATTAAGCCAGTGTAGTTCTCTTATTTTTTTTTTTGTATTATACTCAGGAAATGTTTGATTGTGTGAATGTATCAAAACACATCTATCCATGGATATTTAGTTGCTTCTAATCTTTTACCAGAGGAAATGAATTGATTTGCTTAGGTATTATTTCACATAATGAGTGGCATCTGTCTGTAGGATCCTTTTTCTTAGCTGATATGCCTCAATCAAAAGGTATATGCACTTGTAATCTTCAACAGTGGATTTTGAAGAGTTCAAGAAAAAGACATCTCAGGATAGTTTTTTTTTTTTTAAGTTTACTTTTTTTTTCATTTTATTTTATGTAATTCTTACATCATTTTTCATTTTTGCACAATGTATGCATTTTCATTTTGGTTATATTCCCCAGGAGAGTTTTAATTTATGTTTTGTTAATAAGTCTGATTAAGCATTTTTCATCTGTATAAAAGTTTTACATCCTTTGCTAATTTTCTGTTGGATTGTTGATGGTTTCCATTTAATAGAAGTACAATAAATACACATATATCTTTTATTTCCTAAACTGGCCATGGAATAGTCTTCTTTTTTTAGGAAAAGGTGGCCATTCTTATCGCTTTTCTATTAGTCCCAGGTGGTTAGTTTTGGCAAACCCTAACTAATTGTACATCTTATTCTTTAATTCTTAAGATTTGACCAAAGTCAAAGTTGAATTTGAACAAATAGAAGATAACTATATCCAAAGCCCTTCTCTTTCTATTGCTTGCCTGCACACATGGTTGAAATGTACTCACTGTATTTGAAAGAAATGACAATTACATTTACAAGAAAGTCCCAGTCTTTCTCTGTAACTAATTTTAGAATAATTTTACCAGCCCTTACAATAGAAACTGATCATGTGAAAAGAAAAAATGGTGAAATTGTCTGCAAAACAATTAATCTAACACTATAATTAATGATTGCTTGCTGTTTTCCCCTCCTTTTTCCTTCTCTTAGAAGTTTGAAAAATATCATTTTTCAATTCAAACAGTTTTTAGAAATTTGAAAAAGTGGCATGTTCTGATTTCTCTAAACACCTGATATAATGACACTGTTGGCCTTATAGTATACCATTGAGGAAAAAAAAGGAATAGCTTGAGTATGAAAGGAGAATGAGATTTCCTATGTGTTGACTATTAAGCAACTAATTAATTAATTCAGCATGTATTATTAAGCAGTAATTGTGAGTCAGACATGCTACTGAACACAGAACATGTAGCTGTAAATAAGGAGAGTTCACCCCCTGCCTCCTCAAAACTTGTTTTCTAACCCAGTCACGCTCAATCCCAAATACAATGAGAACCACCTCGGAAAGCTTTCTTAAACTACCAATGCCTGGGCCAAGACAAGAAGCTGTAGGGGTGCAACTCAGGAATAAATATTTGTATTGATAAAACTCCCCCAGTGATTCTCAGTGAAACCTGAGGTGAAAACCACTGGTCTAGCCATACCCTGGAGTTAGCTATGAAACCACAGTATGCTTTGAAGAGGAAGTGGTAGTGGAAAATTTGATGTGACGTAACAGGAACTATGTAGCGTGGACTTTGAAGCGTTCTTGCCAAATTGTTTAACTTAAAAGTATTGAAGCCTTCAGACCTGGATTCTAATTTATAGATAACTTAGAGGATAGAAAAAGTTACATGGCCCCTTGAAGAAAAATACAAGCAAATGCAGAAAGCGGTACATTCTCCAAGTCAAATAGATCTAGTTTCTTAAAAAAAAGGCAATCTCAAGAAAAGCAGGAAAGAACTGGGATGGGGTAGGGCTTTTATAGATGAAAAGAGAATAAAGAAACAATAACAAAAAATATATAAGGCATTGGACCTCCCTGCTGGCACAGGGGTTAAGGTCTCAGCACTATCAAGCTATCCCCAGCCACTGTGGCATGAGTTCAATCCCCAGCAATGGAGCTAACCCACTTGGCACAGCAGACCTCTCCTGTCTTTCCAGCTGCTCCCTGTAGGGTAAGTGATTATCAGGCTTTTCTGTCCTCCCGCCATTGGCATTGATGATGGATCCCTGCAGTCCTATGTGCATGCCTGATGGCAGACACCTGGAGTAGGGTGTGGGCATTCATAGGTGGATACACCTGGGCTGAGACTGGGCTTTTAAGAGCAGCTTCATGGGGATGCCAGAAGAATGAAAGAGAGAGCAGAAGAGAGAAAACACCGGAGAGCCCAGGAAGAGTGAAGATTTGCCAGGGACTGGGAGGCCTGCCAGCCTCCTGGCCCCCCGCCACCCCTGCCTGCCATGTACCTGGTAAGAGATCAATAAAAGCCTGAAAAACCACCAAGAGCTCCAGGACTCTCCTTTACCCATCTGTGTAGGTTCACAGAGAACCTGCTCGGTGCCTTCCTGGCACTACATCCCCTCAGCAGTGTGTTTCAGTAGATCTGCCTATGCTGCTCTGCACTCTGTCTCTGGTGAGTCCTCTCACCCGCCGCCCCCACCTCACCGCCCCGCACCTCTGGCCTACACCCCAGTTCTTGTATGCATAAAAAATAAAGAAAAATCATAGGGGCCTCCCTGGTGGCGTAGTGGATTGAAAACAGCGCTGTGAAGCTGTCCACAGCCTCTGCAGCACAGGTTCGATTCCCGGCCAGCCAGGGAGAAACCCACATGGTGCAGCAGACCTCTCCTGCCTTGCCCACTGCTCCCCTTAGCAGTATCTTCAGTCTCTCTGCCTGTTCTGTTCCCCACTCTATCTCTGGTGAATTCTCTCACCCTCCCTTGCCTCTGGCTTGTACCCCCGGTCTTGTATAAATAAATAAATCTTTTTTAAAAATCTTAATATATATAACTGTGGCATTGTGTGTATATATATATATATATTACATTAATTGACTCAAAAATTCTTGGGAATAATTTTTAGGGATGATTTCAGAAATTAAAATACTTAAATGTATGGTAGAAATTAGATGATATTAGGTAGAATTGTTTTTTCTTAGGGTGTTTAGATATATCAATGATCTATGTAAAGAGTATAATTTTTAGGAGATATGTGCTAAAGTATTGAAAGGTATCAGTCTCTTTCAAATGTTTTTTAAAGCCTCAACCTCTTCCAAACTCCTTTACAGAGGATGAATATATTTGTTTATTTACATATGTAGTTTCATTTTGGTTAAAATGTGTAGTTTTAATGTGGTTAAGAATGTGAATAATGATGATAATTATATTTAATTAACTAGTCAATACCATTTGAGTGAGTTCTGTGTTCCAGGCAGTATGCTAATAATATGATATACATGGTTTATTCTCATTTTTAAAACAAGTAATATTTTAAATATGTTACCAATAAGAAAACTGAAGCTTATAATGATGAAACAACTTGTTCAAGTTCACAGGAGCCAGATTTGAAAAGTTCTTCCTTTTCCATTGTAGGTGATTTTGATCATTATGCAACATTGTCCACCCCCAAACTATAATGTGACTACTTATGTGTTGAAGGCAAGTACATAGGCTTTGGATTTACTTCAATTACAGTGCAAATCCACTTAATGTATCCGCTCTATGGACTGTATCCTTCTTGTCATACAAGAATCTTTGGAATCAAGTCCACCTAGGTACAATCTTAGCTGTCAATTTATTAGAATCTCATTCTTAGGTAATTTTTAAAACTTCCCTGGGTATCAGTTTCCTCATCTATGAAGACAGGGCTAAAATTAAATGCTTTATATTTTTAGGATTATCTTACAGATTTAATAAATATTATATAGAGAAAGCATTTAGTATGATCCTGGCATATAGTAATTGTTCAATAAATGTTAGCCATCTATACCACCACCACCACTGTTTTGCAACTATCTGAGGCCACGTAGGTTCACTGTCAGTTCTAGCAATTTGAAGGAGAATTTTGGAGCCCTTGGCACCATTTTCATAGGTTTTAATGATAAACAAGACAAACAAGCCAGCCGGGAGACAGCAAATGAGTCCCCTGTGAATCTTTATTTGTTCTCTCTTCTGGGCTTTCTCTGGCATCTCTCGTGGTTTCTTCCTCTCATAGCCATTGCTGGTTCTCTCATAGCCGTTCCACCATAGCTGTCTCTGAGCAATACCACTCTTATAGCCATGACCTTAGGCTCAGGTGTGAACACTTGCACATGGGCACACATACACACCCATGCTCAAGTGTCCATAGTCAGGCACACATGTCCCACACCCACGTGCCCTCTATATTAACAAGATCAAGGCCACAGGTGATAGCAACAGAGGACAATGGTCTTGACCCACTTCATTTACCCTACACACATCCTCACCATCTCTTAAATTTAATTTGGATGACCAAACATGACTCCCAATTATACAAAAAGCTCCCTGGTGCTCGCAGTCATCACTAATGCTGAATCCTTCAATCATGTCCATTGACTGTCAACTTGACATCAAGGACCATGCTTTGAATCCCTAAATACTACAATAGAAGAACTCAACCAGGATTTAAAAATGTGTTTCTTTGCATTGATTCATTAATATGATAATCATTATGATTTAATTATTAAGACTATCAGATACTACAAAATATCTCTAGGAATTTAAAACTAAGATATTTTCAATGGCTTCTAAAACTCACGCATAAACAGAAAACTATTTCGGGACTATGAAAGTTCGTTCCAGGTAAATAGAATAGTGTGAGAAAAGTCAAAGATGGAAACAATTTTTCTAGTGACAGGCAGTCCACTCAATTGGCTTATAGTAAATGTAAAAGCATAAATAACAGATAAGATTAGAAAGTTCTGTTGAGATACGTGATTGCTTCAATATAGTGAACCGCTTGCAGCTGTGGAGCAAGTGTGCTATTGAAGTTCCTGTCATACTGCATATCAGGGATAGCCTGGCTGTGTATTGTATGTGGATCTGTGTGTGTCTTGTGGGGGCAGGGGTGGGCAATCAGTGGGTGCTCATTTTCTCTAAGCTCTGAATGCAGTGGAACCAGAAATGACAGTGAAGCTAAGGAGAATTTTGAGGTAGACAATGAGGTTGTAGCCACTGACTGGACATAGGTAAAATTGAATATAGATGTCACGCAGGCTCTGAGGCCTCAAGCCTGATGATTGGGAAAATAAAGCCACCATGACCAGAAATGAGACAGTCAGAACAGGAGGTGATAAATTTCCTAATGGCAATGATGAATCTGTTAGACCTCTGCCTTCTTAGTTGCATCATGACCCACCATTTCTGGCTGTATGGTAAGTAAAAAAAGTATCAGGTTTTTCCACCCTCCCACCATTAGGTTAATGACGATCCTTGTGGTCCTAAATGCATGCCTGATGGTGGACACCTGGAGTAGAGTGTGGGCATGCATAGGTGGCCGCACCTGAGCCAAGAGACTGGGCATATAAGGCCAGGGCGGAAGAGGGGAGTGGCATGGTGTGGAGTATAGCACAGTACTGCAAAGTACAGTGGAGAACATGGAAACAGGTGAAACACCAACATAGCTGCTTGAACTGGTGATGAACCTACTTGGTTTGGGATGGTTACATTACTCAAGCCCACCAGGGTAAAGCTGAAGACTCAAAACTATGACATCCATCTCTCAATATAGTGAACTAAGGTAGTAGAGCAGCTGACATCTTATGAGCCAATACATGAGCACAGAGCAAAGGAAAGGGCTTCAAGAATTTCTCTGTTTTTATTTTATAGGGGAGGACAGATAATGAAGGTACGTTTGTAGTCATTCACAAGGTATATTTCTCTTGGAGCCCATAGACAAGACTGGTTCAGAACAGCCCCAGCCTGAACTTATGGGGGTTTCATGGCCCTTAGGATTTGTCAGGTCATCTGCTTTTTGGACAGGCTGTTGAAAAAAGGAAAGTGAAGTTTGCAGGCAAAAAGTGAATTTCAGGGAGATACCTAGTAGAACAAAATGTAGCAATATTTTCACTCATGTATTTATTCAGTTGATACCGAGTACCTAAAAAGGTTAAAAAACAAAGATATTAAGCATCTACTAAATACCAAGTATTTTGTGAGCATTAAAGCTGTAGATGAGGTCTTTGTCCCTGTTACTTTTTATTCTTGCTAGTCTACATTTTTATTCTAAATCTAATTTTTTTTTTTGAATGGACATGCTTGATTTTTTATTTTTATTTATTTTTATAGATTCATTTATTTATACAAGCACTGGGTACAGTCAGAAGCACGGGAGGGTGAGAGAATTCGCCAGAGCCAGAGGGGAGAGCAGAGCAGGCAGACTGACGAAGTACACTGCTGAGGGGAGCAGCGGGCAGCAGGAGAGGTCCGTGCGCCATGTGGGACCCTTATCCGGTGGCCGGGGATCGAACCCGCGCTGCCAAGGCTGCGGGCATCTTCGCAACCCAGCACTCAACCGCTGCACCACTGGGGAGGCCCTCTAAATCTAATTTTAATGTAAGTACAGAAACACATATGAGATAATTTTGGAGAGTGACAATCTCCTCCTAAAGTCTTCTTGAAGTGACTCTTTATTCTTAGAAATGACCTAAGACTAACCTGTCTCCTGGTAAAACCCATCCTTGGGTCTTGCTTGAAAAGTGGCAGTCCCTGACCACCACTGAGCAGGGCCCCCAGCTGTTCTCCATCCCAGTAATGATCACCAGCTGATGATTGTTTATCTGTCCCCTTGTTTAATGTCTGTCTTGCCCACCTGCTTGGTTACTCTCTGACAGCAGGAACCTTGTCTGTTTTGTTCTCATTGGGTTCCCAAAGCTTTTTCAGGGCCTGGCCCACAGAAAGTTCTTAGTAAATATCTGTGAAATTAGGTTAAACAACCACCCCTTTTTATTTGGAGCTGAGGGCTGGCCCAAGCCACAGGCCCTTCAGTGCAATAAGCAGGGTAGTCATGGGTGAATAAGCATGGTCCCTATTTGGAATGCATCTCCTTTGCTTAAGAAATTAGGCCTAGAAATAGACCTTCCATCATCAAAGTTGAATCTCAAGTCCCTTTAAACAGAACTTAGGGCAGAGGTGTTACTTATATCATGATACATTCAGTTGCAGCCACTGCCTCTAGTGTAGACAGAATCTTAGGGAAAAGTGAAAGTAGATGCCCATAGACTTTTTCAAGCTCTATTATCACTGTACTAAAGCAGACATTGAACTTCAGGGAAAGGGCATGCCTATGATTATCGTCAGTGGAGCTGGGTCAAGTCTACCACATCAGGGCCTCCTCAAGTCTCTTGGCCTACTCCTAAGGTAATCAGTCTAAATATTAACAATGAAAATGTTACAGGGCAGGGAGAGGGGTATCCCAGATCCTGCAATCCTGCCTGCTCTAAATAGGTTCTGCCATCTGCCACATCAGCACAAAACATGTGAGACTTTAATGGAAAGGAACCTTAATATAATTAGGAAACAATACAGAAAAGGCAAAGAACATAGTTTCTAAATTAAGTACCCAAAGTTACCTGTCTCCTCGTGGGTAAAAGTCCACCCAAGCAGGATTGGCCCAGAACAAGGCCCCAAAACCTGCCAAAAGTCTAAGGCATCTTCTAGTGGGGACCCACAGAAAAGGATCAGAAACAACCAGACAAGTCTGGAAGGAAAAGAACAAAATCAAAATCAAGGAAAAACCTGCCATTGTCACCACCCCACGGGTCTCTCACCCACATCTGTTTCAAACAGTCCACGACCAAAATGCAAGTGCAGTTTCTTCATGTGTCTCTCGGCTCCATGTGCCTCCTCCAGGTCTCCTTCTGGCTCTTCATCCTGCTTCCTTCCTTCCTCAGTCTCCTCTGCAGCTTCTCTCTCTCTGCTCAACTCCACCCTCCTTTTGGGTGGGGCCAGATACCTGGAACCTCCCCCTTTCCTGGGGACCTCCCTGTTAGAAAAACAGTCTTAATATGAAGGAGCATTTGATCACTAGAAAATACCTCTGAAATCATATGATCCAGTTACATGTATTATGTAATTGGATTAGTTGAGGAAAGTAAAAATTGAGATGCTGAATTCTTCAATGGAGAACCAAAAGTTTTATAGGATCCTGTTTATTTGTTCCTCCACTGAACAGGATCCCATTGACATGTTGGCTGATTGTTTTACTCTACAGGTGAGAGAATGAGTCTCTTTCATTGTTGCTCTCAGCAGGCTGCCCTGATTTGCATTTCCTCACTCATTTTGTGTGCACCAGAACAAGTTCTACTAGCCTTTTTGCAAATTAATGTTTCAATATACTATTTGTTTCTCCCTAAAAGAACTCCTGTTTGACAGGTTCAGATATTCCCTTTTCCCTGGGCTGTATGGATTGAGGAATGGATTGATCACTCCAACATTAGAAATGAAAAAAATTTTACCACTATGTAGTAAAATTTTCTCTGAAAATAAGACAAAAAAAAAAAGAAAGAAATGAAAACTTAAAGACTCCTATAGAAGTGTATAAAGGCTAAAAAGCATCTTATTTGTCAGGTGAGATGTTTCTGGATTTTATGTCATTGTGATAGAATATTTAAAGGATTGGTCTAACAATATATATGGATTATATTTCTCACTAATGGAAGGAAAGATACAGATCAAAATTCATATTCATTTTTATTTTGTATGTTCTGAATTAAAAGATGACAATATATCTGTCATTCACCTTAATGCAAAGAATATGAGGAGGGCTAACCCAAATCTCATATATTTAAAGATAATTTCAAGACAGTATATCCTAGTTCAACTTTTACTGCCTTTTAAGACAGCTAGTACCTTTTAACTTAGGAAGGCAGGGCATATTAAAAAGTTTATCGTAAGTTCTTAAAACAAAACAAAACAAACTTAAAATCAATGTTTTATTTTTCTGGGGAACTTTATTCAGATTGAGACATTTTATTTTACCCTTTGTTAAGTATTTCTTGGGCCTTTGTGGTGGCTCAAGTACTTGAGTTTCAGCACTGTGAAGCAGCCACTGCAGTGTGTGTCAGTAGATGTGCCTGTTCTGCTCCACACTCTGTCTCTGGTGAATTCTCTCTCACACACAAATCCCCCTGCACCTCTGGCCTATACCCCAGCTCTTGTATGCACAACTAAATAAAATCTTACAAAAAAAGAGAGAATTTCTTTCTGTAAGGGGTTGAATTCATACCTCTGTAGAAAAATCCTTAGTCTTTCTTAAGTTTGTTTGTTTTGAATGGAAGAACTGGGGTGTAGGCCAGAGATGCAGGGGGTGAAAGGATTGGGGTTAGGGTTAGGGACCTACTGAAATACACTGCTGAGGGGAACAGAGAGTGAGATAGTGGTGGTAGTAGAGGTCTGCTGAGCCCTATGTGGGTCAGTTCCCAGTCTGGGACTTAACACTTAGGCCACCAGGGAGGTCCCAAAGCCTATGTCCTAACAAACTTTTTTTAGGAGTGTAAAGAGCAGGAATGGACACAGTGCAGGTTTTCTAGGATCCCATGCAGAATGGGTAAAGGAGGAGTCAGAGTCCTCAGTGATTTTTGCAGGTCTTTTATTGGGGGTCACCAGACATATGGCAGGCAGGGGTGCTGGGGGGCTGGGAGGCTGGCTGGCCTCCCAGCCCCCAGCAAATCTTCACTCTGGGCTCTCCAACCTTCTCTCTTCCTGGGCTTCTGCTGCTTCTTGGCTTCTCTTTCTGCTTCTACTGGCGTTCCCATGACGGCGCCCTTAAAAGCCCAGTCTCAGCCCACATGAATCCCATCTACATGCCCACACCCTATTCCAAGTGCCCGCCATCAGGCATGCATTCAGGACCACAGGGATCCATCATCTATCCTGATGGTGGGCGGGCAGAAAAGCCTGACATTTTCTTTACCCTGCAAGGAGTTACTCTCTTTTAGATCATTAAACAATTGTCCATACGAGAACATTCCTCATCTCTTTCTACTCTTTCCAAACACCACTTCTGCAAACAACAGCCATGTCTTTCACTCTACCTACTCATCCAAACACATCTCCAAACACACACCCTGACTCAACAGACCTGCAGCAAATGCATCCCACCCCCAGGGAACTGTGTCCAGACATTCCACCTCCATTCCCTTCAGTTCTTGACCACTCTTCAGAGACAGCTAATGGGAGACAATTACTTGGATAATTATAGATTCTAAAATTATCACTAGTTAATTCCAGGTCCTGGAAGCATTAATCATATGCTAGTGGTGTTAGCATGTTGGAGATTTGACATTAAAGCAGGTTTCAGTCAAGAATCAAAGCTCTTTTCTCTGTTTACTCATGATGCATACCAGAGAAGGAATAATTACATCAAAAAGCAAGACAAGGGTTAATTTTGATAAACTATGTGAGATGTATAACATTATAAACACATTTTTCACATATTATAATTTTGCATAGTGGAACCAGATAACAGTCTCTGGAATTTTAACTTGTAGTTACTTTTTGTAAGTGTGATCTATCAGTGAGGAGAAAAAAGTGAAATAACTTTACTGATATATATTATCTTACAATATAAGCTTTAATTTAGAAGTTTATGCATAATAGCTGTATGAAAAGATCAAATTTCATTATGCAATGCTTTTATTTTGGAAGAAACTTACAAAATAAAAAATATATATAAACACCGGTGTTCCAGCCACTCACAAATGACAATTGCAAACATTTTATCATATCTCCATGAAAGAAACTGAGCTCTACACACCAAGTTGAAGTTCCCAGAGTCCTATTCCCAGTCCCTCCTCCAGAGAGACAGCCATTCTCTCTAATCCACTAATGAATAGTTAAACCATATGATCTTTTCCATTTTTTTAATAGATTTAGCATTAAGTTTTTCCATAATGATATCCAAACATATTATACAGAAATGCTGGCCTTGCTACAGAAACAATGACTATCCTTTTGTAGTGTTTGGACATTTTACAAAATTAAACTTTATAGAATCACCCAGAAATCACAACTGCTTTCCTGTTTTGAAAAGATATTACAGTTTCATGAACTCACTTTATTCTGTGAAGAAGAAAACACCTTGGCTCTATGTTTTTATTATGACAATAGTAAATGTTAATTAGAGAAGCTTTTTTGAACAACATACTATTTTTTAAAAGATTTATTTATTTACGCATACAAGAACTTGGGTACAGGCCAGAGATGTAGAGAGTGAGAGGCTTCACCAGAGACAAGAATGGGAAGCAGAACAGGCAAATCTATTGAAATACACTGCTGAGGAGAGCAGCGAGACAGACAGGAGAGGTCTGCTGTCCATGTATGTCACCTCCCGGCCGGAGATCGAACTCATACTACGGTGGCTGCGGATAGCTTCATAGTGCTGCGTCTTAAGCCCACCAGGGAGGCCCCCAACATACTATCTTAAATAGACTTTATGAAGTCTGATTGATGGCCTAGACTATAGTTAAATTAATGACAAAGCAAACAACATATTTACTATTTTACTTTCTTGAATTATAAATAAGATTAATGTTATTGGCATTGCTTAGAAAATTCTAATATTAGGCACTAGCAACATATAGAGAATTCTCTTTTATCATTTTATCAAGAAGTATTTAATGGAAAACATGTGTCATCAATATTTGAAAACAAATTGTACTTCATTAATGTCAAAAAAGCTCCACAGTCTCATGCTTGCAGGAATAATTGAGAAGTAAAATCATATAGTAACTGAAATATGGAGCTTATCATTTGTGCTCTTTGACTTGTACAGCGTGGCTATTATCTTGTAGGATGACCTTGGACAGATCATTTAATCTCTGTAGGATTCAATTTCCTTTTCTCAAAAATGCTCTGGTTGCTGATATGGGGGTGGGGAAAGATAGAAATGATCATTAGTATTTTTCTCAATTCTAAAATCTTATTATTCTATTACTCATTTTCACTTCTCCCTTCCCACTCTGTTCTGGGACATAGATTGGTAATTAGTCAAAACTAAGGAGTTCTAGCAAAATAATTAGATTTAGTACTAAAAGCTACAAGAACTTGCAATGAAAAAATATTTTCTTAATTTATGGTGAGATCAACTCATTTGCAAGAAGCCAGACAAAAACTGCTCCAAAGAGACATAAGAAAATAGAAGAGTATTTACTTTTCACTATATAGATTTTATAGGATTTAGCTAAATAAGCTCATGTTAAATGTAGTTTGAGGGCCTCCTCGGTGGCGCAGCGGTTGAGCGCTGGGTTGCGAATTTGCCCGCGGCCTCTGCGGCACCAGTTCAATCGCCGGCTGCTCCCAGGCCACCGGAGGAGGGTCCCACATGGCGCGCAGACCTCTCCTGCCGCCCGCTGCTCCCCTCAGCAGTGTACTTCGGTCCTTCTGCCTGCTCTGCTCCCCGCTCTGGCTCTGGTGAATTCTCTCACCCTCCCGCGCTTCTGACTGTACCCAGTGCTTGTATAAACCAACCAACCAAATAAATAAATAAAACATGCCTCTATAAAAAAAAAATAAATGTAGTTTGACTTTTACTCAAAACAGTGATACAGCTGATCAAAACGATATGCTTTTGCCATATGCATTATATTAACCAATGAGGATGATATGGCTGTCTCATGACTTTGTGATTATGTTAAATTATTTCTAAATAGCAATAGACCTCCTTTGTAAGGGTAAATAAGAATTGGAAAATAAGTGAAATAATAATTATTGTAATGGAAAAATAATAATATTGTCGTTCAGCAATTCTTGTCTGTTATAAATGAAGACAGTAATTTTTTTTTTTTTTTACATCTTCATAGCGGAATTTAAAAATTGACTGTATCTGTTATGGAATTTCCCCTGGAGTTGATAAATCCTTCTGTATAGCTTTAAAGTCTGGGAGATAAAAACTGACAATGACATAGATATGTGGAAGGACATCCCTAAAATTATCTTTTCTAGTCAATTCCCTTCTATTAAGGTATACTTTAGTAAATTTATTTATTTTTTATATTTCAAAGATTTTATTTTTACATAGAAGAACTAGGGTGTAGACAAGAAGTTGGGGGGAGGGTTTGAGAAGTGTAGGGTAAGTGATTATCGGGCTTTTCTGCCCTCCTGCCATTAGGATTAATGATGGATCCCAGCGGTCCTAAATGCATGCCTGATGGGGGGACACTTGAAGTAGGGTGTGGGCATGCGTAGGTGGGTACACCTGGGCTGAGGCTGGGCTTATAAGGGTGGCATCATGGGGAAAAGAATCACCAGAATGATAGAGAAGCAGAAAGGAGAACGAGACCATGAGAGAATGCCAGAGAGCCCAGAAAGAGTGAAGATTTGCTGTGAAAGGCTGGTAGGCCTCCTAGCCCCTGCCCCCCTGCCTGCCACTCGTACCTACCTGGTAAAATCCCAATAAAAGCCTGAGACAGCCATCAAGGGCTCCAGGACTCTCCTTTACCTGTCTGCGTAGGTTCATAGAGATCCTGCTCTGTGCCTACCTGGCACTATAAAGGGATTCACCAGAGACAGAGCGGGGAGCAGAACAGGCAGATCTACTGAAACACACTGCTGAGGGGAGCAGCAGGCAAGACAGGAGAGGTCTGTTGCGCCATGTGGGTAGCTCCCTGGCTGGGCATGAGCTCAGGCCTTAGTGGTGATAGCGCTAAGACTTCACCCCTAGGCCACCAGGGAGGCCCACCTTAGCAAATGTAAATGAGTGGTTTTCTATAATATTTTTAGTGATCCCAGGAAAGAAAAGTATGCCTTTGCAATGACCACTGTCAGATTGGACCCAACATCTCCCTGAATATGATAATGTATATGAAGAGCCTCATGAACTACAACAAATATTGGGAATTATTACAAAGATGACAACCACAGTTCTGTCATAAAGGACATACTTTACTTCTCTACTTTTCATAGTTTATAGTCTTCTGACTCTTGTGGCTCAACTCATATTGATGTAAATGTTGATGAGCTCAATAACAGTCAAATTGATGCAAATAAAGTCCTGCTAATGATTACCTTATTTAAGTAAAAAGAATAGTCATTTTTATTGAGTTTCTGCTATATAGAAATATGTTGAATGGTGGCAAATCCTATGGTGGAAACAACAGTAAAGCAGGGAATAACATTATGGAGTGGATTTTACTGCAGGTATACATAGGGAGGTCAGGATAGATTCTCTGAGGGTCCATGTCGTTAATTCTTTCCTTTATCTTCTCCATATTCTCAAATCAATTACTTTTATAAGTTATGATTGCTAACTTTCAGGTGGCTCTAAAGTCCTGTATTGTGATCCTTTGGCTAGTGGTAAAGGCAGGATTAGGATTTGGATCAGGTGGCTCTGGAGTTGTCCCCTCACAAATAGGGAGAGGGGAAGGGTTCTGTCTGCCAGCATGGGGAACAGGAAGGAAGTTTGGTAAAACATTGGATTAATATTTTCATAGTGTCCATTTTGTATTTTAAGAAACTAAACATCTTTTGGTGGAGAAAAACTTTAAAAGTAAAACTGGTTAAAATCTTCTGGGTTGGTGGGTGTATTCAGGGCTTACTAAGGCTAGGTAGGTCAAATATTCCCATAAATAAATCCTGATTTAGTCCATCCCTTTTATTTTTACAGGACCAGGAACCTCACAATTTTAAGTGATTAACGCAGCTTCTAGCTTGTTTGTCATAGAACCAAGATGGAAAGCTGAGCGTGAAAGATAACCAATCAGCAGAACCACAACAGCTGGGCAGGGCTTCCTAAACCTCTGCTTTAACTCTGCTTGGCCAGCCGGCCAAGAGCTCTGGAAGTCTGGCTCTGCTTTCAACTGCAGACTCAGCTAGGTGAGAGTGGATTACTGGGTCAGGGGCAACCCATTTGCAGCAGGGAAAGTGGGAGTAAGATTAGAGGAAAGGATGTGTGAAGAAGCACAGGTGAAAATGAAGGGAGAATCAGCTGAGAACAGACAAGGTCAACTTCACCATGATTATTTCCACTGCAGGAAGGAGGTTTGGACCAGGGACAAAAAGGACTCCTCTATCTAAGTAATCCTAATTATAGTCCTGTAGGACAGGTATGAATAGTGTCGTTTTATAGCTGGAAAAACTGAAACTCAGAAAAGCTATTTTACTCACTCAAGGTCACGTAGCAGATGAGAGGGCCTCCTGAGACTTTAAGTTTTTTCTTTCCATGGGTCTCTTTCTGCCCCTATTTATTTCATCCTCTTCCCTTCAGCTTCCTTTTATTTGTATGAGGGGATGTCCTGCGGGTTTTACATTTTTTCTAAAATAGTTATTAAGTATCGAATGATAGAGTATGCGGTTACCATGACAACATGGCCTTTATGGAGGACCGGCCTCCCTACTTTGCCTCCAGAATCCTATGTCACAGCACAGGTTCTCTTTCTGAGTGGAACTTGTGATCGCCGCAGTTTTACATTTTCTATGTGGGGCCATTTGCTCGTTTGTGAGCCAGCAAACCTTTCGCTTCAGAATAGCCAGGGCCAGCCCACTTTTGCCTACTGTGTGCCCCCAGCATTTGGCAGCTTAACGCTCAGGCTGCCGGTAAATATTTGCTGGACAAATGGTCTTGTGGTTTCTCTGAGCTCGCTTCTGGAAGTTGCATGGACAGTAACCTTTAGCCCATAATGATGTTAGCAGATACTGTATAACGAGTCGGGCCGGTATTTACAGGTAGTACACAGGTAAATGAACACTCACACACACACACACACACACACGACTGCACATCGGCCCCGGGCAGGTGCGCTCGTGAAGACTCGCGCGCCTTGGAGAGCCCCGCGCCCGCGCTGGTAAACCCCGCAGCTCCCCCGGCCTCCGCAGCGTGGGTGGGCACCCCGCGGCCGCGCAGCTCTGGTCCCCCGCGCCCGGGACTCTCCTGCCGGCCCGGGGAGCAGGGGGCGCCGAGGGGTGGGCGGTGAGCTTTGTGCCGATTGGTCCGCGCAAGCCGGCGGGGCGGGGCCGGCGGCGGGGGGCGGTCGCGGAGCTAAGGGGGTGTGCGCGCCCGCAGCAGCCGTAGTTTCAGTATAAACAAGGCTCCCGACTGGTTGAGCGAATATTTTTTTTCCTTCTTCCCGCGCGTTTTCACTGCGTGTCCTTTGGCCGTGTTTGTGGGCGCCCGGCAAAAATCTGAGAAGCCGAGGATCGAGGGTTCGTCTGCAGGTGGGTTGTTCCTGGCCGGGCTTTTCTCCCCAAAGGCGCTGAATCCCGCCGCGCTTCGGAAGGCTTGATGCTGCGCCTCGCGCTGCCCCAGGCCGCCTGAGCCTCGCGGAGCCGGTCGCTGAGCAAGTCCGGCTTTCGGGGTGCGCCCTGGCTGCCGGCTGCGCCCAGGGGCGCCCTGAGAGCCCGGGACCGGCGAGCGCTCGCTGGCTCAGGGCTCCCTGCAAAAGGCAGTAACCCCGAGATTCTCCCTGCCCGGTTGCCGCGGGTGCCTGGGACTCCCCCACGGAGGGAATCTGATGCCAACAGGTGCGGGGGCCGAGGGGTTCAGCCCCAAGTGGGATGGGTTTGCGATTTGCCTGGCTCTCACCCCTGTGCCACAACCAGGCCTTCTGTTTTGAGGTCTTGGTAGTTTTTGAGAATTTATCTAAGTTCTAATCGCATCTATCCTTTCTTTTCTTGTGCACACCTAGGTTGTTTGCTTCTACTTCTTGGCTAGTTTGTGTGTGTGTGTGTGTGTGTGTGTGTGTTGGGGTGAGAGATTGCTTCTCGTGTCGGTGCCATATAATCTACGATCTGACTCTTAGGAAGGGGCCAGGGAACAGTGCTCACCACTAACGAAGTGATTGATATTTCTGCCTCGCCTCATTCACCTGGCGAACTTGGTACACACCTAGTCGTCTTGAGTTTGCCTGGGCTCAGGTAAGTCGGTTGGTAGGGTGATAATAATAACTGAGCTAGGGGTACCTGGGAGCCTCGCGGGCAGCAAGAGGGAAGCTCCTCTTTCTAGGGAACAGTGGAGACAACTTCAATGCTGTACAGGAGCAAAGGGGAGGGGGGAGATCAGGGCTGGTGTGTGTGTGTGTGTGTGTTCTGTTGGTATGTCGGCCTGCATACCATTTGACTGTTGCTTTCCACCTTACTCCCACCGAATTGGTGCAGTTCAGGCAAAAGCTACGTAGCTAAGTCCTCTGACAGTGCAGAGGATGGCACAGTGCTGTTCATAGGAGAAGATCCCTGGGCAGCGATGATCTCTTCTGAATTCTCCCAATGAATTCAGTGGGCATAGTGTGCATAGATGAACATGCACAAGTGTGTGTGTGTGCGTGTGTGTGTGCGCGCACGCTGAATGCATCTCCAAGGAGTCCTTCGTCAGCAGCCCCATGTGACTGGTCAGGAACTGCTGCTGTGCATACCTCTATATTTAGCCATGGATGATCTCTAAGGGCCAAGGGAGGGTCTCTGAACTGTGTGCATAAAGGGGAAGAGTCTAGGGATCTGGGTGTTGCACTCTTGAATAATGTCTGGTACAGTCAGACTCAGATGGGGTGAATAATTATACTTTCCTTCTGAATACAGTAGCTAGAGTTTAGCATGTGATGACTGTGCCTTAATTGAAAACATAGTCTAACCATGGTGATAAGCCTGAGAAACTAGGAGGTTTACAATTAACCGGAGTATACCCCTGATTACACATTTGAGAGGAAAATAACTGGTCATATGAGTTTAGAGTAAATGTAGAATTGATTTCAGAAAAGATATAAAAATAAACATTCTTGGCTGTTGAGGTTTTCATAACAGAAAAAAAGAAGGGCAGCTTGTTTTAATAGCTATTTTATTTTGGGGAAAAGACAGTGGTTGACTACTGAGGACCTGGGATATTTTTGACAGAAATCAGGGTTCATAAGCAGTGCTACTAATTTATTACTTTCAAGCAGATTTTCTGGCAAAAATGAGATCAGTTAATGAATAACAAGTTTCTTGTTGGCATTCTTCCACCACATGCAGGTCAATCCTTTGTTTTCCTAGAGGTGGCAACTAAGCATACTGGCCTTGTACTTTCCACTTGTTTAATGGAGTGTTAAATTATTAGAATTTATTTCTCCCACGGTGCATTTTCAGTCTTGCTCTGTTGTATGTGCTTCACTAGATATTTTATCTGATATTACCACACCTATTATATAGGATCATACTTGCAATAGAGAATCACCAGAAAGTATTGACATGTATGTTTTTTCCCAGCTGAGCATCCAATCAATGTATTCTTAGGTATGTTACTAAATAGTATGTACCATAATCACAATCACATATTTCTTATAATATTACTAATATTGCTTTCTTACTATCTTAAAATTAACTACTGGCTAGCAAAGTACAATGGACCCCACTCCCCAAAAACCCTTCAAACCAAAATTCACACCCACATTACATAATACCTATCTAGGAAAAAGAGAGAAATGGTAAGAAAATTGAAGGGGAGAAGGTGGGTGAGTGTTAGGGAAGGTATGTTACTTGGCACAGGAAGTAATGGGATCAGCTTGATTTAC
Organism: Talpa europaea; assembly: GCF_964194135.1. NCBI lineage: Eukaryota > Metazoa > Chordata > Mammalia > Eulipotyphla > Talpidae > Talpa > Talpa europaea. Next base: position 95,332,180 of record NC_140071.1, read on the forward strand.
CTTGCTGGAAGGCTACCTGGAAGGAAAAGCAATTTGCATCACCCCCCCCCCCACCCCCAGAGCCTTTCTTTAAAAGGGAGAAGGAGAAGGTAGAGAGTATTTATCTATCTCCTCTTGCTTGGCAGAAGAATTGGCATCCCTGAAGCAGAAATTGAGAATCTTGATTCTGATGCCACACATAGTAAGTGGAAAAGCCATTATAATATTTTGTGAGGTCTTAAAGAGCGGTTGTACTATTGAAAATATTGCTTAAGATTTATGGGATTTTTGCTGTTAGTGGTTGAATGCAGATTTTGCCTCCCTACCCCCTTCACTTTTCAATATACTACAGTTGTCCTTTTTTGGTTCTCCAATTAAATCCACAAAAATTAGATTCCTTGATTATATTAAAATGACAGACATTAGCCTAGTGCTGTGGGCAGATTTCTGCCTTGAGCACCTAGGATTCTATTCAGTTCAGAGCCCAAACAGGTCACTTACTCTTTCTATATGTGCAATCTCTATAAATTTGACAGGGTGTTGAACTGGATGATTTATGGAGTCTCTTTTAGCTCTGTGATCTTTGATTTATTTTACTGTAGTCTCACTTTATGTGCTTGTACCTTGTATTAGCAGTGGAAGAATGATGAAGTAATTGGCATTGATATTGATATGGATATTCAGCTGCTTTCTGGAAGCATAGAGATGCAGACAAGAGTGTGAAGTTTATTTTTGTTGATGAAAATTTCTGTAGAGCTTTAATATTTTCCTTGAATTGCCTTTTTTGCTTTTGTTTTCCTCCTATGAAGTATATTGCAAACTACTAATAAGCAGGAAAATTTTTAGCTTATTAAGTCAGGGTGACTATCTGAAGAATTTTTAATTTCACTTTTGAGCAGTCATTTTATTTCAGGTTTATATATTTACTATCTCATTTCAAGATGTGTGTGTATCTGAAAATTATTCACTTGCAAGTTTTATTAGAATGTCCTGGCATGAAAATTAGTTGAACTCGGGATAGTAAAAATTATCCTGGTAAGAAAGGAGAATGCTTTATGAACTACCAGTAGGTAAGCTATTTATTTAAAACAGAAGAATGGGTTGGGGGCATAGTTTTCATATACTTGCAGTCAAAAAATAAAGTTATCCCCTAGTCATGCTTCATAATAAAATGCAGTAGAAAATTTTACTTATGACCAAATGTCCTCAGTATCAAGTCATTTTCCTCCTGAGATGAATTGGATTTAAATAAACTCTTGTAATAAAGGATACTCCCCATATGATATTCCATAAATTGAGATCTACCATGTATGAAAGATATGGTTAATTAAATTAAACAAAATTTAAAATTTAGTTTCTCACTTGCACCAGCCCATATATTTTAAGTGGTGTCAATAGCTACATGTGACTAAGGGCCATACTGAATTAGTACAGAAGAGGGACATTTGTACTATTCCAGAAAGTTCTTCTTGACAGCACTTAATTAGATAATGATGATTTTTATGATCTAGAAGAGCACTTTTATTCCTTTGGGAAAGGAAATAATTAATTCTTATCATAGATGGGCACCTAAGACACAAAGTCATAAGACTATCTGGCTTTATCAGCCAGTATATACTTTAAACTGCACAGCATGAACTATGCCACTTCCCTAAATTCTGTAATGTTCCAACATCACAAATGCCAAATTCTCATTACTATTTTTTTTCTCCAGAGCTCTAGTTGTCCCTGTGCTTATCGCAACCAGCACTGACTGTTACTGCTGGAAAGCACCCACCCTTTCAAAACAGGGGATATGGAGCCATCTACTGGTAGGATCAGGAACTGTATGAAGTTGTAGGTTAAAAAACAGCTCAATGTCAACAATATTCTATATTCCCACACAGTAAAGATTTATCTCCTAGCAAAGTTTTGAATGATTCTCCAGGCCCATTTTTAGTCGCCCTGTCCTGAAATGTCATTTTATGTTTTAATGAACTGCTAACAAGATATCCCTGAGACAAATGATAAGAAACACTAGCTTTGTTTTTCTTCCAGGGAAACCAAAGATAGTAACTATTTGAGTCACAGTTGCCTTCCTCCATCAATGACTAATTAGTAAAGACTTTTAAAGTAACATCTAGGATAAATGAACAAAAAAGCAATTTTTTTCATAATCAAAAATAACACGAGTTTCATCTTTGTAAAGAGAAACAGGGTCATCTTTTCTCAAAAATACTTCCTATGCCCCCCTCCCTTGACTATGCCACTTACCAAGCATTTGGGGCTCAGTTCCAGTTCAAAAGAATGTACTTATCTGGGAGTTAACATACTCATGCCAAGTGAGTTGATTCTGAGTTCTGGACTCTGTATTGTTTGCATCTGCATACGCTTCTCAAGGAGGTGAACTCTAGAGAAGGTGTAACCATGTCTACAGTTTCCAGACATGCTGATAGAAATCTTGGCTTCTAGGACTTCCCTGGCTAAAGAATAAAATGATAAGATAATCTAGGCATTTTCAAGCCCTGCTTTCATAGTGTCAGAAACTTGACTTTTATCTTTCACCCTGAGTCCAACCTTTAGTTCCATCCACTCTTTGAGCATGTGATATTCGCTGAGCTGGCAGTGCCCAAAGGAAACTCAACGGACTCCTGACACCAGCGGCAGGGAAAGCCAAACTGTGCGCTCTTCCTAACTCAGATCTCTGGAGCCTTAAATGGGACTGATGAGGCCTCTCCCTGAGTGCAAAGTTCTTTGGAATCTAGGTGGGGGGGACCAGTAATTCCAGTACTTACAGAGCCTCTCCTCACTAAACAAACATGCTTTCAAAGTTCAGCTGTGATAGAGAGGCCCTCCTCTACCTCAGCAGGTTTGCTTTTTTAATTGGGATACATGCCTAGCATTTTAAGTGACGCTAAATGATAGCGATCTGTGTACAGATAATGGATTTGTTAAATGCTGCACCGAAGCACCCTGATGAAATAGGGATTGAAAAAGAAAACACTTAGTTTTCTTTCACTCTTACCTTTTCTATCTCATTCTCTTTAGTGTAAAAGAAGTGCTGAACTGACATTCTTTCAGAGATTTACACAGCACCTGAGGCAGAGGTTGAAGGATAGCTTCTGATTTTGCTCCTCCACCCATCTTCTCAACTTCTTTTCCAATTCGAATTGTCACCTGAAACCACCTTCTCCTGATGCACCTGCCTCATCATAAATAACATTGTGCAAAAGCGGTTGCTAATTCAAACACTGTTTAGAAAAAGGCAGCTTTTCATCTGATGCTTTAGTGGGTTTGAAACCATTAGGCATGCCTTTCAAATCCATTCATCCCTTAAATCACCCAGAGCTGGCTTCCTTGCTGCTGGATCAATGTCAGGCTGAATTTTTTCAGGGTCCTGGAAGGACATGATATATCTTTGTGCCTGAATTAGCTGCCCCTATAAGCTGTCTTTTCTGTCAGCCAACTTTTCGGCTAACCAAATTAATTTTAAGAAAGTATATTTATCTTGTATACCTGAGTTGACTATATCTTTAAACTTCCCTTTGGGAAGTTTTCCAGAAAAGACCTGTAACCTGTATGCTTAGCTTTCTTTAGGCATGGTTCGCTGTTTTAAAAACCAAAATCTGTCCCCCATGGTTTCATTGCCTCCTCCCCATCCCCAAGTGCTGCCTCAGTTTAAGGGAAAAGCCTATTTCAGTATCTACCCAAACCCAAAGCAGCCTCATTTTAAAAACTCTCTAAATCCATTTGATTAGTACTACCTAAAAATGCAAGTACTCCTTGAATTCTAGGGAGTCACTCTTGAAGGTGTGAGACAAGATTTCCCTCAGAATCATGGTATTTTCCTTCTTTGTGGAAGAGTAGATAAAATTTAGATTCTATAGCCAGTCCGTGTGATTTCATAGAGTCTTTACTCCTTGAAAGTTTGTGCAAACTTGTGGGTATAGCTCTCTGAAAGTGATATGGGGAAAAGCTTGTGATCTCCTTAAAAAGTTAGAGCCACTGGCCGGATAAATTATGTGCTGTTTTTGAAACTGGCTCCAAAAGAAACTTTGTAAGGTGAGGATTGCCTGTGAGTTAACCTGCCTTGTGCCTCTGTCCTGTTGGTAGTGATGGGAATAAAGTCAGCTGCTTTTTCCGGTGTTTCATATAAATCTCCTCCCCAAAGGGATTACTTTCTTTGAAGTTTGACTTAACCGTGAATTAATGCCAACATTTAACTTAATGCTGTCACACAGCATTAAAGAGTCAGTTTTTTGTAAACAAGATATTTGGTAAATATGACCACATAGGTAGGTATATTGGGTTGGGCAAAATCTGTAGAAATGAATCATTGCAGAGAGTGGAGAAGTTAGTTCTAAAGTGATGCTGCCAAGGGTAGTGAGCAAGACATTGGAAGTTTATGGGAGCCCATCGTTGTGAGTGCTGTACCAATCAGAAGAGCAGAACCCACAGATCAGAGGAAACCAGAACTGACTGAGATAAACAAATGAAAAGAAGCTTTGGGAGAGGAATAGCCTCACACTTTAGCCCTTCTTCCAGTAAGAAAACCATTAAATGATTCCTAGACTTAATCATTAGCAACTGATTGCCCGGGAAGAAATACTTATTGGAGTTCTCATATCCAATACTTGGATATTGTATAGTTTCTCTTTCTTTTTTTTTTTTTGAAGATTTATTTTTACTTATTTATACATACAAGAACTGGGCTATAGGCCATAGGTACGGGAGGTGAGAGGATTCACCAGAGACAGAGTGGGGAGCACAGCAGATGTACTGAAATACACTGCTGAGGGGAGCAGTGGGTCAGACAGGAGAGGTCTGCTGCACCATGTGGGTTAGCTCCCTGACCGGGAATCAAATTCATGCCACAGTGGCTGGGGATAGCTTGATAGCACTGAGCCTTTAACTCCTGTGCCACCCTTTATGGGTTTTCTTAAGAAACAAGCCAATATTTAATCTTCTGAGCTTCACTTTTCAATTCTCGAACTGAAGACCTGGACATCAAATCTGAGTAGTGCTGAAAAAGTCATTCTTTATGTGGGCAATAAAAGGGAAAATATTTGCAAGAATAGAGCCACTGTGTTTATTTTGTAGGTATGTAAAAATACACTTTACAAACAGTACTTTCTGTAACATTTTGCTGACCTTTCCCTTTGTTTACCAAATGCATCTATTACACAAGGTAGTTGATCTTTCCAGCAAATGGCGAGACTGGCTTTTATCAGGGCTTAGAAATGATGATGATCACGGTGACCCATGATCTATTTTAGGTCATTTGTCTCAGAACTTTTTTCTAGAAAATTATAAAGTACTTATATACAAGCAAATATTTCTGTATTTCATTGACTCTGAAGTGCCGTCCACCATTAAGGTGCTCTATTCCTTTGTATATTATAGAAAAAAAGACGGTCAATTAATGTGTTTTCTTATCCCGCTACCCTTTATGAGTACACCTCAATCTCACTAAAATATAAACAATTGCCTCTGCCTAGATGGGACTGTACTTTGATTACAGAGCTCAGGAGCTTAACTACTACTGTTGATGGCTGCTTTTTTAATAAGAGTATTTCGTGGCATTAATATATCTTTGGTGTAAGAATGAATGTAGTACATGCAAAAATCTATGAATTCGAATACTCTAAAGTTTGGGACACACTGATAGGCCTCTCAGCTTCTGGCTAGACATTAGAATGTCACAAAGAACCACTGCAGTTTTACATGATGTAGTATAATAACTTCTGAGTCTGCATTCTGGAGACTTAGGTTTGGAATCCTGCCCTCTCTATCCCTTGTCCATTGTGTAACTGCAAGGGAGTTATTACAGTTCTCCTGAACCTGATTTCCCTAAGCAGTCAAAACAGTGAGAATGCCTGTCAAAAGGTATAGCAGCATTCAAAACAGGCATTCATAGGCAGTAAACCTTAAACAGGAGTGCTGGCTTTCTCAGAACCTACCACATATGCTTCTAGGCTTTTCTCAAGTCAGGGACTTGAGTGAGGATGCAGAGAAGTAAAGGACTGGAATATAGAGACCTTGTCCAGCATGCTGGGCTCCATCATAAAAGAATGTATAATTAAAGAAGAGAGAGAAGTTGGAAAGAGGTTGTTTGAGTATATGCAAGACAGACAAGTAAGATCATGGTGCATAAATTAGGGTTTGGAGTCTCTGGGGGTGACTTGAATCTCAGCAATTGGTTGTGGCTGTATACACATTCAGCAAGGTGCTTCAGGGAAATTAAATCAGTGGAAGGCAGAAAACAATCTGTGACATAACTCTTATTAAATTTGAGTTTTACATATAATAAGCTAAGGCCCGAATTAACTACTTCCATTTGGTTTCCATTGCTGTTTCCAGTCTTTCCTTTTGGAGGCTGGTAAGAAGGGTTTTTTAAGTGTTGCTCTTTTGCACCTTCGCAAAGCAATCCTGTGAGTGATACGTTTCTGGGGACAATCCAAAAGCCTTTTTCCATCCCTCTCATAGTGCTTTAAGGGCTTTGCTGAAAAGAAAATTGGTAGTTATGTTATCATTTGGAATTTTAGAAGGGGTAAGCAGGATTGGGGTAAGCAGTCATTTCCCAAATAACAAACATACTTGGTATGTTTGTAGGGGTGGGAGGAGTGACTTTCTGAAGTGTTTGTTGCTATTAAGGACCAGATTAGGATTTCATTAACTCTGAGTCCTTTTTCTCTTCATGGGGTGAATAAGTACTACTGCTTGGTGACTTTTGTTGCTGATTCTTGGAAAGAGGACTGTGAGTGGCTGGTGAGCATTCTGTGGCCCAGGACTTACTGTGAATTAGCCACAGGGGCGCAAAATTCAGGTGGTTCCACTGGGTTCACTTGGTGCTGTGGTCTCATCGCTGTATAACCCTGTCCTGGTCATTTCGCTTCCCCTGGGAGGTTTGTAAACAAGGAGATCAGCCCAGAGTTGATGCATGTGGGCTCCAGACTCCTGTCTTGCAGTCATTGCTAATCATGGAGAACACTCATTCCCTCTCAGTTGTAGCCTTTGAATTCTCCTCACTTATCCTCACACCTCTACAAACTGCTTCAAATTGACTGAAGTTGGAATGTGAAAGGAAATCTGTTTTTAAAGTCCTGACCAGGTGATTTCTGTGATCCCTTGAGCTTTTAACATTTTTTGATTTTATCAAATTTCCAAATCCTGGACAACCATCTTCTAGAAGTACTTTATCAGGATTGCTCATTTCAGTAGCAATGAGAAATCAGAGAAAAATCCATGGTCTTAACAGGAGAAAAAAAAAAAACCTCCAAGGGCATGATGTAGTGAGTTCTTCTCACTCTCTACCCTATTCAGGGAAGGGCGATTTTTAACCAGCCAGAGCTTGAAACCAGGGACAGCCACCAGACCCAGAGGCACAGTGCTTTCCGGGGTGTCCCAAAGCAACTTTTAGGTGTTTCTCACCTCAGGTCTAGACCTCCCAGCCTGTGTTCATTTTGAGTTTCTCAGGGCAAGGGTAGAAGGTCATTAATCTCCTTCCCAGCAAGGACAGCCTGTTTGCGTAGGTTATACATGCAAGAAACATGTACATAGAAAACTGGAATTTGAAGAGATCAGGAACATGCTTTGTCCATTGCCTTATAAAATGTGAACACTGAGTCATTTAATTCCCTGTGATTCCTATGCGTGAGGTCTTACGCACTAAACACTTATATCTTGTTGTTCCAGATTCTTTGACCTTATGACCATGTCCCGCTGAGCATGAGCCACAGCCATGGGGACCCTGACTGTGACAGATCTCCCAGATTGAGCCATTCTCAGGAATCACTTTCTTTTCATCTGTGGCTCTTTTTTCATGGAGTCTTTTAAATTTCCACTCAGCAGTGTTTCTGGATGGACGAAATACATAGAGCTGAAGCTTTATTTCAATTTCTCTTTCTTGCTGCTCCCCTCCCTGAATGTCAGTTCCACCTGTCAGGTGGACCTTGTAATGGATGTCATTTTTTTCCCATCACTCCACCCTGCCTGACCACCCCCTGCCGAGGCCCACTCACACTTTATGGTGCTATGGCCTGGTAGCTGGAGCAGGAACAGATGTGCCTGCAGTGACGTATGTGCCTCCAAGGAGGGCTCCATACCCACCCCCCTTGTTTGGATGTAAATCTCTCTTGGCATCTTGAAAGGAAGGATTAGCCCAGGTTGTGTCCTCCTGCAATCTCCACACACTCTGTCCCTCGGTCCAGGCCTGCAGTTTGGCTACCCCATTGTAGCCTTCTGTGCCCCTCCATATGGGCAGCTTCTGAATGCCTCCATTGTCCAAACCTGCCAGAAACCAGGAGCCTGTTTTCAGAGCCTGGTGCTCTGTCCCAAGGAACCCAAGTCCTAATTTAATAGCCTCTGGCTTCTACTGAGTACCCCGGACAAGGGCTGCATGAGCTGCCAAGTACACAAATGGAGAGGATGCTCACAGTGCTCCTTGTTCCCTAAGTTAGATGCTGTCTCAACCTGCATGTTGACTGAGAACTGAGGCTTTATAGAGCCCCCACACCCCCAAAAGAATTTGATGCAAAGGGGTGATGATCAATAGCATCCGATCTTCCAGGGAAAGTTGAGAAACCAGCATTAAATCTCCTGATGTGTGTGTCCATTTGTATACATACTCATGTGCACACACACACACACTCACACACTCACTATGGATTTTAATTCTAGGCCATTTTACTATTTCATTTTTTTACAACTTCCATTTTGGCTATCTTCTAATATGCCAAGTGCTAGTTGGATATTTTTTAAGTGTTACCTAATTCTTCTCCACCACTTTGAAAACTTCCTCATTTCTACCTTCAAATAATACTGGACTCAGTGGGATAAAGCAATTCAAAGCCCAGTTCTTCTACCTACCTACCCTCTTTCACAACCAAATGTGAAGGAATGATATCAAAATATGACAGCCAGGGGCTTGACTTGAAGTCCAGATTGGATCCTTACATCTGAGCATTTTATGATATTTAGTTGAATGAGATGGTTTCTCAAAAGTAGGTGTACATGTGCTACTCAAAGAGCAATTTCGTTCTTGATGGATTCATATTGTATCAGAAACTAACCTTTTTTTATTGCCTTTTCCCTCATTACTATTTTTTTAAAGACTTATTTATTTATGCATACAAGAGCTGGGGTACAGGCCAGAGATGCAGGGGGTGAGAGGATTCACCAGAGACAGAGTGGAGAACAGAACAGGCAGACTGACTGAAATGCACTGCTGAGGGGAGCAGCAGGTGAGACAGGAGAGGTCTACTGTGCCATGTGGGATTCTTCCTGGCCAGCCGGGGATGGAACTTGTTCTGCAGAGGCTGTGGATTGCTTCACAGTGCGGTGCTTGACCCCTTGCTCCGCTAGGGAGGCCCTTTTTCCTCATTACTATTAAAGCTTGGTACTTATCAAAGTTTACTTTTGTGTTTGAACTGCATATTGCTGACATTTTGTTTTCTCTCTCTCTTTTTTAATTTATTTTAGGAAAGCATGCCTCAGACTCCTCCCTTTTCAGCAATGTTTGACAGCAGTGGTTACAACCGAAACCTTTATCAGTCTGCGGAGGACAGCTGTGGAGGATTGTATTACCATGACAACAACCTCCTCTCTGGATCCCTGGAAGCACTCATCCAGCACTTAGTACCTAATGTGGATTACTATCCGGATGTAGGTGTTCTTGTTGCACTGAAATCCATCTTCAATATTTAGCAGAAATGATGATGTAGTAGGCAGGGACCCTAGATACGATAGATTTCCATCTGGGGTGCAAAAATTTTGCTAATAAGAAATTGCACACTGATTATTGAGTGTTCTGAGATCACATTGAACCTAAGTATGATTTCAATTTTGGTTGATGTCTGCATAGCAATTTGTCTCCAGGTAGGCAGCACCTTAGAGGCAGTCAGATACCGTTTGAGTGAAGTATCTGCTTGATTCATGCATATGTATACTTGGGTCCTTCGAGAGTAATGCCAGAGAGTACTGGATGCTCCCAGAATGTCTATTACCTTTTTTTGTTTTCAAGAGCACCACTATGCTGAGAAATGTCAGGGAAATACATAGAAACAGAGCAAGATTTATATTCCATATGCAATTCTTTATAGATTGGCTCTTAGATGGCATGTTTGCTTATGCTTGATAACCAACATTTGTGTTGATAATACTGTTGAAATTAATTTAAATTTTCTCATTCTTGATAGCAATTCCATGAGGGTAAAGGAGAATTTTTTCTGGGGCAAGTTATGCTTCTTTCCCTTCCTTCCTGCACAGTGGCCCCTGTTATGAAGCAGCTGGTTGTGTAAAAGATTTCATTAAAATATCTAGACTGTAGATCCATGTTTTTATAAATAAAGACCTTAGTGTACAAGGTAGTTTGTGCTTGCCACCATAGTTCCCCATCATGTTTCTTACTGAGTTATCTCTCTGTGTGATTTGTTGCTTGGCATTTTCAAATATGCTTCCACACAGGGAAAACTTGTAACCAACAGTAAAATGAACCCCTTGTTCAACCCCATAAGTGTTTATGAGCCACTAAATACGCCTAGGGTGGGGAGGGTGACCCATGGAATTTCTCTTTTCATTGGGAGTCTGAAACTATTATGACAAATAAGCACTACTTCATTACTGGCTTCTTGGGAAACAGTGAGGTTAAAGAAAAGTATATAGAGTGATATTGTGTTTTATCAAATTGCTTCGGCTTTGAGCAAGTAAATAGATGACTTGAAAGCCTGCCTTTGAATGTTTTGACACAAACACACAAACATTCCAGTGTGCCTCGCTGGACACACTGGGGAATTCTTGAGCTGATGTGGGTTGGGTGTTTGTGTGGTTTCCATTGAGTTACCATAATATTTGGACACAGAACAAGGTTCTGTATGGGTGGTATGTTTAAGTTAGATTTATCTCTCTGGGCTGAATTTCATTCTTCTTTACTAGAATGAGTTATTGTTCTAGGATCCTGGCTCCCAGAGGATGGATGTGAAAATGTGCTGTGAATAATTTTGGGAGCTAAACTTATCCTTGTACTTCTGTTATTTTTAGTATGGCTTAAGGGAAAAGATACATTAGGAGGTAGAGGAGAAATCCATCTTGCAATGAGTATTTTGTTTTTTTTTTTTTTAGTAATAGATATCACTTTTGAATCAAGAGAACTCAATGAAATAAGATGCAGAGGAGATTGTAATTTTAGAGAGAATCTAACCATGATGATTTTTTTTGTCTCTTACCCCAGAGGACATACATATTTACCTTCCTACTCAGTTCTCGGTTATTTATGCATCCCTACGAGCTAATGGCCAAAGTCTGCCACTTATGTGTTGAACACCAGAGGATTAGTGATCCTAACAGTGATAAGGTAATGCTACATTTTGAATTTCACTTTAGTTTTTCTATTACATATGGTCCTTCTACGGCTTAGACTTGTAAAGTTGGCTTCCCAGGTAAGAGTGCATAAACGGTATGGTGGCTATGCACAGGGAATTGGGAATGGTATAAAGATCACAGCATAATTCTGATGCCATGAAAGATTCCTAGATCCTGCCTTCGGTTGATGGCACAGGGCATTAGCTTCAGGGAGGGGGACCCTTCTTCAATCCCCAAAGCTGCCCTCGAAGTTTATTATTTTATTTATTTGATATAGTTTATGTGACAGATACCACTAAGTTGGATTTGCTTTTTCTTCCTAGAGCCAGATAAGAAAAATTGCCCCCAAAATCCTTCAACTCCTGACAGAATGGACAGAAACATTTCCGTATGATTTTCGGGATGAAAGAATGATGAGAAACTTGAAAGATCTGGCTCACCGAATAGCCAGTGGCGAGGAGGTTGGTAACTTGGATTTAGCACAACCACTTGAATTCCCAGGCGTAGACTTAGTGGGAAAGGGTCTGAAGTACACAGCAGAATCTCTGCTTTCTTTCTATTTTGCCTTTGGGCAAGTCTTCAACATAGTATATTGGTCTGTTTGGTATGTCAAATGGGGATGATTATACAATCCCACTTCAAAGAGATATGATCTGGAGTTTTATATGATTGATATGGGGGTAAGTTCATGTCAATTCATGCACAGGATTCATGTTGCAAGGTTGCTTTAATTTTACTTGTGCCTTTTTCCTTTCCAAAAGTTTCCTTTCAAAAGTTTTTTTCTTTCTTATTTCACCCCAGTAGACTCTATGCTGTGTCCTCTTTGCTCTGAGCTCAGTGCCTGGCTCTGAATATTATTTGAATGAATTAATCATTCACTGCAATAGAACATAGCTAGCTAGGTAATAAATATATGGATAGATGTAAACACTAATAGGTATAAAATAAACACATTAACATTTAAAAAATAATAAGTAGTATGTAATCGATCATAAATAGAAATAGATGAACTGGACTGTGGAAAGGAAAAAGCAAATATGCTAATGTTGAGAGGCGGGAATGCAGGGATATGAATGAGCTCCAGGTAAAAGGGAAATGCATGTTGTTACATAATTTTCACTTTCAGAATAAAGAAAGCATACTGATTCTTCAGGGCATTAAACTAAATGAAAATTTCCATAACATTCTTTTGAGGGTCTTTGTAGAGCAGGGTGTAGAATGACCTCATGGCAATTGCACTGTATAGTGTTCATGACAAATGCTACTTGAGAAAAGCTGAGGCCATAAGACTAATATGTAAATTAGCAAAGGTAATTCTTTGAGAAAGGAGAAAACAAAGAGAAAATGATCCAAGTCTTCTGGTGCCTGGAAGTTGAGTCAAGGTTAGCACCTAAAATAGGTGGAGATGGAAGGCAAGTCTCTTTGATAAACTTTCACAAATATCACTTCCCTCAATTGAGCCTTTGATAAGTGCTAACTAGCTGTGACAAATTCAAAGTTATCTTCTTTGAAGCAGGCCTGGAGGGCTGGTATTCTGTGTCGAGGCTTGTTGGGCAAGGATGTCTTTGTAGTATCTTGTGTTACTGGTGAGCTTCTGGGAATAAGTTGCTTAGACAGGGATACAACATTTTCACCTAGAGAAAGATAACAAAGCATTTGGCACTTACAATGATATCTTGTTCATTCATCTTAAAATGCAGTTTCCCATCATGAATAACCTTCCTTGAGAAGTCATTATTTCAGGGATGTGCTCTAAAGATCATGTAACAAGATACTCCCCTCTCTGCTTCTGTGAATATATTTGCATGCCATTTTCCCCAACTTAAATAAAAATCAGACTAAAATTACATAAAATTAGCCTTTGAAAAATTTGTACTTGGTTTCCCACATTATGTTCTACACATGAAAAGCCTTTTTACTGTTCCCTTCTGACATTATATTGACCCCTCCTGCTCTAGACAGCCATTCCTATAAAGCTGAATGGGTCATTTCCTGAGTCATTTTGCAAGTTCTGACTGTTATAATCATTTTGTAATTTTGTAGGTAACAGGTTTTAGCAAGGTACCTGTTGGTAGGTCCCTCCATCACAAAGGCAAAAGTTAAGCATCACAGTGCAGTCTTGTTGTAAATCTTAGAGATGGGTGAGCTGATGGGTGCCTGGTAGCATCTTAACTGGCTCAGTGACCTTGGTTTATGACAATCTGCTGAAGAGATTAGTGGCAACATAAGGACTTTTCTTATTTGAAGGTTGAACTCTTGAGTTGGTCAGTGTTTCATTTCAGTGAAATTCTGTTCAGGTCCTTAATTTTATATACACTCATCTCACCTTTCGTCTATTGCCTTTTTAAAGATAGGGTGACTTAGTCCCTTTTGAAAGGATCACCTTAAACATATTTTAAAAAAATGTTAGTGTTTTGAAAATGCCAAATGGATCATCTTTGATGTTTCTTGGCTTGTGAGTCAGAGAGGGAGATTGCTTTTGTGTTGGCCAGATAGGGTCTGCCTTTTTTAAAAAAAGCAAGATCAAGTTATTCAAGGGTTCCATGGGTTGCCCACAGGGTTAGACACCTTCTGAACAGGCTTCTTCTTTTTTTTTTTTAAAGATTTATTTATTGATTTATACAAGAACCGGGGTATAGGCCAAATGTGCGGGAGGGTGAGAGGATTCACCAGAGACAGAGCGGGGAACAGAATAGGCCGACTGACGAAATACACTCCTGAGGGAAGCAGCGGGTGCGACAGGCAAGGTCTGCCACATCATGTGGGACCTCCCCGGCCGGCCTGGATCGAACTGGCGCTGCAGAGGCTGCAGACAGCTTCACAGCGTGGCGCTCAACCACCTGTGCCACCAGGGGAGGCCCTGAACAGACTGCTTATCAGCACTCCTGTGCTAATAACAAATCCTTGAGTATTTGTTTTTGGGCATGAAAAGAGATGGGTAGATAAGCCAGGTTTATCCAGATCGATTAACCTAGAGGTTGAGTGGGGAGATGTCACCCGCCTGATTAGCGTGGTTTCACTGTGGAGTGTTATTTCTCTGACTCTTCTGTCCAGCATTGAGTTGATGGCAGCCGATTGATCTGAGTGATTGGCGATTTCTCTCAGTACTCTGCTCCTTCCTCATCAGGTGACTGCCCTGTGTTCGTATCCCTTACAGCTCTTCACTTAACAGCCTCCTAATCTGTCATGTGCTTATGTGCCTCTCCCTTGAGAGATCTTCCCTCCCTACCCCAGCCATGACCCAATCCCCCGGTTATAGGCTTTCACCAGTATTTCCTTCATAGCACCCTGTGACTAGTAATTGCTTGCTTTTTTATTTCTTGTTTTGCCCCAGTAGACACTATGGCGGGCCCCCTTTGCTCACCATAACATCCTTAACTTCTAGCTCAGTGCCTGGCTCTGAATATTATTTGATGAATGAATGAGTCAATCAATCAATTACTGGACTAAGAAAAAAAATTTCCCTCCATGGAAAAATTATTTCCCTCCACAGGAAGGAGTGTGGGCTTGTTGCTTCTTGCTGAGGACTTCAGGGATTTCTTTTTTTTTTTGGCAGTCAGTGAATCCAGGTGTGCCCTCTATATAATTTAGCTTAGTTCTTCTGAATCTGCTAGGATAGTTCAACATAACTTGGCTTAATGTGTTTCCCTCCTGGGGAACTGCCCAAAATGAAGTGGTTTATTAGGACTTGCCTGCAAGAAACATGAAATGAAACTAATGATTGAATTATATGACAAATGACTGTAGTGGGTAGAACGCAATTTTCTTTTCCTTAAGGGACTGGTCTTTATAATAAGAACTTCTATCTTTATTTGCTAGGTAATTACTGCCACTGGCATTTGAAGTTATAAAAAAGACTAAGTGCATATTTAGTAATTCATGACTCAGTGAGGAAGCATGCTTAACAACAAGAAGCTTGGCTTCTCAAGTGGGATCAAATGCAGCAGAAAACTTTTAAGAGATCACACTTACATATATTTCTCTCTCTCTCTCTCTCTCTCACACACACAGACACACACACAGACACACACACATTATTTGGGTAGTTTTCTCCCTATACCCTATTATGCACATTTCCCCCTTAGATTTGCTGTCTGTTTGTATGACTAACTGACCCCTCAACTGCCTCTTCCCTAAAATGCCCGTTTAAACTGTAGAATAAGGACGCTTTGGCAGATAAACTAGCAGACCATGGTGCTATGCATACTGCTGCTTAGCAGAATCACTTGAGTAGTAGTTCCATGAAGATCCCCAGACTGCACCTCAGACGAATCTAGTCTTGCATCTCAGTAGGAGACACCCAAGCTGCCGGCTGCCATGTTTAGCTGCTTACTGGGCTGGTACACTCATTCTCAGCTGGTGCCCCAGGTAGTGACTTGAGCTGGGTGGTCATTTCTGACAAGTGTTTTTTCTCTGAGCATCCTGAGGAAGTGCGTGGGGGCAGGGGCAGAAGGTAGGAATGATATCACATGCAGAAGAGATCTTGAGACATAGGCTAATGGGTGATAATTTAAAATGAGTTGTTTATAGCTTTTCTGAGTGAAGAAAACTTGTTTAAATGTTGTGCATTTTTACTGGATCTAAGAAATCCCATTTTGTGGGAAAGTTTTAACAGTTTTTTTTCTTTTTTAATAAACCAGGTAATATAAGAGCACTTCACATTTTTGAAAATTAAAAAATAATTCACACAAAGCACTTAAAACTTCAATTAGTTCTGATTCTGTTTTTAAAAGCAATGCCTTTTGTGAGTTTTATGTGTGTCCTTCCAGGGGTTTGTCTTCAATATCTATGTATTCATACATATATAACCCATCCATAGAAGTTGCATGTACAGTTCGTGTGAGAGTGTGTGTGTGTGTGTGTGTGTACCTATTCATTCTGTTTTTTTCACTCTATCATGTGTGAGGAATCTCTTCCTGTCAGTGCAGGGAGATGTATCCTCCTTCAGCTACCACACAGAAGTCCAATAATAGAAGTGGACCTATTTTATCTTTTTAAAAATTATTCTGTTGGAAACAAGTATACTTTTTATACAGAAAATTCAGTTTTTTTTCCAGAAGGACTTACCATAGAATAGACTTCTATCCACACTAGGCTGTTTCATAGTAGTGAGAATGACATTCGTGGGTTACTCTGACACAGAGGCTTTAGTCATTATGACACTTAAGCTTTCTTAAGTGTATTCTGCACGCTGGCCGGTATGTACTGCAACTAAAGTATCTTCCAGAGGTGTTTATTAACTATCATGAATAATACACTGGGAAATGTTTGCACAATTTTTAGAAGTAGCATCTCTCATATAAGGTATTTATTATGACATTGGGTGTAGAAGTCTGAAGAAACTATTTTAAGTGAAAAGACTAAATGTGACTTAAGATTATGAAAGTAGGAGAGGCAAGGAAAGTAAGGACAGGGACTTAAAATAGCCCTCAACGTAGTCTTGAGCTGCACTGAATTCCAAAGAAAAAGGCATTCACCTTGAGTGACAAGCATATTATAAGAAAGATAGCATCTTCTGAAGAGGATAGTCTTAATGCTGTGTGGAGGATAGGTTTGTGTAAGTTTCATTTTTTAAAAACACTTAGGTATTCCTTTAGTGATTTTTGGGTGGTCTGTGAATGTAGAGAGAGAAAAAAATAAGGTCATATAATGGACTAGTTTAAAGAAATCAATGGAATATGCATTCGCCAAGTAGAGCAGAGGAAAAGGAGGCTGTGTTGTGCTTTCCTGCTTGACTGTGTGAGAAGTGACCAGATGTATTCACCATTTTCTTCAGCAAATAGCTATTCCTTTGAGTTTTCTGTAATATTCTCTGATAAACAAAGTTGCTTCTGTAAGAAATATAGTTTTTAGCCACTTAATTTTTAGACAATTAATCTCAGAAAATGATTTACCTTTCAAAAAGGGCCAAATTAAAAAGTGAAGCTTCAACCTTCTGCATATAAAATCACCAGACTTGTCCTCCATCAGAGCACTTAACCTAAGAACCATGTTAGTTGAATCAGCCTGGTGCCTTTCTCTAATAACAGGCACTCTCATTCCCTACAAGGATATTTGTGGTTTGTTTGGCAATTTGATTACAAAAGAAAGAATAAGGGAATCCTGTAACTTAAATCATGATAATGGTACTCAAAGGATTGATTGTTTGTAAAGTTATTTCATTGCTTAACAAGTATTTTCAGAGTCAGGAATTTGACATTTATAATACAGTTAATTTCTTTTTAAAATTAATGTTTCCTAAGTGTTGTGGTTGTCGTGTTGTGGTTGTAGCACAGTACAATAGCAAACAATAGCTGGTAGTAGCATTCCAGGCAGAATTGCCACATAGCAGAATTTGATCAGGAACATGAGCCACTGACCCAAGAATACAAAAGAAACAGACATTAGCCAAGTGGCAGTGGTTTCCTCATGGTAGCCAGTGTTATTTTTGGAAGTCAGTTGCATCAGTTGGGTTGGTGGGTGAATGGGAGGTGATGGTGCATTTCCGTCTGGTAGCTGTCCATGCCCAAGACTCATGAGACTGAGAATAACAAGAGTGGGAAATTGAGAAGTAAAAGTACTAGGATAGGAGGCCCTGGCTTAATGCCATTTAACTTTCCAAAGTAAACTGGTGCATTCCTGTGCCAGCCTAGGATATTTAGTTGAATGTGGTACTTATTGCATTGGATTCCCCCAAGATCAAATCTAAATGTTATTTGGTGCTTTCTTCGCCCAGTCTGAATTTTACTGTCAAGAACAGCCTGAGAAAATCTTACAGGTCTGATGAGACATCTTTTGCACAGGTGTCTTTTAAACCATTATAGCTAGGCTGAAACTGCCTATAACTGCCCTGAACTAAAAATGCTTCTCCAACATCAAAGTAAAATCATTTTAGTGCACACTTTCTGAGCTCGCTTAGTGGTGAAAATTGATGTGCTGTTCCCTGGCAGACATATAGGAAGAATGCCCATCAGATGATCCAGAATTTGATCCACAAACTTACTACCCTCAGCCAGTATGAGGAATTCCTGGCCAAAATCAGCTCCACATCCACGGATCGACTCACAGTCCTCAAGACCAAGCCACAGTCAATACAAAGGGACATTATCACTGTTTGCAGTGATCCTTACACTTTGGCCCAACAACTGACACATATAGAACTGGTAAGTCAGATAATCCTATACTTTACCCCCAAGACTTGGCAATCAGTGTGTTTGTCAGTAGTAATGTCATAGAAGAGGTTAAAATAATCCAAATGGGAAAATATATGCAATAGCTGGGAGATGTTTTGTTTAGAAATTTGAGTTTATGAATGCTTTAGCTATTCTGGGAATTCACTTTAAAATAAGTACTAAGGAAGACTGACATAGAGTTTATTGACCTTCTACATGTTCCTCCTCTAATTAGTATTCCCATTAATTGCTTAGTCTCCTACTGTCTAGTGGAACATTGACACAAGCTGAAAATTGCTTCTGTTCAGACTTTTATTTTATTTTATTTTGTTCAGATTTTTAAAATAATAACTGTATTTTGGTTAAAGGTTAAGGGTTCACTTTACAAGCTGCATTAAAAATGGGGGTAGTGTCGGGCCTCCCCTGGTGGCACAGCGGTTGAGCACTGGGCTGCGAGACTGCCTGTAGCCTCTGCAGCACCGGTTTGCTCCCTGGCTGCCGGCTGCCGGTGAGGGTCCCACAAAAAAAAAATGGGGTAGTGTCAAAGCCCATGGCATTGGCAGTTCATGTCTTCTCATTCTCTTTAATATTGTTGACCTGCTGGGTTTGTATTACAGGAGAGGCTCAATTATATTGGGCCAGAAGAATTTGTTCAGGCATTTGTGCAGAAGGACCCTTTGGACAATGACAAGGTAATCAGTCTATGCAGAAGTTAACCCTAACACTGGAAGTGGAATTCCTTAGTCTGCCATGCACAAGGGACAGAAATAGGACTGTTTTGTTCTAGATTTTAAAATCAGAAAAGTTTTTTCCTATTAACCATATCTGTTTCATAGCAATTGTTCTTGAGCTAAGTCTCCATGTGCCTTTATAGGATTCTTACCTTATCAATGTTTAGCCTCTTCTTCCTCCTTATTGGGAAATTTACTAAGCAAGTAGATGTAAGCATTTGTGATGGCTGTAGGAGCATAATGGTTTTAGCAGATTAAGTCAGAAAGAAACTATCAGACAATGCTCTGCTCTTGATTCAGTAACAACAGAGGCCATGAAGACAGGAGGACTGCACACCAAGTGCTTGAGCATAGCACTCTTGGTTTTTTAAAAAAAGATTTATTTATGCATACAGGAATAGGGGTGTAGGCCAGAGGTAATCAGTGAGAGGATTCACCAGAGACAGAGTGGGGAGCAGAACAGGCAGATGTGCTGAAATACACTGCTAAGGGAAGCAGAGGGCAAGGCAGTCGAGATCTGCTGCGCCATGTGGGTTGGCTCCCTGGCCGGGGATCGAACTCATTTTGCAGTGGCTGGCGACAGCTTGATAGCACTATGTCTTTAACTCCTGTGCCACCAGGGAG
The DNA here is from genome assembly GCF_964194135.1 of Talpa europaea. Classification (NCBI taxonomy): domain Eukaryota; kingdom Metazoa; phylum Chordata; class Mammalia; order Eulipotyphla; family Talpidae; genus Talpa; species Talpa europaea. Next base: position 95,352,002 of record NC_140071.1, read on the forward strand.
GCCCTTTGCCTCTTGTTTTAAGGTAAATGCTTCTTGACATGTTTATTGCCTGAGCGAAGCCATGTAAAGAAGGTAAAACTGGGCAGGGGCTGTAAAATCAATGTACATACATAAACAAATTGTTTCCCTCTTGTGTGACCTGTCGAAGTGTTTTTGAATTGTTGGGCAAACACTGCATCACCCAATAATGAAAACGCCTCTTTGGGAGTAGGGACAGCAGCTGTTTTCCGGCCTTAGAATAATTTCCCTCAGTACAGGAAGTGAAAATTAGGTTTTGCAATAGAAGGCTGTTAAACATTTTTGTTTGTCTGTTTCTTTTGAAAGGAAGGAAAGAGGGGTATAATTAACCTGTTGAAGCTCGTCCTTGAACTCCAAGATGAGCTGAGCTCCTTTGACTTTGTGTAGTGTCACTTTGCCCTGCTAGAAGCCCATGCTGGTGTAGACTTCTGTTTATCTACCTTGGAGGATACTTAGTTTCTTGCCACATCATGTTCCAAAATTTGTCCTAGACTCAAGTATAAAAGAAATTTTGAAATTTTAGAAGCAAATTTTCTAGTCTCCTGCATTCTCAACTCCTTTCTGTGTTGATAGCAATTAAAGTTCACACCCCATTAATTGGTCAAAATTATTTCAGGATGCTACCAAAACCCATTCTCTGAATTGTGCTGCTGAGGATAGACCTGACCTACAATAATTTAGTTTCCTGGGAGGAAAGGCCATCATGAATGCATCAGAGTGATTTCTAGCCTATAGGGCATTCCTCAACTATACTAATAGATCTTGATACTTATGTAAAGAGAGTCAAGAATGTTAGTGAATCTCCTCCCCTCGCCTCCCCCTTCCAGCAAAACTTTCCTAATCAATAAATTGAGGAAAAAAGGCCTGTGCATGTCAAAAAATGAGAGCCCATAAACTCTTTTTGTTTTCTAACACATCTGCTCATTTTGCTTTCTCTGTAGAATTGTTACAGTGAACGGAAGAAAACACGGAATTTAGAGGCTTATGTGGAATGGTTTAATCGCCTTAGCTACTTGGTTGCTACAGAAATTTGCATGGTGAGAAACTTTTCTCTGTCTCTTGGTTCTCAGTGTTATTTTTTAGTAACTTATTTTACATGTGTCTGTTCTATATTGTCCTATTTTCTCTTTCTCTGTGCAGCCTGTAAAGAAGAAGCACCGGGCAAGAATGATTGAGTATTTCATTGACGTAGCTCGCGAGTGTTTTAACATTGGCAACTTTAATTCTTTGATGGCAATAATCTGTGAGTGTTTTTTGGAAGCTGCATGTCCTTTATTTTTATAGATCCTATGACATGTATCCACTGAATGTACAAGTAGTACCATTTTGTTAATGAAAAAAATGTATATTTTCATCCTAAATGATTTGAAAATCTTCAGAATGCTTTAAATATCCAAATGAGTACAACTATAGATAGTATTTTTGAAGTATTCAAGAGTTTATGGATATATTTAGTCAGTTTATCCTCATCAGAATATCTGTGAAAGCTCATAAGTGAGATATAAGTATGTACCTATAAAAGCTAATAAGTGCGATATTTCTCTAAATTAAGGATTTTTAAAAAGAAGGAAGCTTGTGTATCACATATGCTATGATGCTAAGTGATATGATTCCATCAGTGCAGCCAGGAGAGTGGCCTGAGAAATGGGAATATTTTCTGACTGCCCATGTTCCAAGTACTTATCACTCCAAACTTTCTTGCCCTAGTAAACAAACTTCCCCCCTCCTCCATATTTTGGGGATTTTAATGACAGTGACTGTATGTTTCCAACATAGGGCATGGGGTAGCACTGTGTCTTGTTTTTCCCAATTTATATTTTGTTGTCTTGCCAGAATTATAATGACTCTTTCAGCTAAAAAGGTCCTAATTTATATAACAAATTATATGACTATTACACACATTGTAGGTACTTAGTAAATATTTGAATATTTCCTGGCTTTTAGACAGGGTCAATTTGAAGCAGAGAATCCACCAAATTTAATTCATTAATTTTGATCCTAATAAATTCTTGTCCCCCCCACTAATTCTTTATTCCATTTTTTATTCACATCATAAAATTACTAGCCATTGTCAGCTCTTTATCTGGCACCCTTCATGAAAATAGTGAACAGAAGATATTTTTATTTTATTATGTTTATTGAAGTAATGTTGGTTTACAACACTATATATGTTATAGGGATATAGAGTCACATCTCTACAAATGCATATTGTCACCGCAGCCCCATCACCAAAGCCCAGTAATCCTCCACTAGAGTCCATTAGGCCACTCCCTGATTTGCTCCCAACCCACTCCTCACCATATCCTTCTGGTAGCCTCAAGTCTACAGTCAGATTTCAAGGATTTGTTTTGTCTGTTCTTTGTTTCTTTATATTCCACATATGAACAATATCAGAAAGATCATGTAAATAAGAACTCGAAAGGTCCACAGCCTAGGTAATACAAGATAACTTAATTTTCCTCTTATCCCATTAAGAAATTGTCAAGGCAAGCCATATCATGGAAGAAAGTATTTCTAATACATGTAGCTAACAAAGAGTCTATAAAGAGCCAAATCTATTAAAAAAAAAAAGACACTACAAATGAATAAGAAGGCAAATCGAAAGAAAAGGCAAAATAGTTGAAGAGATACTTCAAGAAATACACAAATAAACACAAATAAATAATAACTATATGAAACGATTTTCCACATCATTGTAGTTATCAATGAAATGTCATTTAAGATGACAGTGAAATTCTATTTCATACACTGGAATCACTGAACTGAAAAAGTCTGGTTGATCCAAATATTGGTGAGGACATGGAGTAAGTGGATGCTAGGACATTATTATGGGAGAGTAAAATGGTACTTTTGGAAAAGAGTTTGGCAGATTTTTATAAAATTAATTATGCTCAGTGAACACTTAGGAATATAAGTTAGAATGACTCATCTTATTGCTCTATTTCAACTTTTTTTCTCCCCTTCCTTCCCCTCGCACCATTTTAAAATGGAAGCTGGCATGAATATGAGCCCAGTCTCTCGGCTAAAAAAAACTTGGGCCAAAGTGAAGACTGCCAAGTTTGATGTTCTTGAGGTATGTGAAGTTAATTTTTTCTATCCTCTTCATCTAATGATAGTACCACAGAGAAGGAAGTTCATCTCTCCCTACAGGTCCAGGGAAACAAAAGGGATTAGAATCTGAAGAGGCGGATAAATCAGGTTGTGGCTAGTGCTTTTATAGTGAGAGGTGTCCATTTAGGGTTCGTTGATAGGAGAAAGGATGACCTGTCAGTCACATTACATTATATTCCAGGATGGAACTTGAATCCTGAAAGTTCTCTGGCAATGTGGGCCTACTGACTTCATGGGAAGGGTTCCCCACTCCCCAAAAATCATCATGTATCATCATTTTAACAAATTTAGCTCATCTATGAAAATAATAATAATAATCCTTCCTCTGCAATAATGGTATTTGTGTTTAAATCATATTCATGTCATTATCGCTTTGGTGTGTTGATTTTTGGTGTGTTCGTCTGTGGAGATAAGAAACTTAGGAAGTGTGATTGCCTAAGTTTCACTCCAAATTGGGAATTATCATTGTGTGTGTTCCATGATGCTTTATTTTCATATCATGTAACAAGTTTCTCTTCCTTCTGAGAAGATCATATATTTTAATTATTTGTGAATAACTTGTTACCAAGTGCAAAGAATACCTTCACTAAAAGTGGCGGATCACTGTACATGGCTAACCAGCAACTGGCCCATTGACTTTCAAACAAAACCAGGATATTTTTCTTGGGCAGGAATTTGACTCTTCGTTATCAATTTTATGTCTAATCTCAATAGTTAACCAGGAAAGAATTCAGTCTAGGTTTAATATTATCAAAGTTGATGTCATCTTTATAAATCAACCAAACCTCAGGAAAGAAGACATTTGTATTCTTATGTGCTTCATGCCTCTGTGTGTGTGCGCGCGCGCATGTGTGTGTGTTTGTGTGTGTGTGTGTGTGTGAGAGAGAGAGAGAGACAGAGAGAGACAGAGAGACAGAGAGACAAGGCTATGTCAGAAGAGCCCTAATGAATTCCTAACTTACATATTTTTATGTAGAGTTAAAAGCATGATCTAGTAAATTTCCTGCAGGTAAGAGAACTAAATATACTCTCCTGTCTTTTGTCCTTAGCATCAAATGGACCCTTCTAGCAATTTCTATAACTATCGAACAGCTCTTCGTGGGGCAGCACAAAGGTCTTTAACTGCTCATAGTAGCAGGGAGAAGGTACGTGCTCTTTTACCTCTTCAGATCTAAGCTGATACACTGGGGAAGTTTTGTCATCTGCCACATAGGGAAGGGGAGAGCTAACGGAGGGTTGCACTTGGATTGGGAAAGATATAAAACTTTGCAAATATATGTTAATACTGAATTATTTAAATGAGTTATATTTTAAGAAGTAAATTGAATTCTATGTTAAGATAATTAAAAATATTAGTGACTAGTTGGATTTAATGGAAAATAGACATTTAAACTCCACACAAGGTAGCTAATGTAATCATTTCTCTTAAAAGGGTAAGCTTGCCTCCCATGGTTAAGTCATTTATTTTCAGAAAGTAGGTTAGTTGCTGCAGCATTAGGTCTGCTGTTGCTAATTGTATATGTGGGTGGTAGAGAAAGTTGCAGGATAATGCCTAAGAAATTAATGATCCTTTCTCAGTCTGTCCTACCCTTGAACAATTTAATGCTTATCTTGGATTGACCAAAATTCTGATTTTTGAGGGTCCTTTCTTGGCACATTTCAATATTCTACATCCTTACACAGCTTATCAGGAAAGATAAGCTGACATTTGAAGATCATGTAATTTGAGAAGTAAATACTTGGTTATAGTAAAAAGACTGATGTAGAGTGCTTGGTGAAAATTCCTGCTTCGATTCTGTTTACCTTTATCTTAAATAATATCTTCAACAAATAACAGAAAATGAGAGTAAAAAATTCATTTCAGGGTAGCTTACTAACTTCCCTCCCAAAAAGCTTTGCCTGTAATTATCTAAAATAAAAACAAATGCAAAAGGACCCCTCTTCCCCCTTTCAAAATACTAAATTGGGTCTCAGAAAATATAAAATATCATTTTTTATAATATTTGAGAACTGTTATAAGTACATCAACTTTTTTTTTTAAGATTTATTTATTTCTGCATGTAAGAGCTGGGGTACAGGCCAAAGGTGTGGGGGGTGAGAGGATTCACCAGAGACAGAGTGGGGAGCAGAACAGGCAGATCTACTGAAATACACTGCTGAGGGGAGCAGCAGGCAAGAGAGGAGAGGTCTACTGCGCCATGTGGATATCTCCCTGGCCGGGGATCGAACTCATGCTGCAGTGTCTGCAGGTAGCTTCATAGGTTGTCCCTTGCACCACCAGGGAGGTCAAGCACATCAACTTTTTAAAAATAAAGTCACAGAGGGATAAGTATCTCAGGGTAGTCCAGTGGAATTTCTCATCTTTTAAATTTCCTTGCCCAAATTCCAATATGCCTGTGACTAGATTGAGAAAATGTCTTTGGAAGTTTTAAAAAGCTTTAGAAAATTAGCACATGCTTGGGAGGATCCCAGCACACTCAGGTGCGAGGATCTTTTGGAGGCTGTCTGCAGCCCCCCATCCACCCCTCACTGTATAGGCAGGGTGCCCTCGCCTGGCCCTCATTGAGAGTTGGATGGCTTGCCCCAGGAAGAGGCCATCGAAACACATGTCTTAGTAGGGAGCTCAGCATTGGGCAAACTAATTCTGAATTTCACCCCATCCCAAAGATCTCACTGACTGCTACACTTGTGGGACTCTGATAACTTGTTCCAGAAAAATGTCCAGTGTTTCTACACTTTATATCATATAATAGATTCTGCCTGGTTTAGTTTTGTTGATTTTTTAACCAGTTATGTGTGAGCTTGTGAGTTGTACTTTCTAGTTAATAAAACAGATGGAATCACCATCATTTAAAATATATATATGTATGCCTTTTCCAAAATTGGTCTCAATGTCTAAGAATGAGAACACTTCTGGATAAAATCCAGCTTTTGTTCAAAAGAATTGAGACTCCTTGTTGAAGTGAGGGTAGACTCTTTACTCCTAGGTAATGTCTCATTTTAAAATCTTAGCGATAACATGACTGGAGTAATAGTATCTTTGATTTCCTTTCATATCTCAAGTTTATGTGGTCAAAGGGACACTTTACTAGGTACAAATTGGTCTTCCATGCAGGGCCATTAAGTGATCCTTACATAGCTATATTGTTTTTCCCTGTGGGTACTCATGCCTTCAGGTTGTAACCACTTCTCATATGATTACATCGTTTCAAAGCCTTTTAACCCATTTCAGTTTTGTTTGTGGGAACTTGTTCCTACTCATCAGCATTTATTCCTGGGTGTGGAACTTATAATGCCTCTAAGGATGAGTCTCTGAATTAAGAATATTTTGAGAAGGATTTGAAAAACATTACCTTAGAAGTTCTCCCACTACAGATAGCATTGACAAGATCCCTTAGAAACCAAACTTTTACTACCCTGGTAGTAACCTGTGTCTCTCTCTCAGCTCAGGGAAATCTGAAATCCTTATATATCACCAGTTTTTATGAAGTTAATTTTATATAGGACTACAGATAATGCAGGGAATTGGCCACAGGTAAATAAAGCAGTTGGAGGAGCTTGTGAGGCATTGTAGGCATAAGAAACAGAGTGGTGATGGATCTTTAGGCAGACTACTTGTATTCGTTTCCTTGCAAGTGTGTTTCAAACGATTAATAGTGGATCGTCTTGCAGGCAATAGAATGCAAACAATCACATAAGATATAGCCTAGGATACCCAAATGGAGGCCCATACCATGAACTTGTGGAAAGTTTGAGTATCAGTGAGGCATGTTACATGAATCTCAAACCCAATGCTGTAGAATAGACCCCCAAAATGAAGTTCTTGCTTAAAAACTCTCATACATAGGCAAATGTTGCCTCTTGAGTGTAATTTAATCCTCCTCTCCCAGGGGCTGCCTTATGATGATGTATTCTTATCTTTGAGTGGATCAATATTTGCCCTCTTTATATGGGGCCCGTTGGTTTTTGTGGGTTTTTTTGAGTGTTTAATTGCATTTTAACCCATATTACTAATTTAATCTTCACCAAAGGTCCGTGAGGTACTACTATTCCCATTTTAACTTAAGGAAACTAGGTTTTCTTAGTATGTCGGTTTTATACCAGGGACTGACAAGCTTTTATTTTAGGCTTTGAGGCCATGCTGTCTCTGTTGGAACTACTCCATTCTGTTGCAGCACAAGAGCAGTGATAGACAATAAGAGACGAATGAGTGAACATGACTGTTTTCCAGCAAAGCTGTTTGGCCCTTGTAATTTGCATGTCATATACTTTTCATGCCCACAAAATATTATTATTTTAATTTTTTTCAGACATTTTAAAAAGGTAAAATATGTGACTTCTAGGCCAAACCAAAGCAGGTTGTGGGCTTGGGCCAGGTTGCAGACCACGGTTTGCAGACTCCTGGCTTCTACCGCCAATAAATTGTGGAATCAGATTTTAAACAAGTAACCAAAGCCCAGAGCTTCCCACTCACAAGTGGTTTTTTCAAGGACTCAGGTTTAGGTGTGTTTTTATTAGTAGTACTGTGTCTGTTGAGTTCTAAACTAATAGAGAAATACTAGTAATATTTGAAGGAGAAAATGAGGGGATCTTTGATAATTCAGCTTTAGAGTCTTCCATAGACAATAGCAAATGATTAAATGTCTATTCAAACAAGTTGTTGAAACTAAAAAGACTTGGTTATTTTCAGATTAATGATACAAAAAAAAATCAAAACAATCTTTTTAAATGACTTAAGGGTAAAATCTGAATTATAGAAGTGAAAATTGATACTTAATACTTATGTATATGACTCAAAATTATGTTTTCCAGACCTTCCATTCATTTAGTATAGGTGTACTCTATGAGTCAGCTTCTCAGAAGCTTAGGAGAACTTCAAAGACCTGCCCTTGGGTAAACAACACAGGTCCACAATCTGTGTCTGGAACATTATTTGCATGGTAGCAAATTTAGAATCCTCAAAAACATGTTAGTATTTGGGAGAAAGCAGAAGTTACTATGTCTGAGATTTGTTCTTTGCTCATTATGGGCTTAGTTGGATTTAGGGTACATTCTTAGAGCTTATTATTTTAGTTTAAATAAATACCACCTCATTAAGCCAAAGATGTGAAACAGGAAAGTCTTACTAAAGAAGCTTCATTGTTTTTTTTATCAGCCATTAATTTGAATTTACATCTTTATATTCCTCCTTCACTGGAGCCCATCTCACAACATGTTGTGCAAAGTATTTCTTTGGTGATTTCCCATGAAAACAGGTGCTAGCTTGTTCTGTCATATGAAGACCAGGTTTATGTAATAGGAAGCTAGTAGAAGCAATTACCTAAAACCTGAGCACTTACATTGTCTTGAGCAATGTCTTCAAGGGCAAAATGAAATATTCATCTAAAATAAAAGTTCAGGGCCTCCCCTGGTGGCGCAGCAGTTGGGCTCTGGGCTGCGAAGCAGCCCGCAGCCTCTGCAGTGCCGGGTCAATCCCCGGCCACCAGCGAGGGTCCCACATGGCAAGACAGACCACTCCTGTCACGCCCGCTGCTCCCCTCAGCAGTGTATTTCATCAGTCTGTCTATTCTGTTCCCCACTCTAGCTCTGGTGAATTCTCTCACCCTCCTGCGCTTCTGACTGTACCCAGTGCTTGTATAAATAAATAAATAAATCTTAAAATAAAATAAAATAAAAGTTCATCCAAAATGTAGACATCTAAATGACATAGCAATACAGATCCCAGCAGGAAGATGGGTCAGACATCTTAATAACTTGCTACCTGCATCCATGGGATTCTATTAATATTTGGTTGTAACTAAATGAAAAGCTTGAGTACTATCTTTTCCCTTTGATTATAGCCAGAACTTCTAGGTTTTATTTTATTGTATGCTATTACCTTGTAAAAAGTAGGAAAAACTATGGTAACACCATGAAGCAGCCATACACCTATCAATGTTACTTGTCTTTGCTGTGTCTTGGTTATTAATAGCATTTATGTCTTAAGCAAAACTATGTAGGGGAGGAAAATGCTGTCTTGAGCAGTGAATAATATATTGTGTGTGTTAATCCAGAGTTGATGTTGTTCATCAATTTCTTGTACTGCTTGATGAGAAGACAACTCTTTTTGCCCAAACAAACCAACATCTTTTGTTTTCTCTAGATTGTGATACCATTCTTCAGTCTTTTAATCAAAGATATTTATTTCCTCAATGAGGGCTGTGCCAACCGCCTTCCAAACGGCCATGTCAACTTTGAGGTAAGAGCAGGCTGCAAAAATCTGAGAAGGGCATGCTTCTTCCAGCATTGCATCCTAGCTAAGCAACTAAAGCTGAGTCTGAAATTCTAGAATCAAGTTTCCTCTTTCCCAAATGTTTTTTTTTTTTTAAGAAAATAGTAACAACCAAGTAGAACTATTAATTGCATCATTATGATTATTTTCTGGGCCTACTCAAGTCAATTTTCACCTTTGCCTTAACAAATACCTCTACCTAATTTTTGTTCAATTAAGAAAATTATGTAGCTCAGAAGATTAGAAGCTAGAGGGAAACATTAAATGAATTTTATCTCTTCAAAGCTCACACTTTTTGATGATGGCCTTTTAAGTTCTTTTCTTTTGTTCTTTAGAAATTTTGGGAACTGGCCAAACAAGTGAGTGAATTCATGACATGGAAACAAGTGGAATGTCCATTTGAGAGGGACCGGAAGATCATGCAGTATCTGCTCACCGTACCAGTCTTCAGCGAAGACGGTGAGTTGGCCACTGGGCCGTGTACCACCAGCTTCTCAGACCCTGTGCTAGGGAAAGAAAGCTGCCTACTGCCTTGTATGGTACAAGGCTTGTCTTCTGACCTTGTTCATTGTAAGACTTCCATTACACAGCAAACCATATGATTTATCCATAAGATATTTAAGCCAGCTATGCTTTGGGCAAAAATGGAAAGTTATTGAAGGATTGAAGGATTTGCACCCCAACCCCCACCCCCCCGTCACCCCCATGTTTGGGTTTGCTTCAATTTATTTTTTTTAAAAAGGTATTTTTGGGTATTTTGATATTCAAGTCAATTTGAAAAAAACCCCAGTCAATTGCTATCCTCCACTGTTTGAAAAAGTAATGGAAAGTCCTGACCTGTTAATACATTAAGGAGTTTGAGGTGGAAAAGTGATTGATTGTATACAGAAAAAAATTCACCAACTAACCAGAAAAAAAGTTCAGTAAAAGACATGGGGACTTATTCTATTGATTTGTTATATCCTAATATTATAGAAATCAATTGTATATATAGCTGACCATATCTCCTACTAAATGGATAGTGCTTATGATAATACTGAAGAGCTCTTTAAATTAATATTACTCATTCCAGAGGGGATTTGATTATTTTTAACCTCTATAGATATGCTTAAAAAAACACAAACTTATCAATCTTTGAATAAAGATTCCTTTTTATTTTAAAGAAAAAATATTCAAAGACTGGGAAATTAGCTTCGAAAAATCTGGCTTTTTATCTACGAACTTTTTTTTAAAAATCAAGGCTACCAGCCCCTTTTCTATAATGGACACAAATGTGAGTGGATGAGAGCATATTGTGTCTTGCATTCATAAGCCTTTCTTTCCCCTAGCTGGTCTCTTAGTTAATTAAGTGCCTTTTTGGCCTAGAGACCTTAGGTTTTTGTTAAGGTGCCAAGGAACTAAGTGATGGTTGTGTGCTTAATAAAACTTTGAAACTCTCCATCATAATCTGATAATTTAAAGACTATGTTTTGCTATAGTGCTTGGCTCAGATTGGGCAGGGGAGGGGTGATATCATATAATGATGGGTGATAGAGAGGGCATCACTGTTAATGCCTACTTGTTTGTGGTTGATTATAGCTCTCTACTTGGCTTCCTATGAGAGTGAAGGACCTGAAAATCATATAGAGAAAGACAGATGGAAGTCTTTAAGGTGGGTCTCAACGCTGCTCACTGCTGTGCACATGTGAAGATGATGTTGGCCTTAATTGAAGAATGCCCAATGCTTTCCAGCAGTCCCTGCCCGGAAGCCCCTCCAAGTCCTGTGCACCTACCCCCTCTTAACTGAATCTCTGTGCCTTAGAATCCTCCATAGCATCGTTCAGTTTTACTGCCTTCGCTTTTTTAGACGCACGGATACAGAGTGACCCTCTTCTTCCCGTCTCCCATTATTTTATTGAATGAAAAATTAAACTTCTCCCAGGCATGGAAAAAAGAGCACTGACTCAGTTTCTTCACCTAAAAGATAAGAAGTTCAGACTATGTGTCTGAATTAACTCTAACTCTGAGCTTTTATTTGACTTGAGAGCAAAGAGACCTAATTGCTGGCTGGTTAATTTTAGTGTATCATTATCAGCTGTATCTTGGTCTGTTTTTAGTTTGGGAGAGGGAGTTTAAACATAATTTAGAATTTAGAAAATTTTCTTAATCTATGAGTATTTTCAAACAAAACTAAGGTGAATTTGAGTTTTAAGCATTTGAGATACTTTGAGAGACAAAAGAAGTCCAGAATATAGTAATAATATGTTCAAAATGGCCATTTGTGTATTTCTACTTAGAGACTCTAGGAACAACTACCTTTTTATACCATGGTAGTTGTTTTTGGTTTTACCTTTCAGTGAGGCAGGATGATGTAACAAAGACTTTGGAATTATCCTCAGAAGGAGTCATGGTGATTGGAGATAATTTCTTTTCTACTTTACAAAGTATTTCAGATGTATAAAAAGGAGTAAAGGATGATGTCTACCCATGATTCCAACTCCATATAAAAATAAAATTGCATATGGTGGTATCCCACTTATAATCCTCTCCAGTCATGATTTGAGATGCTTCTTTTATCCCAGATACAAACATAAAGGTGTGGCCAAAACCTGGAATCCTGGGATAAACAGGCTTGCTGTTCTGTTGCCCCACTTTACTTTTATGCAAATTTGTGTTTGGTGGTGGCACATTGATATTAAAATTTTGTGTTACTCTGTATTGGTATTAAAGAACATTTACTGTACTGTTTAATATTACTCATGAATTAAACATGAACCTCAGAGTACACATCTTGCTGGATAAAGGATTTCTGAATTACATCTTATAGTTACCCTTTTTAGCTGGATGTTTGCCTTCTGTATTTCTCCTTTTAATTCCCCATTTCCATTTCTTAAAATCTTAAATGTGATGTGGCCCCAGTATACAACTTAGCTATTGTTACTTTTATAGATTTTTAAAAATGATAAATTGTCTATACACAAGTGTATCTGCAATACCTGTGAAATTCCAGCCATAAAATTAATACAACCCTACCACATACTTCTTATCTGGTTATTCTTTGCCGGTTGTTATTCTTTTGTGCCATATTCCTGTTGATTAGCGGTTAGGGTGAAAGGGCTTATAAGTCAGAGGGTTGATAGTAAAAGCTATGGGTTGAATTGTACAATCCTCCCCCTGTCTGTACATGCAAAAACAATCACATTTAACATTTGATTGGTTGAAATGTGACCAAAGAATTTACTAGAGGATGTAGAAATGTGAAGCAAAAAGAGGGTGTACTGTACTGGATTAACATCAGGCAGGAATCCGTCAGTCAGTCCACAGTAGTACTCAACTCAGAAGTGCTCATCGTGATACACTGAGAGGAGTTCTTGGAGGAACAAGCAAGGGCACAAGTAGAGTGAGTGACCAGTATAAGGAGACACGTATAGATGCAGAGAAGATGTATTCTTTGGTATAAAACACTTGTTTGATATTATTTTTTTTTAAATATTTATGTATACAAGAATTGGGGCACAGGCCAGAGGTGCAGGGGGTGAGAGGATTCACCAGAGACAGAGTGGGGAGCAAAACAGTGAGATCTACTGAAATACATTGCTGAGGGGAGCAGAGGGTGAGACAGGAGAGGTCTGCTATGCCATGTGGGTAGCTCCCTGGGGATCGACCTCGTGCTGCAGTGGCTGACGATAGCTTATGATAGCACTGCATCTTTAACTCCTACACCACCTGGGAGGCCTTTAAAATTGTTTTTAAGGAACTTGGAAGAACAAGTTGCCTTTTGAGTCTCTGGATTTAAGCCACACACTCTGCCTTTTCCACATCCATGTGTATTCTCAAGTTCCCTTCCAGGGCCGCCACCCATGACCCTCCTCTCTCCCGTAAGAGTCCCTCTGAGCTCAGAACTAGGGCAGTCTTCTCCGGCTGCAGACCATGTACTGTTTGGTAGTGGAAGTACTGCTTTTTCCTACTGCCATGGAAGCCTCTTGTGGGCAGGCACAGGGTTTTCCCCTCATGTAAACCACAGGTCTGGACACATGCCCTGCAGTGCTGAGGGTGGCATGGGGCTACTGTGGGTGTTGGCCAAGGGAGTAGCCACAAAGGGGATAAAGAAAAGAATGTAGATAGGTTTTGATAGTTTGCAAAGCCATGTGTGTCAAGTGGAAACTGAGATTAGTTATTCTAGAATAACAGTCCCTACCATTATTGAAGGCAATGAGATATTTTTTCATAGATCCTTTACCTGACACTTTTCAGCAGTGGCAATAACAAATACACTCTAAGGGCAGATGCCTTTCTTTGTCACTTGCTATTTAACTGCCCTCAGTGGTCATGGACTGTGAAAATGAAGACGCATTATCTATTAAGTAAACCCATCTGTGATAAGACCAGAATATAACCAAATACTTTTTTTCCTAAAAAAACATTATTAATGACCTTTTGTTTCATTTTCATATAAAGCCACGTAAAAGATAGATTTACCTAAAAACAAAATTTTCATCTGTCTAGTAATATTTAAGTGACTAACATTTCTTCCCCAAAACCCAGAACTCCACAAAGTTTGATATTTTCCCTCTTTCTAATTATTAAAAATCAAACGTAAAACACAGGAAAGGTGAAGGTAGGTTTGGCAATGCATTTTAATCCTAATTCAAAAATTTTGCCACACTCTTGCTTATAATGTCTTCTTTATTACTCAGGTCAAGCCTCTTAGGCAGAGTTTAACGAGCGGGACGCTGATCGCTGCTGCTGCTGCTGCATCTCCGGTCCTTGAGCCACTGGCCTTTGTTTTCTGGCATCTACGGAAAATCACGAAGTCCCTGCAAGTGAGCTCCCCAAGAGCAGATGGGGAACTGATTTCCCACAGCTGACAGATTGACTCAGATTTTGTGAGACTGAAATGTTCACTGAAGACACTTGGGAAAGAATCCTCCTAAGATCCCAGCGCTGCACATGATTCATCTCCTGGAATTTCCATGTGAATCACAGCTCTGCACCTGGATGGAGCTTTCTTTTGTGTGTGTTTTTTATTTGGTTGAACATTTGCTGCTAATGGGACTTGTCCAGCTGAGTGCTGGCTCTTAGGAAGCCCATGTTTCTTTGTTAACTTAAATGAAAAAGGGAGAGGAGGGAGGGGAAAACCCCCTCTGTAAGTCCCCAACCTCAGCTCCATCCGTCTTGCCAGGGGGGACAGACTGGTGGACTCCTGCTCCCCTCGTGCGTGCTGTCTTGTGAACGCCTCTCCTCCCTCTTCCTCCAAGGTTTTGAGTTGGCTGCTGGTTAGCAAACTCCTTTTTACCCATATAAGTTATTTAATATAATGATGAAGCTCAACACTGTGGTAGGAAAATAGCCACTAGAAAAAGAAGCAGAGTTTGTCATTGGACTTTTTAATGGTCTAGAAGGACTTTCATTTTCTTTGCCCTGCTCAGCTGTTTACAACTGACCACTGTATTTTACAGATGTATTTTTCAGTAGTTTTTTTGTTATTTAGTATTCCATTATTCCTACTTTTTTTCTCTTGTAAACTTAAATGATCTGACTTTTAGGGTCTTGGAAAAACCCAGAGCCTAATTACAGTTTAATTTTTTTAACAGACTGTTATTTTCATTCATTACCTTTTGGAGTCTGTTGGTGACTAAACATGTGAACAAAGAATACATTGGAAAACTTACACCCCCCCACCCCCACCCCGCAGACCCTCCCACTGCAGCAGTGAACAAAACAAATGAAAAACATCTTGCTGTTAACTTAAAGGTCGACCTAATTGTGAAATAGTTCGCCTTGTTAAACATCTAAATAAGTCTGTAGTTGCTCTGCAAACAGCCGTTATATTTATTTACTCTAGGAGAAACTGTAGAGTAGTAAACTGTGCTAATGAAAAACAAAACATCTTGTTCAAAACAGAGATGTATTTGAAAACATAATGACATTGTTTGGAAAAACAGAGCATGTATGTTTGCTGCACGCCATCTCAGTAGACCTGAAATGCCTCCAAGCTGTCCCTTTACAGCCATCAATATATTTTACACTCTGCAACTAAGAGTGGTAGCGTCTTTCTTCTCTTTATGGTTGGGATTATTGGGCTGGAGGGGCTATAGTCTTAGCAGTTCAATGCACATGACTGAAAGTGTGTCCATCCTTGAGGAAGTGGCCTTGGGGAGAATGTGTGTGTGCTCATTGCTTTTCTAAAAATGAATCTTGGGAAGCATTTAATAAACATTGCTTGCCAGGTAAGGTAACTTGCTGAGACGTTAGCACAGATGATCATCCCACTTTTTAGGGGTAGAGGTAAAACAGCATTAGAGAGTCCCAAGGCTGGGGCATAGGTCTGTGGGTTCTCACCCATATGCTCATAATGTGCTTGCAAGAGATGACTAAGGCTCAGGGTGCAACTTCAATGGGATTTATTAAAAAACGGAAATCGGAAAAAAGGGAAGTTCTAAGTGCACAGATGGCTGGCTGCCTCACCCCAGCCCAGAGAGTCCACAGTGTCCAGTGGTCCAAAACAAAGGCCGCTCATTCAAGATGGCACTGTCTCTGCTGAGAGCCTGGAGCTGGCGACACACCGGCTAGCAGTTGATCAAGATCCAACTCACAGCGACAGCCAGAGTTGTGGTGCTGCTGAGGTGACACCACAGCAGTCAGCAACACCTGTGCCAAGGCCTTGTTGGCCAGTGCCTGACACTGGACCTGATGGTGCCAGAGGGTCAGAGCAGTAGACAGCTCTCAGGAGTCACTGGACACAGGTCATCAGTCCTGATGGTGCCAGAGTACAGGCACGAGTGTTACAGCCTATGAGAGCTGATAGTCTTTAAGGGAAGACACCAGGCACAGGACCTCGGGCACAGACCAGTGGTGCCCATCAGCAGGTCAGCTTGGAGGCAAGGACAGCATTTAGGTTTCAATTTGAAGCAGAGATCAGATGTGGGGGTCTCAGAGGTCTGCCAAGGTCTATGAAGTTCTTTCTAGGAAAAGGTCCAGATGAGTCTGAGTCCAAAAGTCTGAATCAATCCCTCTGGAGCCTCAGCTTATGTCCCTTGCCTTTCAAGTGTGATCAGTCCATTCACAGTAGCAGCTGTCTGATGGGCACTGGTCAAGCTGCAATCAGATTGGCTCATTTTTCTATTCCAGCATCATATTCAAAAGGGAGATCCCAGTCACCTGCCCAGAACCAACCTGCGCGGAGGTCAGGGAAGCCACCTTGACCCTGTACCAGACCACGGCTGCAGAAGCTTGGGGCTGGCCTGCAGACTGCTGGCCCTTAAGCCCATTCACACCCCGAGGAAGCAAAAGCCATGCAACTCCTATTTCATAAACAGGCCTACTCGTTAACATCATCACCACTGTCATGTGGTCCAAGACCATATCGCCAATGAGACACAAAGATTCAAGCTACGCTCTAATTCCAGAGTCTATACTTTCAACCACACCACCAAGCCTTCTCAAACTTAAGTCTTGCAAATAACCCAGGGATCTTGTTGATCTGCAGATTTAGATGCTATAAGTCTGGGGGTCATAGATGCTGCTGATGCTGACGGTTCTGGAAGCTCTTAGGGCAGTGCGGCATTGCTCAGGGCTACCTGCTTCTTGGCACTGCCTTTCCCGCAACCCGAATGCTTTAGTTCATGAGGTGACAGCAGCTAGGTGTATCTTTTGACCATTTACATCAGGAGTTGGCAAACTATGGACTGCTGGTCATGGCTGCCTGTATTGTTTGACCCACAGTTAACAATGGTCAAAAATCAAAAGACTCATAATTGATGACACTTGAAGATTACATGGGATACAGATGTCAGTGTTCATAAATGAAGTTTTTTTCTTTTTTTAAAGATTTGTCTATCTATCTGTCTGTTTGTTTGTTTATTTATACAAGCACTGAGTACAGTCAGAAGCATGGGAGGGTGAGAGAATTCACCAGAGCCAGAGCGGGGAACAGAACAGGCAGACTGATGAAATCCACTGTGGAGGGGAGCAGCGGGCATGGCAGGAGAGGTCTGTTGCGCCATGTGGGACCCTCACTGGTGGCCGGGAATCGAACCAGCGCTGCAGAGGCTGCAGGCAGCTTCGCAGCCTAACGCTCAACCGCTGTGTCACCAGGGGAGGCCCCATAAATGAAGTTTTATTGGAACTCAGCCACACTGTTCATGCATCACTGTGACTGCTTTGTGCTGCAAATGCAGAGCCTTACAGTTTCAATAGGGACTGGATGACCAGTAATGTCTCAATATTGACTCTGGCCCTTTACAGAAAATTTGCTGTCCCCTTATCTAAGTGATTATTTTGAGCATAACAATGAGTTTGCAAAAATGCCGTGACATCTCTGTTATACATTGGATACATAAATGTGGCTACTGAAAATATTTGCTAAAGTGGCATTAGACCTAAAATGTGTAATTCTAAGGCTATTTAAACAAAGAGTTGTCATATAAGGGGAGGCCATTCCAGGACATGGCCTCCTATTTTAATGTGCGGATCAGCCAGAAATTTGAGGCACACATTCACTTACCTGTGGAAATCATTTACTATTTTTCCCTTTTTGCAGCGTGTGTGGATTTGGACTCCCCAAAGGGCTCATACACACATTTATAATTTATGTGACTGGCTGGAAGCCTTGGTAAATACAAGCATGAGCAGCACCCGGCGATGTCAGTCAGTGGATTCCTATTCAGGATGTGTTCTGTCCTGGCACGCCGCGCATTCCAGAGCAGCAGGCTCTGAGCTGAGGCTGGAAGGTACCTCGGATCGAGTGGGGTTTGGTGGGGAAAAAGAGCACACCTTTCACTGTCTGAAGTGTCTCTTTTCTCAAGACACGGGCCCGTGTTCCCAGGGGTGGCCTGTCTTTTCTCTAACAAAGAACAGCTCTGGAAACAAGCTGGCTTGCCTTTGTCTCTGGAAGTTCATGCCTTTGCCTCTCCATTCACCTGATTCTGACATCGTGCTTGTTTCCTCATGCTCACATTTCTTCTAGCACACTTTTACTTTTTTCTGTACTCTCTTTTTCTAGCTGTTGCCTTATGCTTCCTTAAACATTTAGAACCTCAATGAAGACTACTCTTGGAAGTTGAGCTGCTGAACTATGTACAAGTGTCGAACTGTAGATGATTAACATCCCCTCCTTCTTGGGTGCATTTTGTTTACCCTGTGGCCTGTCTCAGCAAAAGGCTGTGCCTGCCTCTGTTCCAAATGTGTCTTACTATTCTGCCGGAGAATGCACACTGGGAATAGAACAGAGAGTTAGGCTGCTTTTCTCTTGGGGCTAAGGGTTCAAAGGAATTTCTGACTTCATTTCCTGGGGGGAAAATGTGACTAGTGACCTGGAAACTTATTCACTAAACATATAAGACTTGCAGATATTCCTATGGTGACTCTATTAGCTTTACCCTTCAAAGGAAAGACTTTTTGACAGATTTAGGCTTCTAGAGTTTTAATGGAAAATAGGCACTTGCTAAATAATTCAAACCAAAGTCTTTTTTTTCTGGGTTTGAATGATCAGATAATTGCTTCAATTCGTTGCTTCGTGTAATCAGGATCGCTTGAGATGTTGGAATTTGAGGTTCATTACTTGACTCTACTCAATGCTAACAAAAGAGATGTTAGAATGCGAGGGTCTTGTGTCCAAACCTTACCTGTCATGCAAAACTAGCAAAGGAGGTCGACTCCATGCAACATAGATCTCTGCCTTAACCTCTGCACTTAATCAACTCCTCTGAAAGGATGATCATATTTTTCTTAATGCAATGAAGTTCCCAGCCAGCCAATTCCCTTTTTGGTGCTAGCAGCTTTCAGCAAGCTTAAAACCTACTCTGTGTGCCTGAACCCCGCTTCACTTCTCTAAGTCAATCTTAATCTAATAAGAGATGAAACATCCAAATGTGTATAATTAGTTCTGGATGGTCTGAGGCAGCTGTGTCAGAATATTGTTAACTGTTTGTGTGCTGTGTTTACATGTGCACATCAGACAACGCTTTAGGACTTTTTGGTAATGCTTTGTAGGTCACGATTTAGGGAATCATGAGGAAGGAAGGGAACTAATAATTCTTGGAATAAAAAAAAATTATATCCTCAAAGTTTGCTTCCTTTCTCTCCTATTACCTACACTGCTTAGAGAAAATGAAAGTTATCATGAAATCATCTTTCTCCAGATGAATCACTGTGGGAATAGAAGTTTGGCAGACTGTGTTGTCAACTTGGTTGAGACATGGCAGTTGGAAGACTGTGGGCATTGTTAAGTGTTTTGTTATATAGTCAGGCATCCTTATAAGTGCCAGGGGACTGTGTGTGCTTGGGAAGTGCATGCTGAATGTACAAGCAAGCCAATTATCAGCCTGGTTCCTGGAGATTCATAGATTTTCACATTATTCAGGTTTCATCAATTGCAAATGTGCCCAAAGTCATCCAAATTTTGGACATGACTATAAATGTAAGTGATTCCTATCTGTTCTCATGGGTGGCATTATCCCATGAGGAAATTTAAGGCACTGAGGTTTTTTTTTTAAAAAAAAACTGATTATTGGGGCCTCCCAGGTGGTGCAAGGGGTTAAACGCAGCACTGTGAAGCTATCCGTAGCCTCTGCAGCATGAGTTCTGTCTCTGGTCAAGGTGACCCACATGGCGCAGCAGATCTCTCCTGTCTCGCCCACTGCTCCCCTCAGCAGTATGTTTCAGTCAGTCTGCCTGTTCTGTTCCCCACTCTGTCTCTGGTGAATCTTCTCACCCCCGCATCTCTGGCCTGTACCCCAGCTCTTGTATGTATAAATAAATCAATCTTTAAAAAATAAAAAAAAATAGATCATTAATTAGACCATTAACATTCACCTATATATTTTAATGCCAATAATCATTGCAAGAAATTCATCTCTTAAAATAATATTAAAATTCATCATTTAAAAAATCTGAGACCAGGATTCTGGGATAAGCTTGCAATACATTCTGTGAGAGCATTAGATGAGAGCATTGGATGGGCATTTTAAATGAGAACTAAGTGCTAAACCTCACTTCCCCCGGATTTGTAAGGGCAGGAATAGACACTGAGCAGGTTTTCTAGGATCCCATGCAGACCGGGTAAAGCAGGAATCGGAGTCCTCAGTGGTTTTGCAGGTTTTTTATTGGGGTTCACCAGGCATATGGCAGGCAGGGGTTCTGAGGGGCCGGGAGCCTGGCAGTCCTCCCAGCCCCCAGCAAGTCTTCACTCTATCTGGGCTTTCCGGCCTTCTCTCGGCTTCTTTTTGGCTTTTCTTCGGCTTGTCTTTCGGCTGCTGCTGCTTCTCTGCTTCTACTGGCGTCCCTGTGACGCCGCCCTTAAAAGCACAGTCTTAGCGCAGGTGTACCCACTTCAGGTGCCCGCCATCAGGCATGCATTCAGGATCATAGGATTCCCTCATCTATCCTGATAGTGGGAGGGCAGAAAAGCCTGATACCTTTTGCCTTACCCTATACTCCAGATTTCTTGGGGACCTTCCTGAAAACTTCTGAATCTTGCTAGCCTTTCTAATCTGTTAAGTAGTGGGTGTGGACTAATTAACATGGAATAGCCCTTCCGGGCTAGAAGTCTGGGGTTCTGGAAGGCACTTTCTCAGTTGCTGAACTAAAAGGTGACTAACAAGCAAAGACAATATCCTGAGTTTGTGCCTCCAACCTTGGCCTCTTCCTGCCTGGGCCTTTGTGTTTTGTTTCATTGTGTTTGAAGAAGGAAGGGATAGGAGGCTAATTGCTATTTGATAGGAAACAAAGGGCTCATCTCACCCTTTCAGTTTCAGTTAAGGGACACACAGAGTTCTTTATAATAAAGAGTGATTGTCACCTGATCACAAATGAGAAAATGCCCTTTGTGCAAGAGCAGTTGTATGATTCCAAGAGTGTGAGACGGAGAAATCATAGTTTCTAAAGATGAGAAGAAATAGTTGTGTTTAGATTATACCTTTGCCATAGCAGCTGCTGATTCTATAGGTAAAACCATACATGTGAATGGAGTGCCTGCTTACAACTAGTCATTTACAAAGGAGCTGTTATTTGACTTGAAAGACCAAGACTTGGATGCATGATGATTGTAGGATAAGGTAAAAAAAAGTGTTTTTCAGGCTTTTCTGCCCTCCCGCCATTAGGATTGATGACAGAACCCTGCGGTCCTGAATGCATACCTGATGGCGGGCACCTGGAGTAGGGTGTGGGCATGCGTGGGTGGATACACCTGTGCTGAGAGACTGGGCTTATAAGGGCAGCTTGACAGGGACGCCAGAAGAACCAAGAGAACAGAGAGCAGAGAAGCAGAGAGAACACGAGAGAATGCCAGAGAGCCCAGAAAGAGTGAAGACTTGCTCGGGGCTAGGAGGCCTGCCAGCGCCCGCTCTGGCACCCCTGCCTGCTGTGTACCTGGTAAATCCCAATAAAAGCCTGAAAAGCCACCAAGGGCTCCAGGACTTCTCCTTACTCTGCTCAGATCATAGAAAACCTGTCCTGGGTCATTGCTGCCACTACAATGATCATTCTGCATGTTGCAAACTTTCATTTCTTAGGCCAGGAGGGGCGGGGGTGGGGTGCAGCCTCCTCAGAAGGCTGCCCAGATAGCGGTCAGCTGTGGAAATTGACCTCCATGGGAGGGAAGCACAAGGCGTGCTGTGTCAGTCCCGGGAGGAGGAGATCTCATGCCTTGGGTTATAAGTGCTCTGTGGATCCTAATCCAGGAAGACCTTGGCAAAAGATAAAAGATCAAAGAAAGAAAAAAGACAAACTCTTTAGAGAATAGTGCAGAGGAATGTGTAAATAACAGCTTTTGACAAGTAGGATAGTTTAAGAAGGGGCGGGATATTACTCAAAGTCATTTCAAATCTAATAACCCTGAAGCTAGGAGATCTGTTCTCTTGGGAAATTACCGACTATTTGCTATTAAAATAGATATTAGCTAAATAAATACATTAGCTAACTGGGAGGATCATTTTCAATCTAGTAACTTACTGAACTGACTTTAAATTTTATAAAATTCTGGAAAATAGGCAGCACCAAACCCTCTCTATATTCAAATATTAGTTAGGCTTTTTGTGCAGGGCTAAAAGTTGCTGGCTGGGGTATTTTCTCTCTAAGCCAGTTCAGACTTAGACAGGAATTAAAAGTAACCAAGGGGTTTTAAGTCCCCCCCCAAATAAAATGTTTGAGAATTGCAAGTATGTCTTTCCTTTATTGGAATCTCTTGACTTTAAGATAAATTCAGCCCTCCTATGATGCCAGTTACACTGTGGAATAAAAGTGATCCCTTGGCTTTGCCCTAAAATTTTATAGGGAGGTGAGGATGGAGGTCTACTACTACGATATTTTTACTAATATTACTTCTTGTGTTCATAAAAGTCACGGTGCAAACAGTTCTTGTGGTTTTCTACTATTTTTTCAGCTCATACTCTGTTGACCTAGAATGAGCCCCAAGGGAGATTTACTCTGCCCTCATTCAGACCCAGGTGGAAGCTGCTGACCTTTCATTCCCAGACACTATTTCCTCAATGTTACAGTGAATTCTAGCAGAGATGGAAGGTATGAAGGAAGGCAATTCTATTGTTGCTATCACTGGTTTCCTTTTACAGCACCATCCGCAGGTGCTGTTGTATCTGGAGTCTCCCTTTTCTTTGCCTTAACAAAGAGTCCGATAGATTATCCTTGCTTACATGGGCCTGGATCCCAGGAGGTAATGGTCACTTGCCCCATGCCTGCAGAGGATTGAGGAATGGAGGGTGGAAACGCGGCCCAGCCTACAACAGACAACATTTTCCCTAGTAGACTTAGTAAGTTCTGAACTCCCTTGCTACCTCCTTCACCTATCTTGGTCTTTCTCCTCACTCTTCTTCAAATCAAGATAGCCCATTTCCTCAGGGCTTACTGAATTTGAAGGTTTAAATGTGTTCATCTAATGCATACTCTTAGGCGATTGACTGAGAATCATTTCAGTTAGTGTGCTAGCTAGTAGTTTTCAGGCATATAAAAGAGTGAAATTGTAAAAATTAGGTAGCAAGGAGAGAAATGTGGATGGCGGACCTTGTAAAACTGTAAAATATAGGAGTTTTAAAACCAGTGCTTGGTTTATTTAGCCACTAATCTGGGTTGGTGAATGGCCCAGGGCTAGAACTACAATCTAGACTGTGCATTTGCACTGAGCAGATTTCTCCAAAGAGGCCAGCCTGACTCACACTGTCCAGGCTCATGCTTAGCAATTTGTGATGTTTTCAGCTATTCTAGCACTTTTGAATTCACAGATTCTTTGTCAAGAAAAAAAAAGGAAAAACCTGATTTGAGATTGACTGAGTACCTGTGTGTGCTGCACATTATGCCAAGTGCCAGAGATGCTGAATGTGAAAAGGACCCAGCCCCTATGTGGAAGGAGTGCATCTTCTCCCGAGAAGATTGCTCTGTGGGGCCATGGGTTTTGAAAATCAGTCTCTCATTGAAACCATCGTTCTTAGCAAATCATCTTGGGAGATCAGAGGGTTTTTCATGGTGGATGCAAATCAGAGCTTTCATGATTGTTTTCTGGGGACTCCTTTTGCACGTGGAGCTGGACAGCCATGTGTGGAAACATCACTTTATTCTGCACAAGGAGGGGAAGAAGACTAGGGACTGAAACCTACCCAGCCCCCTCACCATGCTGTGAAATCACCAGGTTCCTGCCTCCCCCTGGAAGAAGGGCACTTTAATGTAATCCAGCCTCGCTGATGAAGTGTCTTTTCCTAAATGGCACAAAGTCTCTTGATATTGTAGGAGCAGAGAGGAAATGTCTCCCAACTCTCTGAGTTTTTCTCAGGCTGATTAAGGAATCAAATTGACATCAGACAGATTAATAGGACAAAAGAACAAATTTAATTTTATATTCATGGAGAATTTACATGGATATAGATTCTAAAGTAAACGGGGGTATATATACCGTGTGTGTGTGTGTGTGCATCTAGAGCTAAGGAAGGGGATAAGGTCCTGAGGCTTCAAAGAGAGAAGCAGGACTCATAATGAAGAGGAAGGGACTGATATTGAGAGGACCAGATGTCCTATAGCTAGACGTTTGTCCTGCCATATAGGTAAGTTTCTCTGATATAAAGGTTATTTCTGGTAAAAATCCTAAATGTGGATAAAACCCTAATTTCTATTCTTCTAAATAGTAAAGAGAGTGATAAAAGTAAATGACAGTAGGGCCTTAGTTGCACTTAGCTCAAAACAATCCACGTGCAAAGTGACACGTCTTGTGAAGGCTTCTTTACTATGCCAGCAGCAGCCCTGCAGCAGGCACAAACCAAATGCTTTACTCAAAGAAATATCTTATGTTTGTCACTGCTGGGTTGGGATTTAAGGTGACTTGAGAGGTAGTCAGTATCCAGATGGAGAAACGATTTGGGCTCCGTGTTAAGAAATTGTACTTTATTCTAATAGTCTATTTGGATCACTGAAGTATTTTTAGAAGTGAGGTGACAAGGTCAAATGTGCATTTTAGCAAGATAGCACGGGCTGCTTAGTAGAGGATGAATTGACTGGGTGGGAACTGGGGGCTGGAGGATGTGGTATGTGAAAGGATCCCAAGAAGAATAACTTGGAAAAACTAGATATTAGATTCTTGGACCAGACAATCTATTAGAGTGACTGAGCCAAACAAGGAGGTTGGAGAGGAGGAGATGGATTGCTAGTGTTAGGGAGGCAGAGCTGAAAGCCCTAGGTGGAGGTGGCTGAGTATGGGGGCGCCATGAGGATGATGAGGAACTGCTTTAGGGGAGCACAGTTGTCTGCAGGTCTGTGTAATGGGCTGAATCATGTCCCCCAATTAGATATGTTGGTCTCCTAACCACAGCATCTCAGAATGTGACTTTATTTTGAGAGAGGGACTTTAACTTTACAAGTTAAAGTGAGGTTATTTATGTGGATCTTAAAATAGTATTATTGGTATCCTTAAAATGGAGGGGGACCTGGACTTAGGGAGGTAGGCATGAAGGGAGATGCCCTGTGAGATGGAGTTGTGCTGCCACAGCTGAGGCACCCCCAGAAGCTGGGATGGAGGTGGGGATCACATCCTTCCCTGGGGTCTACAGCCCTGCCAACACCCCCATCTCACTTCCAGCCTCCACAACTTGGAGATGGAAAATTTTTGTTGTTTACATCATTTGGTTTGTATTATTTATTGTCAGCCCTGGAAAGCTAATGCTACCTGTCTATTTTATGATTAAATTATTTATTAGCTGAAATATTCCATTAATTAAATCCCTCTAATAAAGAGGAAGTTTGTAGAGAGATTAAGTAATACTCCCTGCACCTTACCTAGAACTCCACAGCTACGATCATTCCATGTTACTGCCAACATCCTTTTATGTTTCCATATTTCATTTATTGTTATGTCCAATTGTATCATGTCTTAATCAGTGTAAAATGTGTGAGTTGTTTGCAAAAATTGGTGAAGGCAGTTAAATAGATATCATGGAAGTGGATGTGATTGAGTCCTAAGTTCCAACCCATGGTGAGAGGGGACATAGGGACTGAATGGTAGACTCAGAAACGATGACTCTGGGGCAATAAAATACCCCCTCATTTTACAGTTGCATGCACTTATATCTAGAGAATGTGTGACCTTGGGCTAGTGCTATGACAAACTTGTGAGAGGGCTAGAAGTTAAGATTTGATCTCTTGTCTTGTAGTCAATTTCTCCCTAATTGCTGGTTAAATGCTGAATTTTCCTTTGAACTGAACTGGTCTGATGCTACCCCCAGTGTTTGAATGCAGGTATTCAAAGTCAAATTTTCACAGGGCAACCCTGATATAAAATGGGTTGCCTGACTGTGGGTCCTCACCTGCATGCTTAAAGGGGACTTAAACTGCAGGCACACACTAAACATTAACAAAGGTTTATTTACAAGGGAAGGGGAAATGAGGAAATGTACAACTCAGGAGAAAAGAGGGGGGATAAATTCTTAAATGTGTCCTACCCATTCCGCTGACCTGGAATCCCAAATTGACCTGTTGAGACCTACTTGGCCGAGAGCACAAGCGAAGTGCCTGAGACCCCACTAACATGGCTAGTTTTATTAACAAACAGAGAAAATGGCTGCTTAACTCCACCCTTAGGTACTTGCAACTTCCCTTTGGGGATCATGGGATTTGTAGTTCCCAGTGTCTTGATGGAGTAGGGGTGGCATCCACAAAGCGTGTGTGGAGTTTGCTCAGGACATCATTTCCCCCTTACGAAATGACCTGAAACTTTCCATCCTGCAGTAGTTCAAGGAAAGCGATATAATTCAAATAAACAGCAGCTTATAAGAGAGAAGACAAAGCTAATGTAAAGAGTAAGAGAAATTTTTGCACTGGCTGCTTCTCAGTGTCCTTTGCTGATTGTTTGTCAGTCTCAAAACACAGGATCACCCCAGGGTTTAGTGACCCATTTCTATATTCACTTTATAAGTGACTTTTTCAGTCCTATTGCTTTACAGTCTTACTACCTGATGACATCCCCATTTATAGCTCTGGGTCTTCTTCTCAAAGACGTGTTCACCTTGAAGCTTTTAAAGCTTAAATGTTAGAACCTTTTATATGCACAACCTCTTCTAGGATCCTGTTCCTCATTTTGTATTGAGTCCTTTGTTCTTTATCCTAAATAAGCTTCACTTAAAATCAATATAAACTCCAGGACCCACAAACCTGCATCTTACTCTGGATGTCAGACTGATACAACCAAAATCAAACAAACAAAATCTTCACTTTCCCCACCAGTGATAGCCATGAGGGCTAGCCCAAGTATTTCCAACTCTCTTGTTTTCCAGGTATGTGTAGGGTTAGACATCCCGTGATACCTTTTGAAGTTAGGCAGAGCTCTGGGATTGCTTTGTCTGCTGAAACAGGAGTGGAAGTGATTTCACTTCCATCAGGAGCTTTAGAAGCGAGAGTTCAATTCACTATGCTCCTTCTAACTGCTGTGGTGCTGAAGGAAACGTGTCAAAATGAAGCCTCAGTGCCTCTGGTCCCTTAGTGAAGACTGAGCAAGTTCCCTGTCAGCCAGCTGTGGGCAATCTCTGTGAGTGAGAGGCTCTTGTAGGTTAACCCAGGGGAACTTGGAAGTGTTTTTGCTACCATAGCATAACCTGGCCTATCCTTCCCAAATCTGTGCTTCTTCCCACCTTTGCATCTCAGCAGACACTGATTCAATCCTCGGGGTTCTCAGGTTGAATTATCTGCCCTATCCTTGATCCTTCTTTCTTTCATGGTATAAAAGTGGTTCTCAGACTACACCTATGAATACATCTAGAACTAACTAATTCTCACCGCCTCCACTTCCACCATGTCAAGACACCATCATCTTTTGCTGGATTATTGCCATGGTGTCCCCAACTCTTGCCTTCCTATGGCTTGTGTGCCCCATATCAACCACGGTGGTTGTTTTAAACACAGGTCCGCTATGCTGCCCATGTCAGTACTCATATTCCTATAATGGCTTTCCGCTCTCTGACAGGGAAATCTGAGGCCTTGTACCATGTGACTCTGCTGCCTTTCCAGCCTCATCTAGCACCTTCCCTCTGGCACATTAGATTAATAGTCTCCCTGATGTTCATGCATAATCTAAGTCTTTCCCTAAGCCTTCCTTGGCCTGGGTCACCCTTCTAGAAAGCTCTGTACCCTTCATCAGCTCTGCTCAGATATCTCTTTCTCAGTGACCTTCTGGTTGATCCTTCCTAAATCACCAGCCCACTAGTTTGTAATAACATATATTGAACCTATTACTGTATGCCAGATTTTCTGTTAAACTGCTCAACTCATTTACTTACAACTATCTTGTTAAATGGAAGCCATCATTCATATTTAAAGAGTCTAAAAATTGTGATGTAGAGGTGTTAAAAATTGCTTAACATCACAAAACTGTGTGACTTAGATTTATTGTGTCAGACTCTAAAATTTATGCTCTTAATTATGGTATCATTTTGCTCATAGATCAGGAGAATTCCCAAGACATGAAGACTTAATTTTGGCAATTTTTATGAAGATGGGGAGACAAGGTCAGCAAGGTTGGGATTCAAACCCAAACCTACACTTGCAGAGCACGATGGTTAGCAGTCCACAGCCTCAGCCACTCAGCCACCTTGTCTAATAATTTTGACAGTTTTTATAACAAGTGTTTATATCATCCTATGGCACACAAATTCAGACCTGGTCATAGAATAGGAAAATCTGAACTCCCTGAGCATTTGTTCCCACAGAGTGTGGATTAATGAGTCTGTGTCCATGTGGACACAGGTTTGGAATGGATTGTCAGTGGTCTTCTTCTCATTTTTATCATTGATTAGGAGGAAGGTTGAAAACATCGCAAAAGTTACATGACATCAATGGTATTTTTTTTTTTTTTTTTTACTGCTATAGTGAATTAAGACCAATCAGATGGAATTTGACAGGTTGGAGTTAAGCCTTGCATTTGGGTTCAAATTCACTTTTATAAGTTCAGGTAGAAGAAAATGGATCTTACAAATGCACATTTAAAGGACCCCAGTGATTTTACCTGACCTCTCTCTCCATGTGGACAAATAGTGAGACATTAAACAGGTTATTTTAGCAGCCCTCTCTACCTCATTAAGAAAATTCCTACATCCCATAGTTTTGTTATCTTACTGTTTTTAGTTCTGAGCACCAGGCTCAGAGGAGACTATGAGAAGGACATTGACAAACTCAGAGATCACCAAGTAAACAGTGAAAAGGGTGGTGAAGTTTCAGGACTCTGAGAGCCTGAATGCACCCAGCATGGCTGTGCCTGTCAGGAAGCTGACTCTGCTATGTAAAGGGGAAGAATGAAGGCTGGTGAATGAAAATTACAAGGAAACAGATTTCAGCTCATGGTGAAGAATTTTCTAATCAATTAATATTTCTGGAGCCCCTAGTGGTTATAGGCGATATTCCAGTGGGTGGTAACATATCTGTACCCCTGCCTGGAAGTGCTCGCTCACCAGGAAGTGAGCTGTTTACTGACTTAGAAGCCTTGACCCTGCTTAAATGCAGCATTGAAGCTGCTGTGGAAGCCAGCAGTGGCACAGGGGTAGCGGGGGTGGGGGATCTCTTCTCTCTCCCCTCAGAGACACTTCACAGAAGTGATAATTAAGCACAACTTAGAAGCACAGATATTAGTTTTGCAGGAAGATAAGTGCTAGGGAAATGGTCCCAGGAGAAATCAATACAGGAGGTTGAGGATATGCTAGAAGGATCGAAGGAGCCAACCACGAGAGATGTTTAAGATGAACTTACAGCTTCAGCCCACTTCCACGAGGACCTCTGCAGCACACATTGCACTTCAGAGTTTGTCCCCATTGGGCAAAGGAACCGGGCCTTTGTACTTCCACAGAGTCTGTCTCTCCTTATGGGACACCCTGATGGGAGAGCAGGAAAAGGATGTAACTGCCAGCATCAGCTGCGGGCAGGGCTTCTCCACAGCAATCACCAGCTGGAGGAGGGTGGGGGTCACAGATGCGGGGTGTGAGCCTGTGGGAGCAGAGCCCGCGGAGGACAACGTGCAAGATATGATTCAAAGGCCATGTAGGGGCCCCTGACCTGGTTCCACACCAACTGCGTCCTTTATCAGAGACATAGGGGGCAGCGCCTTCTAGCAAAAGAAGTAGCTGAGCAAAGGTGTGAAAATGATGTGTATTTGAGGGCTAGACCCTTATCACTGGACATAAAGAGTGAACAGAATGTATGGAGGAAAAAAAGCTGCTGTGCTAGACTTCTTTTTAGGTTAATTTTTAAAATGAAGTTCCATTTTCTTACATCCTTGTTAATTTTTTGACACTATAGGATTCCTCCCCTCAAGCGTGGTCACTGTACATGCTAGATTTTTGTGGCACCAAAGGGTGGGGGACAAACTGGCTCAAGAGAAGCAAGATTCTCAAGAAAATCTAAGAACTGTAGTATATCAGCACTGCCTGGTGGCTGATTCTGGAAGATGTTTCAGTATTTAGGGCTGCTCTGGGGATCTCACAGGCGGGAGTTAATGGAGTATGACTTCCATTCTCTAACAGATTTAATCTACCTTTCCCGATTCAAACCTCACTGGCAAGACCCCCGTGGCCAGCTAACCATCACTGACCTTGTCTGGGTAGAACTTTCTATAGCAGCATTTTTTTTAAATTTGCTGGAAAGCTTTGGGCTGGTGCCTGACCTGGGGTCCATCCACACTCACTGGGATAGAGGATAACATGCGCAAGGACATAGCAACCTGGACACATTTCAACAGCAGGGAGACTGAAGGACACGGTGGCCAGAGTAGTGGTGTGTGACTGACCAGAAAGAACTTTTCAGGAGCCAGATCGAGAACCGTCAGAGCAGTTATCCGGGGCATGGAACCAAGCAAGGGGGAGGCCCCTGAAACACCCAGGACACCAAATTGAAGGAGGTGTTCACATTCAAGGTCACAAAAGTGCAGATGAAGGGCTCCTTATATTTTTCACTCAAGTCACAGCTTACTTCACCCTATTTATGCCCTTCAGTCACCCCAAAACTTAGAGTCAGGTGGCAGTTCCTCTGTTGGTCTAGATGAGGCTCGCTGCTCCTGTGTCAGCAATCATCAGTGTTTGCCTGGTTGATGAGGGCTTTGGCTGGAACTACTAGGAAGACTAGACACTCTATTTTTTTTCTCAGTGACCAGCTCATGGGCCCAAACTCATTCATATGGAGTGAAGTTTCCAAAGAAGAATGAGAGGGTGTGTTACTCAAATCCCTCTGTGTGTCAAGTTTGCCTCTGTCCTACTGGCCAAAGCAAACTTCATGCCTAAGCCAAATCTGAAGGAGAAGTAAATAAGACTCCATCCTTTGGCAGGAAAAGCAGCACTTTGCAAAAGTGCCTGTCAATGGAAAAGGGAAAATGTGTTGCCACTTTTCAATTTACCAAAAGCTTCAGGTATCAAGGAAAGGCAAGCGGTTTCTGCCCCATTGTCAAGGGCTCCACTGGAGATGTTTAGGCCTTGGAGCTGTGTGGGCACATTGGGTGGTGAGAAATGTCGCTCTGGCTGCTAAAAGAACAGAGGACTAGCAGGTGACACAAGACAGATCAGCAGCAAGAGGGAAGGAAGAATACAGGTACCAAGGGAGCAACAGTGAGGATGGAAAAGAGAGAACAGGACCAGAAATATGGAACAGAATGAGCAAGTATGGAAAATGATCACCCACACAGTGGAGAGGAAACGGGAAGTACAGATTTAAGCCATGCCCAGGTCAGGGGTTCAAGATTTTCTTGGGCCCTCAATGTCTCCCTCTCTCCAGGATCCTTCCAGCCTTCACTTTCAACACTGCTCCCCCTCTTTCTCCACCAATAATCTTGCTTCCTGATTTATCAAGGAAATCAAGGTCAATAGGGAAAACCAACCCACTTCCACCTTCCTTCACCCATTCCGCATCCTTGCCTCACCTGCACCCTACGTGACTGTTGGCCGGGGCTGTGCTGGGACTGACTCTTCCACCCAAGACTTGGGCTTCCTCCTGTGATGATCACCCATCTCCCCACTCTCTTTGGATCTATACAAAAGCTCTTTTACAAAAGCTCACAGCCCCTTTTACACAAAGATGGGAGACAGGGGGAAAGAACATTAACTATATTATATTATAAAATCTTCCAAGATTTCTGTGAAGTGGGTCTCCCTGGTGGTGTGAGGGGTTAAGCACAGTACTGTGAAGCTATCACAGCCTTGACAGCATGAGTTCAATCCCTGGCCAGGGAGTTGACCCACATGGCACAGCAGACCTCTTCTGTCTTGCCCGCTGCTCCCCTCAGCAGTGTGTTTCAGTGAGTCTGCCTGTTCTGTTCCCCACTCTGTCTCTGGAGAATCCTCTCATCCCCTGCACCTCTGGCCTGTACCTCAGTTCTTGTATGCATAAATAAATAAATCTTAAAAAGAGACTTCTGTGAGGGGTCCAGCTAACAGTAGTCAAACACTTCCAAAACAGTTTGGATATTTTATATAAATCAGATGACCAATAATGAAGCTTCTTTGTTCCAGGTTCCAATTTTATGAGAAGTATTAAGTCTCCCCCAAGTCTGCACATCCTATTTTCTTCTTGGTAGCTGTGGTATTTTACCTGAGACAATTAATTGTCTGCGAGTTGCTCTGGGGCCCAAAAGAGATAGAAACACTGGAAGACGATCAGAGAGTCAGGTCGGACATGACTGAGGGAGAGGGAAGGCTTCATTTCTGTGGAGATATGAAAGCAGAGCTAACTAGGCAGTGACTAATGATATGATAACTGTCTGTAAACACCAAGTGTGTATGATGTGAGTGCCAAGATGTCATTGCCTCACTCAACACGATGATACAATCTGAACAGTAACATGGTACATGAAAGAAATAGAGCATCCTGAATTTCCGCCACAGGGGGGGAGAAAGAGGTTAAAATGAGTCATGAAGATTACTTTCTTTTCTCTGAGGAAAACTCCATTCATTCGTCCATCCATCCATCCATCCATCTATCCATCCATCCATTCTTCCTTTCTTTAAAGATTTATTTATTTATTTATCCAAGCACTGGGTACAGTCAGAAGCGCGGTAGGGTGAGAGAATTCACCAGAGCCAGAGCAGGGAACAGAGCAGGCAGACTGACGAAATACACTGCTGAGGGGAGCAGTAGGCGAGATGGGAGAGGTCTGCTGCGTCATGCGGGACCCTTGCCCGGTGGCCGGGGATCGAACCGCGCTGCAGAGGTTGCGGGCAGCTTCGCAGCCCAGCGCTCAACCGCTGCGCCACCTGGGGAGGTCCCATTCTTTCTTTCTCCAACAAAGTACTAAAGTTGTACACAGAAGCCATCTTTTCAGGATTCCCCACTCACACCTCCTGGATCCCAGCCTCAAACCTTTCCTTCACTTCCTGAGTAGC
The DNA here is from genome assembly GCF_964194135.1 of Talpa europaea. Taxonomy (NCBI): domain Eukaryota; kingdom Metazoa; phylum Chordata; class Mammalia; order Eulipotyphla; family Talpidae; genus Talpa; species Talpa europaea. Next base: position 95,385,221 of record NC_140071.1, read on the forward strand.
CTTTCGAAATCCTCTACATTGTTTCCTTCCAATAATGTTCAGCTAAAGAATTACTGTTGAAAAGATCAAAGCAAGAGTATCCGGAAGTGTACGTGAACTCAAGAGAAAAAAAAAATCCACACCAGGCTTGACATTGCATTCTAGCTGACTGTGGCTCCTGGAGGTGCCAGTCTGGATAGACAATGAGTCAGTGCTTCCCTCACCACTGCTGTAAATACACACCGGGTTGTATCAAGAGTCATCACCTGCTGAAGCTCTTCACTCACATGTTGTGTCTTCTCCTACGTGACATCAGCTTACCACTACTGTCAAGATCTTCACAGGTCGCCAGGATGGAGGGTAGGCCCACATCCAAGCAGGGGTCCTGAAAGAGTGTCTCTTCTAAGGAAAATCACTGTCAGCATCACTATCAAGGTCACGATTACCCACCCATTCAACAAAACTGAAAGGTTCGGCGTGGTAAAGAAAAGGAGAACCAGGCTAAATTTCTCAAAGAAAGGGAAAATTTATTGCACCCTGAGTGGACCTCAGGGACCCAAGGTGGGGGTCAGTGAAGCCGCGCCCGTTGTGGGGAGAGATGTCCCTTTTATAGGGTGAGGAGAGGTGAGGCAGGAAAACTGGGTTGGCAGGGGGAAAACAGGTTTAGGCGGAACAAAGTTGTTTTTCATGGAGCCGAGTTGTTTTTCTCCTGTTTATGGCTTCAGTTTCAATTTGATGGTATCAGTGGTACTGGTGTCAGGGCCATCTTGTCTTTTTCTATGTGGCCTTCCTCATTCCTGGCCCCTGCACTGACCTTTCAAAAACCACATGGAGCTCAGGCTTTGTGCCAGGCCCTGCTGAAAGGTAAAAAACAGGAGTCACCAGGAGTCCTGAGACCAGGTCCCAACTCCCAGGGGCTGTCTGGGCTGTTGCTGCAGGACACATAATGAGCGGGAACTGCTTGTCACAGTGTCATGGTCAGGCCTTGTGGGGAGGCCGGGGAATGGACATCAGGGAGGTGACAATGTAGATGGACCAAACAGGAAGAGGTTGGTATTTGAGAAGATTTTGAAGGAAGAGCCCAAGAGAATTGTGGAGCAGTCGAACATTACTAAACTTAGGCCCACCACAACGAAAGCGTGAGTCTGTGATCCCTCGCTGGCTCCCATGATGGTTCAGAGGGAGGCAATTGCCTACTGACTAATGAGGGCATCCTATCCACAGCTTCCAGAATGGAATGCCACTGGGAACTATGAATAAGGGCATAGGCCGCTGAATTCTTGGGACAGAATTACCGACTTTCAAAACAGAAAAACAGGTCCCATATTTAAGGGGTCTTTACAGCATTGCCGTCAAGTGGAAACAAGGAAAGCCCTAAAATAACCTAATATAAATTAATTTTTCTAAGTAGCAGAGAAAGCTGGGAGCTATTATGAAAAGTATTTATTGAATTTGAAAGCCTTTATTTAATTCGAGACACCATCATAACTTTGGAGCTTTTCCTCTTTTTAACATATTCTGTATTATTTCCTTGATTTTTACTCTAGCCCTAGTGTCCGAGTCTTCTAGGTTTAATTGCCCACAAATGTATTACTGAAGAAATGCTGCCACCTAGCGGTAGCTATGAAAAGAAACACTGAGGGCAAGCAAGTGATGGTTTTAACTTTGTGAAGAGATACCTGGACTCTCAAAAGCAGGAACTAAGCCTTCAGCAGCAATGATGCCTCCCTTTAGCAGGGATAGGAGACATTGTAGTTTGGGTATTTCTGTGTGACTTTAGGTAAATTAATGTTAGCCTCAGTTTCCTTAGTTATAAAAATAGACATAATAGCACATTTGGAACACAAGTAAAAGATATTTTCCTCCTTTATCACGAAAGTTTTTGTACTCTTCTTGAAACAATTATGCTCTGCTTACATTAATTCACACTAAAGTATGTGTAAGTGCTAAGCTATTTTTTTTTAAAGAATGAAAAACTAAATATTTATTTTTATACCTGGGCATCACTTTCTAGATCATGAATCCTCCCATCCCTCTCTGGTAATTTCTAGTTTTTTTGTTCAGCTTGGTGGTGCTCTAGTCCAACTGAAGATTGATTTAACCAAGTTCCCTTTTTAAAGCTTCTGTGCTTCCCACAGGTTGTGTTGTACGGGTTGTCACTTGCTTGGACATTCATCCCACACACAAGGCAGATCCTGAATGCAGGAGGACCCTCAGGACCCACAAAACACAGGTCTCCCAGAAGTTTCCAAGGACTTGCCTAAGCTTATCAACTTCAGGATATCACATCCCTGCTTATGTATTACATTTCTTCCTATCTCTTTGCCGTGTTAAATGGATTAATAGATAACAAAACCGGAAAACACTTTATATGGAATCATTTTATTATTATTTATTGTTTTAATTTTATATATTTTTACATCATTTTTCATTTTTGCACAATGTATGGGGACTATAACCAAGATGGAATCCTTTTTTAAAATAATGAATAAGAAACAGGGATATTGCTTTCACTTTTCCAGGGTAAACAACTTTATAGATATCAACCCACACATTTGGAACCTAGAACATTCCAATATGTCTTCAATTTCCCAAAAGATTTTGTTCATTTCCTCTAAGTTCCAGTTCTGTCTGCCTCTTTAATACAACCATAGTTAAAAAGAAACAGATTCCCAAAATGACCCCTTTGCTAGCTCTAAACCATGGGGGGAAACGCTTCTCACATTCATGTGTGGCCAGCAGAGGGGGGACTTCCCCCAGCTTGGATTTCATTAGACCCAAGCCCTCTCCATCTGCCCAGCTTTCTCTCTGTAAGATTCTTAGCTTTGCCTCTCTTCAGTTTACAACATATGAAAACTATAAAATCATAGATTTTTTAAGCATGACAGGGGCAAGCTCTCCTTTTTACAAATATATATTTCACAACTCTATTTTTCTTAGGAAACAAAATATTCAGTCTTGAATTTTAGGAAAATTCAGAAAAAAAGAGCAATTGCACCTTAAGGCCATTTCTGTGTGAGTGTAGTGATTACTGAGAGGTGAGGAACATCTCTAAGTTGGATTTCCACAATGTTCTTGGGAAATTACTTGGTAAAGTCTGAAGCAGTAGGTATGGTGAGCGTCTATGGTGGTGTTTTGCTGCGTGGTAGTGTTTTGTGGGCACACAGAGAGCTAAGAAAGGGGAGACTTGGTCTCTGTTATTGACTCAGGTTCCTACTTTATTTTCAGAAGAGGTTTCCAAATATCTTGATGTGCTCTAGTCACTTACAGGTCGTATGCGTGGGCACAACTTAGGTCACCTCCTTTCAGCTGTTGACAAATGCAGTTTGCTGTTTGCCTCCTGCTTAATTCCATCTCTCCACAGCCCAAGTGTCTTCTGGCTCCCTGGAAACATTTCAGTCAAATCTGGATCATCCAAGGAGATGGAATGGATAATTCTTTTCTTTTCTCTTTTTTTAAAAAGATTTTATTTATCTATGCATACAAGACCTGGAGTGTAAGCCAGAGGTGTTGGGGGTGAGAGTATTCACCAGAGACAGAGTGGAGAGCAGAACAGGCTGGTCTACTGAAATACACTGCTGAGGGAAGCAGCAGATGAGACAGGAGAGGTCTGCTGCGCCATGGGGGTTAGCTCCCTGCCTGGGGGATCAAACTCCCACTGCAGTGGCCGCAGATAGCTTCATAGCGCTGAGACTTAATCCCTTGTGCCACCGGGGAGGCCCTCTTTTTACTCATCTTAATCTACTTCTCTTTGCTTGTAGGCCACAGTGTGGACATAGTTCCTCTAGCTGATCACTTGTAATTTTCAGGTTGAGCTTGTCTTTGTCCTAATGCCTTTGACTGAGGTATCAAGACTGATGTGTGGGGCATCTGGGAATTGCACAGCCTCTGACAAGATTCCCAGAAGACCCGCTCTCTGCCTACTCTGTTTTTTCCTGCCTGGCCATCACTCGCTATGAAATCATTCATTTAGGGATGAGCTTGTTTAAGATTTGGGGATGAGCTTGTTTAAGATTCTTTGTACCTGCCTCTGGTGTGTTCTATAGCCTTGGCCAATTCCTTGGGTTTCTCTAGTTTTCTCTTCTAGCAGGATTTTGAATAAAACATCTCACCATTATTTTTAAATGCTAGCCTCTTATTTTAAGGAATTTATTTCAAATACTTCCAATGTCTGTCACACACATGTAAAACATAGTAGTCGCTGGGGTGAGGTCAAGGAAGGGGATGCAAAGCAAAGAAAGGACTAAGAATGTTATGAAGAGGGTGTTACCCCCAGTTTATACATAAGTAAACTGAGGCCTAGAGAAGCTAATTATATCTCACAAGGCCTCTAAGAAGATCTGGCATTAATCACAAATCAGTTTGATTCCAAAGGATATGTTCTTCTCATTGTCCCTCATTTTCTACAAAGTTAAGGTGTCTGCCCCCCAAGGGGCTTTCAGTGTAGAAAGGGTTATGGTACATGTCCAGTCACTCCAGTTCAAGAAATGGTCTTTAACTTCCGCATGATGGACAAAAACATAAAGTTATGAGGGACTGGGAAATGCAAAATTCTTGAGAGTGATGTTCGAATCTTTGTTATTCATAGCATTTTTACCATAGTTACAGCTTAAACTTCTCTTTTAATTCTGAATTAAAAGCTGCACAGATGTTTATGCCGATACTCTGACATTAATGGGGAAATTCATGTCACAGATGACAGCAAATGCTGATGTCAAAGATATTCAGGGACCTGTAAGTGTTCTAATAACCGGGAGGATCAGGTGCTGGTGCAATTCCCTGATTCCACCCTACCACACTCACCCATGGTTTCCAGCTTAGCCCTGTGCATATCTAAGTGACAGGGCCAACTCCTCTAGGACTCAGAGCTGATCTGAGTTTGTCCTGTGCTTGCTACCTAAGGGCAAGTTAACACCATTCCCCAACTGTGGGAATGAGCGATTTCAGAAGTCCCACTGCAACGTCCTGTAAAGGAACCCAACACTCATACTTGGCAAAGGCTAACTCCTAGGCCAGATTCCAGATTCTTATCCTCTGAAGCTCTCTGAGAGAATTATTACTGTGATCAGAGACCAAGGATCTGGCCCAATAAAAACAAATCAATTTCTAACTGTGTTACAGACACATTCCATTTGTAACTTGCAGCTAAGAGGCATTACCTGCTTGATGTGCAGCCTAGTGACCATTGTTCCTGCCAGACCCAGAGCAGGCTCGTTGGACTCAGCTTTGGGGTCAGACCTTCCATGTTCTGGATACCCAGGAGTCTACACAGCTTGGAACACCTGTGGCCACTGCACTGGGATTAGGAAGCACTTGTTCCAGCTGTCAGCTTTGCCAAATGTCTCCACGCCACAGAAATGGGATCTGGCCTGTGTGGAGGCCAGGGGCCCCCAGTATGCATCACATTCTTCCATGCTAACCCTATTCAGCCACCACAGTGGGAACAGCGCCTCCCGTAGTCATGGCCAGCAGGGTGTACCGTGTAGTCTGTCGTGCTCTGGAGCAAGCTTATCAGTAACTAACCCCACCTTGTATCCCCCCAGAGAGATGCTTAGGACTTCGCAGAAGGCGTGATTGGGGAAAATAGTCCTTTAACAGGAAGGAGAATAACATCATAGTCATCTGAAAATAGGCAAGTTTTGAATGGCAATGGCAGTGTAGTTAAATTTACTTTTAAATTGCTTTCTTTTTTTAAAAAATTGCTTTCTTTATTCAGTTAAATGGGTAGGAAACTATAGACGTGGCTCAATAAGATATAGCAAGTGGTTCTAGAATTTCTATTTGAAACGGTGACCTTATCTCTTCAAGCACAGCCCATTTGGATGAGTAGAAACATAGTCCCTTCAGTGTGGCTCTCCATGACTTTCTTTGAAGAAAGCAGGAATGGGGAAGAGAGCATGGAACTGACTTTCCCAAAGCATAGGTGACTAAGTCTGCAACACTCAATCTTTCCTCAGAGGAGACATCTTTCAAAGGTAAGTTGTGTCATTGTTGTTCATTTACTAGTTTTTTGGTAGTAAATTCATAATTTCAAATTGTTTTCTTAGAAAGACCCCTTTCTGACTCACTTTTGTTTCATATATCCAGTCTCTTCTTTGTTCAGAGGCAATATAATAGATATCCTGGAAGAGAGTTGGGCCTGTCTTTAAAAAAAAAATAAAAAGCAAACCTCTGAGGAGAAACAAGAAAAATATCATTAAATTTTTATTTTAAAGTATTTTCTGCCTTATTAGGAAAAGTGGGTTAAATTTACCTTTAACAGGGCCTCCCCGGTGGCGCAGTGGTTGAGCGCTGGGTTGTGAAGTTGCCTGCAGCCTCTGCAGCGCCTTAGATACCAGGCCACCGGGCGAGGGTCCCACATGGCGCGCAGACCTCTCCTGCCCCCCACTGCTCCCCTCAGCAGTGTCCTCCGTCTGTCTGTCTGTTCTGTTCACCACTCTGTCTCTGGTGAATTCTCTCACCCCCCGCACCTCTGACTGTACCCAGTGCTTGTACAAATAAATAAATAAATCTTTTTAAAAAAATTACCTTTAACATAAAATCTTTTTATTCTGGGCAAAACTAAAATAAAACAAAAATAATTTGTTGGTCAGTTTAGTTATGAAAAAGTATGTTCTTGAAAGAAAAACTAAATGCAGTAAGGCAACCCCAAACTGAGGAATTAAATGCTCTGTGGGTCATGTATCCAGTGGACCTGAAGGAACATTGCTCTCTTAATTCTCTTTGCATCACAACAAAGGGAGGGAGCAGGCCCAGACAGAGCCAGCTCCTACCTGAGCGCTGATTGACCAACTTGTCACGCCTCTTCAGAAGCTGTGCAGATTCCATTGTTCTAGATGGGGTTGGTTTCTCATCTTTAGTGTCAATAAGGTGGGACTTTCCTTAAGCAAATGATATGTATTCCCCAAGTTATCTGAAACAGTAACAAGATAGGGTAGAGGTGCCCAGGACCCCCAAATCTCCCTGCTCTAAATGGGTTCTGTCATACACTGTATCAAGACAAAACATACTCTAATTATAAGACTTTCAATGGAAAGGAACTTCAATACAATTAAAAGAAGAGAAGAAAAAGAGAAAGGACATAGTTTCCAAATCAAGCCCCCAAATTTACCCATCCCCTTGTGGGTAAATGCCCAGCTAAACAGGATCGGCCCAAAGCAGGACCACTGAGGCCCAAAAGCTTGCCACAAATCTAAAGCATCTTCTGGTGGGGACCCATGGGAAAGGGGCAGAAGGGACCAGGAAGTCTGAGATGAAAAGGACAAAATCAAAACACAAGTCAAGATAAAGCTGCTATTGTCAGTCTTCCCACAGGTCCCTCACCCATGCCTCTGTCTCTTTCAAGTGTCTCCTTCCATGATCACAAGTCCCTGGTACAAATCTAAGACCAAGAAGCAAATATGGCTTCTCCACATGTCTCTCTAGTCCATATGCCTCCTCCAGGTTTTCTTGCTCCCTTTCTATCCTTCTCCCTATTTCTCTCAGAACCTGGAACCTCCCCTCCCCCTGGGGATTACCTAATTACAAAAACTCCCCCCACTAAGTTTATTAATTTTCTCATATCATTGTTCATTTTTGTACAGTAATTGGCTACCCCCCTCAGGTGTAGACCTTGTAGTTCTACTACTACCATAGTGCCCATGATCCCTCACCATAGTCCCTTTTGCTCTTCCTTCCCATTTTGAACCCTCTCCCTCCCTCTCCCTTGCTGTATAGCTCAGATCTATGGTCAACTTGCCAGTTTTGTCTTTTTCTTAACCTTTTGTTTGGTTTCTCTACATTCCACATGTAAGTGAAACCATCCAATATTTATCTTTTTCCTTCTGACTTATTTAATTTAGCATGATCCCTCCTAGCTCCATCCATTTTGCTTCATATAACATGAATTTATCTTTTGTGATCACTGAGTAGTATTCCTTTGTGTCTATTTACCACATTTTTAAAAATTTTTTTAAAGATTTATTTATTTATGCATACAAGAGCTGGGGTACAGGCCAGAGATGCGGGGGGTGAGAGGATTCACCAGAGACAGAGTGGGGAACAGAACAGGCATATCAACTAAGATATCCTGCTGAGGGGAGCAGTGGGCGGTACAGGAGAGGTCTGCTGTGTCATGTGGGTTGCTCCTGGTCTGGCCGGGGATTGAACTCGGCTGCAGAGGCTGCGGATCGTTCATAGTGCGGCGCTCAACCCCTTGTGCCACCAGGGAGGCCCCAATTTACAACAATTTTTTGATCCATTTATCTGTTATGGGGCATTCGGGTTGTTTCCATATTTTGCATATTGTAAATAGTGATGCAAAAAACATAAAAGTGCAGGTTTCCTTTTGAATTAGTTTTTTTTTGTGGGTTTTTTTTTTTAAGGCAGACCACTTTTGTAAGTAGGAAAGGCTAATTCATTGCTATAATTGATTCAGTCTATTATCTCCTACCCCAAAATTCTGTGTTTTTTTTCGTATATATATAAAGAGAGAGAAAGAGTTATCTTTTGGAATATTTCTACTGAAGTTTTACAGGGAACTCTGTTTTGCACGTTTGCTATTTTTGCTGACTGATGGAAATTATGGAAGGGGGTTCCTTGGAGCCCCTCCAGAATATTGAGAGGGGAAGATTCTGGAATGAAACTGTGAGTTTTGATTTGTTCTAGCCTCAAATTGTCCCTATAAGAGTATAGTTAGAGGCAGAGGATAGGTGGGCAGAAAAAAACTGTAAGTTGGAAAAAAATATTCAAACCCCTAATGAAGGGAGAACAAGATAAAGCCCTAGGAAAATTAGTCACCACATACATTTTTAAAAAATAGTTGTATTCTTGCCTAAAAGATATAATGCATTCACTGAGAAAAAATGCTATTGTCAAATATATTGCAATAAAAGACAGCTCAATTAAACAAAAGGAGGAGGAGGAGGAGGAGAGAAAGAAGAAGCCATCATCACCAGCCACATTTCGAAAAAAAAACAGTAAGACTATTTTGTTACATAACACTTGTGGTTGCCTAGATGTGTTTTAAACATTTTTTATTTTCAGGTAGAAGAATCATCTCATAAGAGGCATTGATTATATGTGTTCAAAGTACTGTAGGTCTAAGAACGTTTCTAGAATCACTCAACTGTAGATTATAACAGCCTAATGGAACACGATTGTTGAACTCCTAAATTAGGAGTTAGAAGTGTGAATCCAGTCCCTTTGTCTGTGATATAAAGGGTTTTTAGTGTAGCTGTCAATTAAAAACACTAAGCTCACAAAAAGTCATAGGTAACAAAAGATTCATTAAGGTACACGAAAAATAGATCGATTTAATTCTTCTAAGTTCAACATCAACATGTTTGGGGCTGATAGGTAAATATTGACTAAAACAGACCTGAGAGCTCAGAGAATTCAGACATGAAGAAAAACTCTTTGTTTTGTTCCAGAGGCAAAGGCCACAGTTTTTGTTTTCCTTAATAACACCAGGCTGTTGTAAGTCAAGCTTCCCATAGCAATAACGACAGCAGCGTGCTCCCTTCACTTCCACAGGGGATGTGGCTAATTCTGTCACCTGCTTCAGGGAATGACATGAATTCGGGAAAATAGTCAGAGAGAAAAATCAGGGAGTGTGTTGTAGTGGTTAAATGGCATGGCGTGGTATAATAAAGAACTGGAGACAAATAATTGATGGGAGGTGACAGGAGATATGGATTATGATAAATTTTGAAGCCAGGAATGGGGAAGTTAGTTCCAAAAGTGAGCATTCTGTGCTCTATACAAATTTGGTTTTATAAATCTTGCTCCAGGAAAGCAAATTATTTCTCTGGTGTATCTCTGAATATGAGTTAATTTTGCAGTCTGTGGTAGGTACAATATTAAGTAGATGCAATAAATGGAACAGAAACATTTTATAGCAAATTACTTTAATGCTTTTTCTCAAAATGAAGACATGATTCTCTGCCTGAATAACGAATACCAATAACAGATTCAGCAACAAAGGCATAATGCACTATCTACTACTGATCACTGAGTAGTATTCATTTGTGTCTATTTACCACAATTTTTTTTTATTTTTTTAAAGATTTATTTATTTATGCATATAAGAGTTGGGGTCCAGGCCAGAGATGCAGGGGATGAGAGGATTCACCAGAGACAGAGTGGGGAACAGAACAAGCAGATCTACTAAATACATTTGTTACATGTATTATCTCATTAGTTCTTATAAGGTAGGGTGGCCACAGTAAATTAGTCCTCAGTGAAACTCTTCATGAACTTCCACTTTCCCTGGTCCCATGCTAATTTAGTCTTCCTCAGTTCTCTCCTAGAACACCGAGGTGTCTGTAACTGGTCTTCTTGCCCTCACTCTACAGGCTGAATACAGATTGATTTACCTGGAACTGACACAGATTGCAGCTGTATTAAAATTTAGACCAACTGAAGAATCTGAGCTTTTCCAGAAAGTAGAACCAGCAATTGAAAACATACCAAACATCTTGGCACATAATGGCATGTGATTAGACCACAATGGGGTGAGGTAAGAAATCAACCACAAGAAAAAAAATGAAAAAAAAAAAAACCACCCAAATATGTGGAGATTAAACAACTATTGAGTCACTGAAGAAATCAAAGGAGGAAAAAAATTGTATCTAGAGATGAGAATGAAAATACCACATACCAGATTCATCTGTGGAATAAGTCAAAGGAGGATAATGTGTCACTACAGAAACATCATGACAAGTAGATGAAATAATATAGGCAATATGCTCACCATGGACCCTGACCCATAATGAAATCTCACAAATGGAAATATTATTTATTTATCTTGTTTCTGATAGATTGGCATATTGGGGATACAAAGCAATTCCTTGTTGAGTGTAATTGCATCCTGGTTTTCCAGTGGATGTATTTAACAAGCTTGGTCAAGTGGCAGAAATTTATTTTTTTTATTTTTTTTTTTATAAATTTTATTGTTATATTCCCCATACAATTGCAGCCCCCCATTCTGACCCCAATCCCTCCCCTCCCGCCCCCGCCCCCCTAAAAGTGTCTCTGGTTCATAGTTTTTTGTTGATTTTGATTTTCACTTTCTTATAGTTATTCATTTTCCTGGTTCCTTATTTAAGTTTTCTAGATTCCTGCTATGAGTGAGACCATCCGGTATTTTTCTTTTTCTTTTTGGCTTATTTCGCTGAGCATGATCCCTTCCAGCGCCATCCATGTTGCAGCAAATTGCATGTGTTTATCTTTTTTGAATGCTGAGTAATATTCCATGGTATATATGTACCACATCTTCTTGATCCAGTCATCTATTTTTGGGCATTTGGGTTGTTTCCAAAGCTTAGCTATTGTAAACAGTGCTGCTATAAACATAGGGGTGCAGGTGTTCTTTGGAATTGATGTTTCTGTGTCCTTTGGGTAAATACCTAGGAGTGGAATTGCTGGATCATATGGAAGCTCTATGTTTAGTAGGTCCAGAAATCTCCACACAGCTTTCCACAGTGGTTGGACCAGTTTGCACTCCCACCAACAGTGCAGAAGAGTTCCTTTTTCTCCACACCCTCGCCAACATTTGTTGTTGCTAGTTTTTTTAATATGTGCCATTCTCACTGGTGTAAGATGGTATCTCATGGTAGTTTTGATTTGCATTTCCCTGATGACAAGTGATGTTGAACATTTTTTCATATGCCTGTTGGCCATTTGCATTTCCTCTTCAGAGAAGTTTCTTTTAAGCTCTTCTGCCCATTTTTTGACTGGATTATTTTCTTTGTTGTTGTTGAGACTCATCAGCTCTTTGCAGATTTTTGTGATCAGTCCTTTATCATTAGTGTTGGGTGCAAAAATGTTCTCCCAGTTGGTGGGGTTTCTCTTTGTTTTTGTTATTGTCTCTTTTGCTGTGCAAAAGCTCTTTAATTTGATATAGTCCCAGCTGTTTATCTTTGCCTTCACTATCACTGCTTTGGGTGATGTGTCTGTAAAGATGTCTTTGATGTGCAAATCACGTAGTGTTTCGCCTATATTTCCTTCTATATATTTTATGGTTTCAGGTCTTATGTCTAGTTCTTTAATCCATTTTGAGTTGATTTTTGTGTATGGTGTGAGGTGGTGGTCAAGCTTCATTCTTTTGCATGTAGCGACCCAGTTTTCCCAGCACCATTTATTGAACAAACTTTCTTTGCTCCAATGCATAGTCTTTGCTCCTTTGTCAAAGATTAGTTGACCATAAACCTGTGGGTTTATTTCTGGATTTTCTATTCGATTCCATTGGTCTGTATGTCTATTCTTGTTCCAATACCATGCGGTTTTGATGATTATGGCTTTGTAGTATAGTTTGAAGTCTGGGAGTCTGATGCCTCCATTCCCTTCTTTTTTTTTCAGGAGAGCTTTGGCTATTCGGGGTTTTTTGTGATTCCATATGAATTTCATCAATAATTGTTCTATTTCTTTGAAGAATGACATTGAAATTTTGATTGGAATAGCATTGAATCTGTATATTGCTTTTGGAAGGATGGCCATTTTAATAATGTTTATTCTTCCAATCCATGAGCAGGGGATGTCTCTCCATTTCTTTGTGTCTTCTTCTATTTCTTTTAACAGTGTTTTATAGTTTTCTTTGTATAGGTCCTTTACCTCTTTTGTTAGATTTATTCCCAAATATTTGATTTTTTTTGTTTCAATAACAAAAGGGATGGTCTTTTTGATTTCTTCTTCTTCAGATTTATTGTTTGTGTATAGGAAGGCTACTGACTTTTGCGTGTTGATTTTGTATCCTGCCACTTTACTGAACTGATTGATGAGTTGAATTAGCTTTTCTGTGGAGTTTTTGGGGTTCTCTATGTATAATATCATATCGTCTGCAAATAGTGATAGTTTGACTTCTTCTTTTCCTATTTGGATTCCTTGGATGTCTTTCTCTTGTCTTATTGCCCTGGCTAGGACTTCCAGTATTATATTGAAAAGCAATGGTGAGAGTGGACATCCTTGTCTTGTTCCAGATCTTAATGGAATTGATTTCAGCTTTTCACCATTGAGAATGATACTGGCTGTTGGCTTGTCATAGATGGCCTTTATGATGTTGAGGTATGTTCCTTGTATCCCCAGAATTTCAAGGGCTTTTATCATGAATGGGTGTTGCACTTTGTCGAAAGCTTTCTCAGCATCTATTGATATTATCATATGGTTTTTATATTTCTTTTTGTTGATGTGTTGGATAACGTTGATTGATTTTCGGATGTTAAACCATCCTTGTGCCCCTGGAATGAATCCAACTTGGTCGTGGTGAATTATCTTATGGATACATTGTTGGATTCTGATAGCTAAAATTTTATTGAGGATTTTTGCATCAGTGTTCATTAGGGAGATTGGCCTGTAGTTTTCCTTTTTTGTGTTGTCCTTGTTCGGTTTTGGTATTAGTGTAATGTTGGCTTCATAAAACGTGTTTGGTATTGTCCCTTCCTTCTCAATTTTTTGGAAGAGTTTGTGAAGGATAGGCACTAATTCGTCTCTGAATGTTTGGTAGAATTCATTTGTAAATCCATCAGGTCCTGGGCTTTTGTTTTTGGGGAGGTTTTTGATTACCATTTCAATTTCGCTAATTGTAATTGGTCTGTTTAGGTGTTCTATTTCTTCTTTATCTAGCTTTGGGTGATTGTAGAGTTGTAGGAATTTGTCCATCTCCTCTAGATTGTTAAACTTGTTTCCATATAACTGTTTATAGTAGTTACTGATTATTCTTTTGATTTTTGCTGTGTCCGTTGTGATTTCTCCTCTTTCATTGATGATCCTGTTTATTTGTGCTTTCTCCCTTTTTTCCTTTGTGAGCCTGGCTAGGGGTTTGTCTATTTTATTGATTTTTTCAAAGAACCAGCTCTTGGTTTCATTGATCTTTTGGATTGTTTTTTTAGTTTCAATTTCATTTATTTCTGCTTTGGTTTTTATTATTTCTTTTCTTCTACTGGTTTTGGGGTTTTTTTGTTGTTCTTTTTCTAGATCTTTGAGCTTCGAGATTAGGTTGTTTCTTTGCGTTCTTTCTTGTTTCTTGATGTGAGCTTCTATTGCTATATATTTTCCTCTTATTACTGCTTTTGCTGCATCCCATACATTTAGGATATTGGTGTCCTCCTTGTCGTTCAATTCAAAAAATTTTTTAATTTCTTCTTTGATCTCCTCATTAGTCCAATGGTCTTCCAGTAGTGTGGTTTTTAATCTCCATGAGGTAGGAAAGTTCCTTGCCTTCTTTTTATGGTTTATTTCTAGTTTGATGCCTTCATGGTCAGAAAAGATGGTTGATATGATTTCAATCTTGGTGTATCTGTTGATGTTTGTCTTGTGCCCCAGTATGTGATCGATCCTGGAGAATGATCCGTGTGCGCTTGAGAAAAATGTGTACTCCGTTTTTTTGGGGTTTAGTGTTCTATAGATGTCTGTTAAGCCCAATTGCTCTAGGTCTTTATTTAGAGCTTTGGTTTCTTTACTTATTTTTTGTCTTGTTGATCTATCCATTGTTGATAGTGGTGTGTTGAAGTCTCCCACTACGTATGTGTTTTCTCTGATGTCTGTTTTCAGAGAGGACAACAGTTGTCTGATATATTTTGGTGCTCCTTCGTTTGGTGAGTATATGTTAATGAGTGTTATTTCTTCTTGAAGTATTGTCCCCTTGATCATAATGTAGTGACCATTGGGGTCTCTTTTTATCTTTTTGAGTCTGAAATCTGTTTTATCTGATATAAGTATAGCTGTTCCTGCTTTCTTTTTTGGTCCCTTTGCTTGTAGGATTGTTTTCCATCCTTTAACTTTAAGCCTATTTTTATCTTTTGTAGCTAAATATGTTTCCTGGAGACAGCAAAAGGTTGGGTTTTGTTTCTTAATCCAGGCTGCAACTCTGTGTCTTTTCATTGAAGAGTTTAGTCCATTTACATTTAGAGTTAATATTGATATGTTAACATCTGTATTTGCCATTGTGTTTGTCTTTCCTTTGATTTTATTTATTTATTCTTTTAATAACTTTTTTTTTTTTTTGGCCTTCTTTCATTGTTATTCGTCCCTCTGAGGTTCTGGCTTTAGGACTCCTTGTAGTATTTTTTGGAGTGGGGGTTTAGTTGCAATGAAATTCCGTAGTTTCTGTTTGTCTGGGAAGGTCCATATTCTTTCTTCAAAGAGGAAGGAGAGCTTTGCGGGATAGAGTATTCTTGGTTGGCATCTGTTTTCTTGGAGTCTGTTGACTATGTCCCTCCACTCTCTCCTTGCCCGTAGTGTTTCTTCGGAGAAGTCTGATGTCAGCCTGATTGGTTTTCCTTTGAATGTTATCTGTTTCTTCCCTCTTGCCAGCTTCATTATTTTTTCCTTGTCCTGGATTCTTGGGAGCTTTACTATTATGTGTCTTGCTGTATTTTTTCTTTCGTCGTGGACGTTTGGTGTTCTTCTTGCTTCTTGTATATCAATTTTCAGCTCCTTCTTCACATTTGGGAAGTTCTCTTCAATTATCTCTTTGAATATTTTCTCTGTTCCTACATCTCTCTCCTCTCCTTCTGGTATTCCTATAACTCTTATATTTCCTTTCCTCATGGAGTCAGATAGTTCCCGAAGTCTTTCTTCGTTCTTTTTCCTTCGTACTTCTCTTTCCTTTTCTGTTTTGGTTCTTTTTATTTCTGTGTCTTCAAGATTACTTATTCGTTCTTCCATTTCATCTATTCTGCTTTCATTGCTTTTCCCAGAATTCTTTAGTTCTTCCATTAATTCTTTGATCTCCTGCATTTCTTTTACTTCCCTCTTTAGGGACTCAATTTCTTTCTTCTGACCATTGTTTTCCCTCTCTAGGGACTCAATTGCATTCTTCTGATCGTTGATTATTTTTCCCTTATCATTGTTTTCCTTTATGACTTCTGTCAGTTTTTTAATCACGGCAATTTTAAATTCTCTTTCTGGAAGGCTCAGAAATTCTTCCAAGTTATTGTCGTTGCAATCTGGGGGCTGGCTTTCTTTTTGTGGTGTGCTTTTTCTCTGGAGAGTTGCTAGGTTGCGTGTGGTTCTTCTCCTCCCTACTGTCTGTTTTCTAATTTGCCGTATGCGTTGGGACACTGTGTTGTTGGGACTGGCCGGCATCTTGGGTGGGCTTCTCTGTTCCCCTCTGGTTCTTCCAGGAGTCATCTGTCAGTTTCAAGCAGCCTTTACTGGAGAAAGGTCCCTGTTCTAAAATGCCGATGTGGGGACACACTCCCCTGTGCGCCTGGTCTGCCCGGCGGTGGGTTCCTGCTCCCCTCTGGGCTTGGACTGCAGGCCAGAGGGGGTCTGGCGTGGGCAAACTTCCCCCGCTCACCTCTGGCTCCTGAGGAAGCCTTCTGCAGGTAGTCTTTACTGAAGAAATGTCCCTGTTCTAAAATGGTGATGTGGGACACACTCCCTGAGCTTCTGGTCTCAGGCACACTCTTCTGCGCGCCTGGTCTGCCCCGGCTGTGGGTGCTCGCTCTCCCTGTGGGCTCAGACTACTTGTTCGGAAGGGGCCCGGTGTGGGCTAACTCCCCAGCTGGCCACTAGCTCCTTCAGTAGCCTGTGCTGGGGTCAAGTCGCTAGGTGGCGCCAGAGATCTCTCCTAGAGCCCTTGGGGAGCTGATTTTCCACCCAGTGGGACAGGGAGCAGAGCGGGGATGGTAGGGTACACCTCAACGGCTTTGGGGTGCTGTGTCTGCCTTGTGCCCCACCGTCGTGGGGAACCCACGCCCCTAATTTCGTGCCCCGGGTCTCAGTTCCAAAGCCCTCAGTTCCAGGACGCGGGCTGTAGCCCAGATCAGTGGCGCGGGAATGGCGCCTTTTGAATCCTGCTCCCCTGCCTGGGCGCCTTGTTCCTGTTCACTCAGGGAGGGCCTCCGCCCGGGTCTCAGTTCTAAAGCCCTCAGTTCTAGGACGCTGTAGCCCAGATCAGTGGCGCGGGAATGGCGCCTTTTGAATCCCGCTCCCCTGCCTGGGCACCTTGTTCCTGCTCACTCAGGGAGGGCCTCCGCCATCTCCCCGCAAGCCTAGGTCGCAGGCGCGGGGACCTGGGCAGCTGCGATGCGGTCCGGATCCGCGCCGCTTTCCGCGCGCAAGCTTACCGGGCGGCCGGGGCTGTGTGCTGGTGCTGGTCTCCTCCTGGTGGGCGGGGCTCTCTTATGGCGCCTGGAGCTCACCTCCGCGGCGGATCCTGCAGGGTTCGCCTCAGCTCCCATTCACGGGGTGTGGTGGCTGAAATAGTTCCTTTCCACTCACAGTCCCACTTGCTGCGTCCGTTTTTCTTGTTGGCCGTTTTGGTTTGTTGTTTCCCTCCTCTCTGCCGGTCGGAGAGTGCAGCCTCTGTGGGCGGGGGAGGGGAGCAGGGTTCTGCGCTTCCCTCCCTTCTAGTCCTCTTTTATGGCAACTTTCTTCTTCGGGCAGTTTGCTGGAGTCGTCCGTTTATCTTCCGTGTCCCAGTTCTCACTGGGACCTGCCGCTTTTCCTCCCTATTAACTTTTTTTAATGGGAGATCTTACTCGCAGCGTCTCCTCGCCGCCATGTTGCTCCGCCCCCTCCCTCATAGGTTGTCAAGTGGCAGAAATTTAATACGAATTTCTAAACATGTTTAGGATCAATCTAGAGTAATGAGAAACTGTCACTTGCTCCATTAAACAAGGTTGTTAATGTCTCATGAGTCATCAGGGTTTAATATGTTTGCTTTTTGGACAGACAAAACTAGGAACTGAGAGTAGGAGTAACTGCGGGGGTGGGGGGGAGGTACGGTGGTGGAGATTGATTGTGGGGTACTCAGTGCACCAAGGATGGGTGAGCCCCTCTGCTTGCTAGAAGGGTGTCCTTCAAGTTTGCCAGAAAGCAAACTGCAAGCTGCAAGCCCAATGTCAGAAGAGTGGAGACACACAGCCAGGCTAGGGCCACTCAGGAGTCAGTCCCCAATCCCAACAATTCTCTACTCTCAGAAATAGTCCCTCCTGTTTTGAAATTAGTAAAATAACTACTTAAAAATCATACAATTACTACTTCTTAGCTATGTTCCATAATCTAGAAGGACACAAATAAGCTTCCAATGGAAGAATATATTAAAAGTTATTTAAAGAGGTTTTCTTAAGAGAAAGAGACAGGTTAATCATTCAACCAATGATAGTTAATTGCCTTCTGTGTGCTTGGAACTATGAAGCTTGCAAATAATCATTTATTTTGAATGTAGAAGATGAGAGATGGTAGAGAAAGAGTGAACTTAGAAAATGATATACTCAGTCCTCTTTTTCTCCTTTCCCTTCCTTCCACACCCCTGAGAGCAAAGGAAGCTAAGGGAAATTCCAGACACTAGTCAAAGGTTGAGGACTGATTACCTTAGCCCAGAGCTTGCCATCCTGGGAGTCTCCCCTGTACCCCAGGGAATATGAAATAAATGGTACATATTGGTGGGCAGGATCCAGTTATAGAAATATTCCACATCATGGTCTTTTCTCTCAAGACACAACATATGAGGGCCATATGGAAGATTTGCATCAATGCTCTTCTTCACACCCTGCTTTCCTCTGGAAGCCAGGTTTCTGCTGTCCAGTTTCATAATCTAGAAGGACACAAATCTAAGATGCACTCAGATTTGGTCTTGCCAGGCCATTCATAATGGGAGTGGAGACATGAACAGTGTCCACAGTGTAGAAGGAAAGGAAAGTGGGGTTAGAGAAGAGCAATTTTCATGTCAGCATTGGTGTCAATATTTCTGTTGGTAATCCTTTCTCCCTCTATCACATATTCATCTAAGGGATGCTTTTGTGTTTCATGATACTCTGACATTGGCTTTGGTGAATAAACTGGGGAAGTCTTCATATTCCAAGCCAAATACATCATGATTCAATGAACTGAGAAATAACTTACTCTCAAGTTTATTTTATTAGACCTCGTTGAGTCTGGTCACCAGTTTTGGGGTGGATGTGTGCATAAGCAAAGCTCCCCAACACCAGGTGAGTCCCCTACAATTCTACCTAATTGTGACACAATTTACTCAGCAATAACATCAGATTCCACAGCTAAAAGCCTTCCCTCTGCTTTTGAAGCCAACCAGTAGCTCATGTTGTCACCTTTGCTTCAAACCAGGTTGGAGGTTCTCATGACTGACTTGTGGACTGGATTAATTTGCTAGAGTGAGTCACAAGACCTAGGAAACCCATTTGCTCACTAAATTAATGATTATTTCAAAGGATATTAAAGGATACATATGGGCATATATATAGAAGAGTTGTATAGGGCAAGATGGGAAAAGGACACAGCTTCAATGACTGTCTGGGGCATCACTCAATACCTCCACATGTTCACCAACTCAGATGCACCCTGTCATTTCTGTTTTTATTAACCAGAAATGATTTATTTCATAGGGATGACATCCTTGGAGGTTGAGAGGTATGTCTCAAAGTTCCAACTCTCCAGTTATGGGAGTAGTCCACACCATGGTCTTTTCTCTCAAGACAGAACATATGAGGGCCATATGGAAGATTTGCATCAATGCTCTTCTTCACACCCTGCTTTCTTCCAGAAGCCAGGTTTCTGCTGTTCAGTTTCATAATCTGGAAGGAGACAAATCTAAGATGCGCTCAGATTTGGTCTTGCCAGGCCATTCGTAATGGGAGTGGAGACATGAACAGTGTTCACAGTGTAGAAGGAAAGGAAAGTGAGGTTAAAGAAGAACAATGACAGAAAGTTGTCTTGACTCCCAGGCCCCATCCTTCTCTTCTTTCAAGACCTAATAAGTTATTAGTTAATGGCACTAACTATATATGTAATAGTGAAGACAAAAACATCAATACAGACCAAAACTATATGAATCATCAAATCATATTTTTAACCCAAGAGGGAAAATGTCAAAAAATGCAACTACAACTTTTTTCTGCTCTAACAATTTCTTGAAGTCAACCTTAGATTATTTATATAAGGCAGAGAGCATTACCTTTTTTGTATACTATCTGTAATAGGGCTTATAAGGAGAAAGTGTAAAAGATGGGTTTCGGCACAATGTAACTCAAAACTTCTCAAAAATAACTGAATATTATAATTGCATGGAGATATTTTTTTTTCTTTTCCAATTCAGTGATTTTGATTTCATTTGGGTGGGGAGATTTAAAATAATTCCCAGCTGATTCCAGCTTGCAGTCAGCTTTTGTTGCTTCTAGAGAGATAAAAGATCCCACCAAAGAGCCTGCCTTCTGGGTTGATACCCCACGTCTGAAGTCTAAATATGAGACCTAATAACCACTTTTCACTGATTCTAAGATGCATTCCACAGCATCTGCCCACCTCTACCAAATGTATACATCTCCAGATTTGGGATGTGGTCAGTCAACTGGCCTGAGCATGTGTAGTACCACCTGTGGCAACACCATCAATGGCTGCTTGGAGCAAGATGCTGGACTATGGGATTCCCCAGACTCCCTGTTCTCAGGGATATTGTCTTGATGCCCACAGTTCTGCTGGTCAAAACATCCTATCTCTACTTCTTGTTCTCACTTAACTTTCTGTCAAGGTAGTCTAACTGGTTATGTTAATCTGGCCATAATGTCTGACTGCTGTTTTCAGCAGATACTGCTTTTTCAGTATGGTCCTCATACCAAGACTTTTGTTCTGGGGAGAGGCCCCCTGCCTGACTCTACATTTTTTTTAAAGATTTATTTTATTTACACAAGAGCTGGGGTACAGGCCAGAGGCACGGGAGGGTGGGGAGGGTGAGGGGATCACCAGAGACAGAGCAGGGAGCAGAATAGGCACATGACCAAAAACACTGCTGAGGAGAACAGTGGGCAAGACAGAAGAGGTCTGCCACGACATGTGGGTATCTCCCTGGCCATCCAGGAATCTAAATTGTGCTGCAGAGGATGCAGACAGCTTCACAGCGCTGCACTCAACCTGCTGTACCACTGCAGAGGCCCTGACTCTACATTTTAGTTTAACAAGCAGGAACTCTGGGCACCAAGACAATATCCCTGAGAACAAAGGGGGTTGGGGATCCCACATTGGACCAGTGTTGACTTCTTCAAGAAATATGGTAATCTTGTGTGTAACATGACTTTTTGACTTTTGGTGAAAAAAGATTCAGAAGTGTACATTCTGAAAGAGAAGGAAATGCATGGATATTTCTTTTAGAAGAAATATATGATAGAATCCATCTTAATAAATCTAAACTTTTTTTTCAAAAATATAAAAATAGAAATTTTAAATGGGAAGAACACTTTGGGTCAAAATTTAATTGGTAGCAATTTTATCTCCTTTTGTATATATAATGGTATATCTGGTAGCCACTTATATCTTAGATTGATGAAATATGGTAATAATGCAATTCAAAAGAGAAAGACTATTCATTATAAGATGGACAGCATCAAAGAAATACCCTTATTTATTTACTATTTCCCTGTGATAACTAGATATTTATTTGAAAATTAACTTCTCCCTCTTGTCTCAACAAGATTTTCTCTAGACTCCAATTAATATTGGACCCTCCATCCAGATAGTTGCTTTTTCCAATCCTACCTTCAATATCCTTTGTCAACACTAGCTGCCGTTATGGTATAACTGAAGGATGCATAGAAGTTTGTCCTATTCCTCATCAATATCCAGATTTTGGTAGGTAGAGATTCTTTATTTTGGATTGAAGCAGCATCATTGTCTGCTGCTCATATGTGCTTGACAGAGCTAGTACATTAAATACTGCTTTCCTACTAATAACTTAGTAAATTAGTTGATTGGAATATTTCAAGTGTGTGGATATCTGAGGGTAGGATTTGATATGGGGCAAGGTAAAGAAAAAGAATAGAGAGAAGTATACAAGGAGGTAGTATGCTGATACATGTTCAACAACTGGCTAGATATCTATGTCCATATCGTTGTATCTCTATAGCTCTGATCTATAGCATTTGTTAATTTCCATGGTGTAAAGGCACCACCAAGTCTAATGCCATTGATCACGGACGGCATTAGATTCATAGAATCAGCTCACATGAGAGGTAGAAGCTAGTTCTATCACACCTCTCCAGACCACTGGTGAGAAATTTCTTTTGAGTATTGGGGAGACAGAAGAAACATAAGGAACCTGAGAAAATTCCTCAAACAGACAGAAAGATAGCAGAGGGTAGGTGAGAGAAGGAGAGGCTGTGGGGATCCTTCAAGTATAGAGAGGATGGCCTTGTTAAAGAGATGTGCTTTCTACCTCAGGACAGATCCTTTCTCTTTCCCAGTTGTTCAAGTATAATGGATGCAGAGTTACAGTTTCACCATTACAATTTTTTAAATTAAAAATATTTATGGGGTGTTCTCATGACTTCATAGTTCAATGGAGAGTGGTTTATTTCTCCAACTAACATCTGTAGAATTGAGCTGTAAATCTCTATCTGGAGTGTTTAGTTCCTTCTACTCATATGGCAGACATGCAAGTATTTTTGGCTCTGGATCAAATAAATGAGGAGATTCTCATATTTACAGTCCTCTCGAATATATATTCCCCATTATTTGTGGAAAAAAGGGCAGTTACCTAAGTGCCAATTAAAGCCAAGAAAAAAATATATGTCACTGAAAATCTTTTCTTATTGAGGTAACACTGGCTTACTATCATTTTGATCTTATTAACAGTCATTTCCTAAAAGATAATGTCTATTATGATTTGTCCTTAGAGAGAGAAGGAATTATTGGGAGACTTGCAAGATGCCAAACATTTCAGAATTTTGAGAGAAAAAATAGTGCTTGAAATAGACATTTTAGACTTCAAAGAAAGTATACACTTTCCTTAAAAGTGACCTGGGAGTTTTTTTTCTAATTATTTTTAATTAGTTATGTGTTGACATTATGTGTGTCTCATGTGAATCACTTAATTCTTCACTTGAGATCAGACTCCAGTCATCAAAAGTCAGGATCCTCTGCTCAGGAAGAAGCCAAAGCAATTTTATTTATGCCCAGGATATAAAAGATACAATAAAAGGAGGATTTTATGAGATGTACAGAAGTATAATATAATCTCTCTACCACTTTTCATCAGAAAAGAAAATTTTTAAATCTATAAATTTTAAATCTATAAATCTGTAAAACTTACATATGGGCTCAGATTCAGAAGAGTAATTTCTGTCAGATTTTTTGCCTTTAATGATTTTCCCTGTCCTTTTGACTCCCTCCTTTCTTCCAGAAGATTAGAATCTGGTTTCAGAAAGAGGTTCATGGATGGTCAATAAATGGATGTTTTTCTGCACCTTTGCTTTCACGATAATGTTTTATTCATTTAACTGTCGTTCAGGACAATTGGCCCATCAAAAATATTTGTTGAACTTGGAAAAGTTTCAGAGTTTTGATGGATCTCAAAAATTATTGTAACAGCTTTTTTCCCATTGCTTTTTGTAACATATTAACAAAAATGTCATGTTCCAGTAGCCACTTAATGGAAAAACAAACAAACAAACAAAAAATTTGAAATAGAAATCCTGGAAAAATCTTGAAGTTTATGTCATGGTTCAGTAAATCTTTGTTTAGCTTATCAAATAAAGAAAGTTGTACTAGAGTTTTCTGCAGATAAATTAATTTGTGAATAAATAAAACTGGCTGCCACTAGTATCAGGCTTAGCTTGACATCTTTCTTTAAATATGTAGATATTTAGAGACATATTTAAGCATGGAAACATATAAGTATCCCTGTATTTATATATACATATTTCCAGTCATGTGAGTTTTTCCTATGAAATATTCTGGTGGCTGATTGTGTTGGTAAGGACCACATAGCCCCAGTTTTCAAGTAGAATCATTTCCTTGTACTCCTTTTGGTCATTTTTGTCCATTTTTTCAAAATATAAATATAATTATTTGTCACTGTATGAGTTTTACATGCTTTATGACAACAAAGCAAAACTTTCCCTGAGCTGGTTGACTTCCCAAGGGTTTCCCACATATGACTGGGTGAGGCACATGCATCTTTCAGTGCAGGGCTGGGTTGAGTGTTGGGGCTTGCCTTTTGGAGCTGGGGGTCAATGTTTTATATTCCCTTTTCTTCCCAGGCCACCTCATACTCCCTTCTCAAGTTACTAGCCCTCTCAGCCTCTAGGTCTCTGTGCCTCCAAAGTGTTTATGGGGCACCTGCACCTGAGAATTTGATAAGGAATTCCTGCTGTGATAAAAAGTGCTCTTAGGTCAAATGTGTAGTGGTAAAATTAATTGTTCTGAGACTGTGTGTCTCAAGCCATCTATAAAAGCCATATTATTTATTACCGAGGATACCACCTGTGTAATGCAGCTGTCTCAACCATTTTACACACACATACACCCCCTTCTCCCCCCCACACACATACAATGAGAGAGAGAGAGAAAAAGAGAGAGAGAGGGAGAGAAATTATATTCAAGGGGACGTTTTATTTGGGTTAAAGCCATACTCTCTGGAGGTTTTGTTTTTCATCTAATTGAAAACATCTACAGTACTTCTGCCAAAGAAACCCGAACACAGGCCAACCTGGAGATGGGGGCCCTCTTGTCTCTGAACCATGAATCATTGATGGTCTTGCCTCAAATCTAGGCCCAAATATAAGGTTCTGCTTATCAAATAAAAATAGTAGCAAACAGCAGGATCACTGAAGTGACAGCTACTTGATTCTCAGCCAAAGAATTGTCATTAAACTTTTAGTCCCAAAATGTTTCATGGAAGTTGCTGAAGTGAGGCTATTGTAAATATCTCAGGGAGCTCAGTGAAAGGTCATTCCTACTTGTACTCCCTGGAGTGTGGTTAGATCATCTTTTGGAATTTTCTTGCCCTCTATACCTCACTTCATTTCTTCTTTTAGATTTTAATAATAACAAGACTGTTCAGTGAATTGATCTCTATTAATTTGGACTTCTTAAGTTAATCTTTCTCTGAGACCTAGTTTCTTTCATTAGACTTTCATTAGATGTAGATAGAAAAACTAAAACTCACTTTGAGACCAAAAGAAAGGAGGCTGAGAAGACTATTATTTTCCAGCCTACGTAAGGGCTTAGCAAACTGACCCACATAACAAATCTTGCCCTTTGTCTGTATTTGTAAATAAAGCTTTATTGGAACACAACCATGCTCATTCACTGCATTGTGTCTATGGCTGCCTTCAGGATATAAAAGCCGAGTTAAGAAGTCACAAAACTGGACCTCCCCGGTGGCGCAGTGGTTGAGCGCTGGGTTGCGAAGCTGCCCCCAGCCTCTGCAGTGCCGGTTTGATCCCCGGCCACCAGGCGAGGGTCTCACCTGGCGCGTAGACCTCTCCTGCTGCCCTCTGCTCCCCCCAGCAGTGTACTTCATCAGTCTGCCTGTTTTGCTCCCTGCTCTGGCTCTGGTGAATTCTCTCACCCTCCCATGCTTCTGACTGTACCCAGTGCTTGTATGGATAAATAAAAATCTTAAAAAAAAAAAAAGTCACAAAACTGAAGATATTAACTTTCTAGCTTTCTTACAAAAAGTTACTGGACCGTTACTACTAGAAGTTAGTGTTTGAGGACTTTCTTGGGATTTGGAAATATCCAAGTAAGCAAGACTCCTGAGCTCCGGAAAGTATAAGATAAACCTTCTGAAAATGATGGCAGCAGGACAAACCTGGCCTTTGTATACACTGGCGGTGAGTTATCTGTCATAATTTACTACTCTGGGTGTATTTACATGTGGAGAGGATATTTAGGATGATATTTCCCAAACATTATTGCATTGAGCATTAATGTCCTACAAAAGTTAAATCATTTCATGACAAAGAGATTCCTTCAGGGTAAGCTTATTAAACTCTTGGTCTAAACAAAGTTCAAGAGTGTTCTTTAGTCCAGGACTTGTAATCACCAATGTGTTGTGGAATACAAGAGGAATATAATGTGCACAGTATTTCTCAAGCTTACTTGAAACTCTCTTGGTATTCCTAGTAATATCTTATGGGCTTCATTCTCACATGGAATACAGCCTAGGAATCTTCTCCAAGGTCTCAGAACACATGAAATCTGAGTATTTTCTTTTTTCCAATATTAATTGCTTCAATTCAAGTCTCTTTTTCAGTTGGCGGAGCTGATATTTGCTGGGTACACAACAGTACAACATGTCCAGTATTAAATGTCCTAAAATACCTTTCTACCTGTTGGCAAATAGCAGCTCCTCTGAGCCCTCAAATATCCTTCGCACTGCTGACTATGCTGGCCTCTTCCCTGAGATCCTCCCAACCTCCGCTCATTCTAACAAATAAAGGTAATCATTTTTTAGGAGCGTGGGGTTGGGGAAGAGGCATCCACATGGATGGAAATGGAAGGGACTATGCTAAACAAAATAAGTTAGAAAGAGAAAAACGAATACTGGGTGGTTTCCCTCATATGTGGAATATAATGAAACAAAACAAAGGATCAGTCAAAACCAAACTGAAACAAACTCTAGAAATCTGAGAAATGAGGTTGTCGGAAATGGTGGGTAAGATTGGGGAGCATAGTGTAGAGGGATCCCAGTGAACTATGATGGAAGATCATAGGTGTATGTTCACATATTTGAACAAGTTTGAATTTATACCCCTAAAACATATACCATGTTGTAACCAACGCTATCTCAAAAAAAATTTTTTTTCATAGAAAAAAAACTATGACAAAACACAAACACAAACAAAGGAGGCTCTCAGATGAATATAATGGATAAATACTATGACAGGGAAAATCACAGAGCTAAGCATCTCAGCTGGATGTGGACAGAGGGGATTGATTAAAAATGTTTTCTGGAGAAGGAAGCATATGAGCCAAGTCCTAAAGTGGAAGTGGTTAGGATAGGAAAGAATTGGAGAGGGCATTCCAGGTATTCAGTTCTGCTTCTCATGCTCATTCTTCCAGCATTTCGGCTTCAGAACCTACCTGCTGTTAAAGGTTCAGCTCAAATGTTATGTTTGGCTTTAAATTCCCTTAGAACCTCAACCAGATGGCTCTCTACTTTGTTCTTCTGTAGACCTGGGCACTGTCAGGGAGGAAAAATGATTTTCTTTCTGCCTTTCAGAATTCTTAGTTGAAACCGTGTAATAAAAGGCAGGTTATCAAGAGTAAAACAAATATAAGTTTATTATTTATTTTTCTGAGACAAAGAATTTTATTGCTCAAAGCACAGCACACACCATAAGCTTTCAATTGACATCGGCTGTCCCTTCCATGTCCTGTAGGTAAAAAAATGGAGGGGCTCACCTGATGCTGAGCACGGCACAGTGAAGGACTCCAAGCTTAGGGAGCCTGGAACTTTTGTGCTGACTGCAAACAAACCTGTCTGATATTTGCTCTATAGACTGTTTTATTTTTTTTTTTAAATCTTGGAAGGTAAAGAAAACAAACAAACAAAAAATACCCCAAAATGCTGTGCTTTTTTCTATAGAGTAGCACTATGTGTGCTTTTCAAAACTGTGACTTAAAAAAATATTCTTGAGGGCCTTCCTGGTGGCGCAGCGGTTGAGCGCTGGGTTGCGAAGCTGCCCGCAGCCTCTGCAGCGCCGGTTCGATCCCCCACACACCGTGAGGGTCCCACATGGTGCAACAGACCTCTTCTGCAGTGCCTGCTGCTCCCCTCAGCAGTGTATTTCATCGTTCTGCCTGCTCTGTTCTCTGCTCTGGCTCTGGTGAATTCTCTCACCCTCCCAAGCTTCTGACTGTACCCAGTGCTTGTATAAATAAATAAATCTTTAAAAAAAAAATCTTGAAACGGTGGCCTGGGACAAAGCATAGTTAGTACATCATCAACAAGATGAACAGGAGAGACAAAAGGAGAATTGTCTTTAAATGGAAATTTATTTTTGTGCAATTTCATGTATAAACGGGAGATACCCCCACAAAAAATTAGTAACTTCCTAAGGTGGTTTAGAATTCAGGATTAAGTACCATTTAATAGGGAAGCAAAGAAGGGCTATAGATCGCTTAAGGACAGGGAAACGATTTTTAGGAAAAATGAATGGATCCTTACAAAAACAGATGGGTGGTGAGGCAGTGTGTGAAAATGTTTGTCTGAATGTGAGGTTGACTTCCAGTCTCATCTCCAGTAATAAGCCAATCTTCCCTGGATGATGAAACTCTGGAGGAAGGAATCTATGAAAGTAGAGCTCCTTTCGGAGGCTCTGCATGTAGGCAGATACAGGGAGTACAAAGAGAGCTTCTTCCCTTGTCTGCTGTTTTTCAAATGCCTGTAGCTCAAAATAATCAATATCCCAAAGTGATATATTTAGAGGTGGCATATTCTGCCATCGTTCAGTACCTACCTTATCATAAAATCCCATAGACTTCTTAGAATTATTGTTTGTATACTTGCCTTACCTCTCCTATTAAACTGCAGTCTCTCTGAGGGTGGAGTATTGCTCATGGTTTGATATATTTACAATACTTGCTATGCTGTATGAGTTTAAAATTTTTTTTTTAATTTTTTTTTTATAGAGGCATGTGTTATTTATTTATTTTTTTTTTATTTGTTTTGTTTATACATGCACTGGGTACAGTTAGAAGCGCGGGAGGGTGAGAGAATTCACCAGAGCCAGAGCGGGGAGCAGAGCAGGCAGAAGGACCGAAGTACACTGCTGAGGGGAGCAGCGGGCGGCAGGAGAGGTCTGCGCGCCATGTGGGACCCTCCTCCAGTGGCCTGGGAGCAGCCGGGGATCAAACCGGCGCTGCAGAGGCCGCAGGCAGCTTCGCAACCCAGCACTCAACCGCTGCGCCACGGGGGAGGCCCATGAGTTTAAAATTTTTAAAACAAAATTGAGTTGGGACAAGTCCCCATTTGTATGTTCTCTTGCTTTTCATTTCTTTCCTTATTGCTTAGGGGGAGTCTCTTGTCATATATATTTTGGGCTAATTATTTGAGATAGCCAGGTAATGCCCTTTATATGTAGGGCCCAATATATAGTGCCCTTTAATAGAAAATAAGTGTGTTCCTAAAAAGGAGCTATTACAATTTTCTGAACCATGACAATTTGGTATAAATTCATACTAAAAATATTTTGGGCCAATTTTTTTTTGTTATTATATTTTGTCCATGTTGCTTGGTTAAACAGCACTTTAGGAAACAAAGGAAGGAAGGATCCATCCTAAATTGGATGAGTCACCATTTCTCATTATAAGCTCAATATAATTATCTTATTTTTTTTCAGCATCTGAAAGGCTTAGCTCCATCAGTTGTTTTGCAGGCCCACCTAGTGCCAGTAAAAACGATGTTTCAATTCTTTCTTAGGATTTCCTTTGAGGCCTTCCTAATTCTTAAAGATTCCAAGGACTTCACGCTCAAAGCACATCACATGGTTGTCAATCTCCACGTTAGGTACTATGCTCGAGGCATTAAGATATGGCTTCAGTCAAATCTCTCCAGACAGAAATCCATTTCCAACCATTTCATGTGTAACAGAAATTCCATGTGAGCCCCTTGAATGAATTCACTCATTTAAGATCAGGAAGTTAGTTAAGTATCATGAAGAAGAAGGACAAGAAACTGGACTGCTACCAGGAACCGAAGCAAGTTGTTCTCTCATTTTCTTTCTTTTTCTCTTCCTCTTCATGCACACACACTGTTTTTGGCATGCACAAGGCTAAATTCCATCACCCACATTTCTTCTCATCAGGTCAAATGAACAACCTGGATTTCCTGATGTTTCTTAGTTCTTGTCCAAGATTGGGGAAAGATTCATTTGGGCAAGTTACTATAACAAAGGGGAGCTAGTGTCACACAGTCCAAAAGTGGCTACTTTAAGTATCTTGGTCTTTCTCTGTGTGGGTACAACAGGGAGGTGCAAAACTGCTTCTCTATTATTCTATTTAATGTAACTGCAACTCTACATGGCAAATATTACCAGTTCCATTTTATTGAAGAGATAACTGAGGTGCAGAGGAGCTCAATGACTTTCTGTAGGTCACAAAGACAAGACCCCAAATCAGCCTGTGACTCCAGCACATGACCTCTTCTCTTCACCTATTTCCTCTCATTTTCTGGTTAGAAAACAATTTTCTTCAGAGGGATTTGATAGTTGGCACAGTAGACTGAAGACTCATCTGATATTACAGGTAGGATTATATAGTAGTATTATCAATTCCTACTTTTATCCCCTTTCTCAATGATTGATATCAAGAGGGAGAATTTCTCTGGGACTTGTGTCAAAGGTTAGTGGCAGAGTCCTTGATCCAGGTGGCATGGACTTGGGTAATGCTTCTGAGGTGCTCACGGTGCCTTCTGATTTCAGAAACTACTGTGACTCTTGGAGGCTGGCTGAATTGGACATAGATCCGAGATCATGTGAAAAAAGATTTGCCTAGGAATCAAAGTTCAGCAATCCTCCTGATATTTTTCATGTCTGTGCTTAACCAATGTATTTCCATAGTTAAAAAGTGTAACTGTGTTGTATTATTTAACCATCCAAATGGTCTCCTAAGATTGTCTTGATGAGACATATGCTCTACAGTCCCTAAAAATTAGGCTGATGTGTGATTTTGATTACAGACGTCACTCACTCCAGGATTTTCTCCCTGTCTTATATAAACAGAAGCTTTCAACAGCTTTGTGATGCTCAAGTAGACCAAGAGTGATACCTCCTTGCTGCCCTATCCTTTGCCTTCAGTTTCCTCTTTTTTACCATATTCTTCCCAGAGGAAATTTCAATTATTTTCTTCTCTCTCAGATAGCAATTTTCTCCTCAGTTTCTTTCTTTTTTGGCCATGCACTGACTTCCCCATATATGTTACACTCGGCGACTTCTCATTTGATCTGTTTGTATAGAGTGATTTAGCACTGTAACGGCGATGTGGTGGTTAAGCCTGTTTCTGGTGTTCTCTCATTTTAGCTTTCAACTTTGCTCATGAGGCATTTTTAGTCATATGTTCCAAAGTTCACATGGCTGTGGTCCCCAGTGACACCTCACCTTTTCTACATCCCTGCAGACACCTTATCTGCCTCCTAAGGCATCGAGGCAGCAAATCACAAGCAAACAACCATTGCAAAATGCAGACTTTCCAACAGTGTGGTCTGGGAATTACAAATCAACAACAACTGATTAAATATTTACCTAGATCATCCTTAGTGCTGCATGGAAAACCCCTGGAAGAAAGAGGAGGAGAAGACAGAGATCAGAGATCTTGTTCAGGAGAGATTACAGTCTAATAGGATCACTAGTAAGGCAACTGACAATAAAAGGCTGTGGACAGAAAGTACCAAAATAGTGAAAGCTGATCATAGATCTGAGGCATACAGCGGGGGGGGGGGGGGGGGGGGGAATTGTGGGAGTCCCTTGTGCTTGTTCCCAGGGGAGGGGAGGGCACAAGGGACTATGGGTGATGGTTCATGTGTGCTGTGGTGGTGGGAGAACTACAAGGAATATACCAGAGGAGAGAAGTCAAATGCTGTCCAAAAATGAAAAATGATGTAAGAAAATAAATTTTAAAATATTAACAAGAAAAGAGGTGTGAGGGCCTCCCCGGTGGCACAGCAGTTGAGCGCTGGGCTGCGAAACTGTTCGCAACCTCTGCAGCCCCGGTTCAATCCCCAGTCACCGGTCGAGGGTACCCCATGGCGCGCAGACCTCTCCTGCCACCCGCTGCTCCCCTCAGCAGTGTGTTTCGTCAGTCTGCCTGTTCTGTTCCTCACTCTGGCTTTGGTGAATTCTCTCACCCTCCCGCGCTTCTGACTGTACCCAGTGCTTGTATAAATAAATAAATCTTTTTTTAAAAAAAAAAAAGGAGGTGTGAGTGTTTGGGTGCTTTTTTATTAAAAAAAAAAAAAAAGATTTGTTCCAGTGAATATTCTTTGCTCCTTTGTCAAACCCATAAATCTGTGGGTTTATTTCTGGGTTTTCCATTCGGTTCCATTGGTCCCTGTGTCTGTTCTGGTTCCAATTCCACTCCTAGGTATTTACCCAAAGGACACAGAAACATTAATTCCAAAGAGCACCTGCACCCCTATGTTTATAGCAGCGCTATTTACAATAGCTAAGCTTTGGAAATAACCCAAGTGCCCCAAAATAGATGACTGGATCAAGAAGATGTGGTACATATACACAATGGAATATTACTCAGCATTCAAAAAAAATAAACACATGCAATTTGCAGCAACATGGATGGAACTGGAAGGGAAATAAACCAGAAAGAAAAAGAAAAATACCAGATGGTCTCACTCATAGCAGGAATCTAGAAAACTTAAATAAGGGACTAGGAAAAAGAATAACTATAAGAAAGAAAAAATCAAAATCAACAAACAACTATGAACCAGAGACACACTATGGGGGGTGGGGGGCGGGGAAAGGAGAGATTGGGGTCAAAATAAGGGGGTTGCAATTGTCCGGAGCCGTCCGGAGTAAGTGCCGTGTTGCATATGCGTGCCATGAGTTCGCTTTACCGTTTTGCCTTCGGAGAACCACAGGTTTTTCCTGTAAAGCACATAAGACTGGGAGGTATGGGGGGAGGAGCTACGAGGGTATAAGAGGAGAACACGGGAGAGAGAGGAGAAGAAGAAAAGAGATTTAAGAGGAGAACCACGAGAGAGGAGAGTTACTGCGAGAGGAGCAGAGAGAAGGCCAGGGAAGTAAGAAAGTCAGGGAAAAGAAAGACATGTAAAAGTAGGAAAAGGATAAAGGAAAAATAAAGAAGCAAACGCTAGCGTCAAGTTGTCAAGCCCCTCATTTCAATCCTCAGCCCTTCTCTTTTCGTGCCTCCGAATCCCACGGGTCGGGACAGCAATTGTATGGGGAATATAAAAATAAAATTAAAAAAAAGATTTATTTATGCATGCAAGAGCTGGGGTACAGGCCAGAGGTGGGGAGGGTGAGAGGATTCATCAGAGATAGAGCGGGGAACAGAACAGGCAGACTGACTGAAATACACTGCTGAGGGGAGAAGCAGGCGAGACAGGAGAGGTCTGTTGTGCCATGTGGGTAGCAACCTGGCCAGGGATCAAACTAGTGCTACAGTGACTGGCTATTGCTTCATAGTGCTGAGACTTATCCCTTGCGCCACCAGGGAGGCCCTTTAAGTGCTTTTATAGACCCGAGGTGAAGTGCACTTGGGCTCAGGGAGCTCTGGGCAGGCAAGTTAGGGGAGAATCAGTTAAGAGTAAAGGTCAGAAGACAGGAAAACATGAGACTTGTTCAAAGAAATGTGCAAAGCACTCTCCAAATAGAGGGATCTGGGGAAATTAGTGGGAGAGAAGGCTATGAAAGTTTTTGGACAACTTGGGGATAGGATTTAGATTAAAAAAAAAATGAGGAATTAATTATCCAAAAGGCAACCCCAAATTTAGATTCATGAATATTGTTTAACATTATCTCTCATTTTCCCTCACTCTGTTCTCTCTTCTATTTCATAAGGATCTAGAATACTCTTCATCCAATATTAAAACTTTTAATTTCTAGTCGTAAGATTTGCATTTATCTATGGTTTTCTTCGTCATGCTTTTCTTTATTGTTTAAAAAGCTTGAAACATAAATATGTATAACTTTTATAAAAACAATCAGGTCATTAATCTGAAAAGTCATATGTGTGAAGTTACTTGTAAGGAAGTTACAAAATGATATTCAAAGTGACAGGTAGGCAAAGGTCCTCTGGTGATGCAGTGACATTGAGTAACATTAGGCATCTCCACGTAGGATTCTTCATAAGGGTTTTGAAGCATTTTCTCCTCTAAGCCCAATTCAAGTGACTGAACTGGCTGAAAAGTGAAGACTGAAGTCTAATTCTTTATCATCGAGGAAGTCAAAGAAGTATCCATCATTCTGCTGATTTTCCAACCTTTAAAAAATAGGACTTAGATTCACATTGCCTCTTCTCCTGCAAGAAAAAAAAAAACAATTATTATACAAACATTAAATGGTATGCAAATTTCAAATAATTTTTTTCTTATGAATGTAATTATGTACTTATTGGTTTTTAAAAATTATTTATTTTTTAAATAAGCACCTTGTTTTAACAGCACTACTTAGGACTTCTCTACCTCCTCGCCCACACCATCCTGCAGATGTGCTGAAGAGCTCCTGGGAACCCCTCGAGTTTGAACAAATTATCATTCAATCAAAAGTGAACAAATTATCATTCAATCAAAAGCTAAGAATTATTGCACATATAACACTGTATGTTGGCTATTTCAGAGCAAAGGGAGAGAGAGGTAACATCAGCACATGTATTCTTTCAGATGGAAGCCATCTTAGTATTTTGTTCTAATTATAAGTATTTATAGTTCAGTGAGCTTTTAAGAAAATATAAATGTTTATGACAAATTATATTATCATAAGTTTCCAGTTATATTGTCAGTCATTACCAAGACATGCCTACATGCCTTCATGGATCACCATTAAGTAAAAGCCTCATGTGCACACCACAGCCAGCCCAAGGCTCCTGGGTGCTGTGCCCCGTGCCCCACCTCATGGCTCTCTGTACATTCTAACCCTTGGGATTTGCTCTGCCTTCTCACCAATTTTGAAGTTTGCATTAGTAAAACAACAATTCTGTGTTTATCAGAAAAGCATCTTTTCCAACATACAGAATATTTTTCACTTTCCAAAATTTTCTGAGTTTAAAGAATAATTCAGACACAATTTTCTTTTGTATTATAGCTAAAAGGGATTTTCTCTCTTAATCCTGCTCTTTGTCAAGAGTGATTTTGTCTTTACAATGTTGATAATCAATAAAAGCCTTTAGTAGAACTCCCCAAAGCACCCACAGTAACCCGGTCCATCGATAAATCTGGAATTCTCCCAGGGGTTTCCAACCACCCCACCACTTTTATGATGATATATGAGGGTCATATTCAGGGACTTACCCGACATCCTTTAAATTAAAAGTCATTGGAGCAGGTAGTTTAAGGAACAGATTTATAACAAGTTTCAAATGAAACAAAGGTATTCCTCACAGCTGTGAGCCATCTGCAACCAATTTTCTCATACTCAGGGTATAGTGAAGATAAATGTTATCCCCATACCCACCCCACCCCCTCAATGCACAAAGACTCATATAATATGCCACCCAGAGGACCCTTAACATTTCCAAATTACAGCTGCTCAGCCTCCCTTTGGCCTTTCTCTTGTAGTTCATATCAATTTCAAATCATTACTACCCTTATTATGCAGACCCTTACATTGTTGCTTAGCCTGAAAATTCTGGTTAGAAAAATAAGGATCATTTAATTGCCATGAGGTTCAGAGCTATGACTGATTATTCAATGTGGTTATGAGTAATATTAGAATCAGAGTTTGGATAATTTCCCATAAGAGTACAGAGAAAAATATGAATACAAAGCAATATATCCTAGTAGTCCAAAGCAGAGCTGGATCTGCTCACATGGATTTAAGGTCATCTACCAGTTATATAAATTTGGTCTCCATTTTCTCACCTATAAACTGGGAATACAAGTAATGCCTACTTCATAGGGTTGTTGGGAAGAGGAAGCATAATCCTGATGGGAATATATTTAGTAAAATCTCCAGGAGGTATTTAACACCCAGTAAAGATTAGTTATTATTATTTTTATGATGACAATATGTTCAACATTCTTTCCATTAACCATAATGACCATATATTAAGATGTGAATACCCAGGTTATATCTTTGATCTATCATCTAAAACCACTGCATCCCACACTACACAACACAAATTAGTGATTATCCCATTCATTTCCCAAGTTGTTGCTGTTTTCAATGGAACATTAACATTCTATAAAAGACAAAAGGTCACACACACTCTCTCTTTTGATAAACCAGGTGGAGGAATGCTGGGTTGAATACAGTTAAATAATTTTTAATGAAGAATTTCCCAGAGCCTTTAATATACTGATCGTCTCTGTTGATTTTGGTATGATGGTGCTATAGGGGCAATGGTGGCAATTATTGTTTTTATTGTTTCCCAATCTTATTTGACCAAAGAAAAAGTTTTTCTTGTTTTTCATATAATACCTATGTAGGTGACTTAATAGATGGTCTGAAATTGATGTGTTTCTTAGTCCATTTGGGCTGTTAAAACAAAATCCATAGACAGGATAGCTCAAATAACAGAAATTTATTTCTTGTAGTATTGAAGTTGTCAAAGTCTAAGATCAAGACACCCACAGATTCAGTGTCTGTTGACAGTGGCCTGGTTTACAGACAGCCATCCTCTGGCTGTAACTCCCTTGATGGCAGGGATGAGGGAGATCTGTGAAATCTCTTTGACATGATCCCAAATCCCACTCATGAGGGATCCCTCAGTAACTAGCTGCCATCTTAAGTGGACGATTAGATACCAGATTTACCTCCCAAAGGCCCCACCTCCAAACACCATTGCAGTGAAGATGGCATTTCAACATATGAAATAACATAGACATTTATTCTATATCAGGGGGATGTAAACTAGAAATCACTTTTTTTCTGTTACCTCTTTCAACTACACATATTGCTATTATGTTATGGTCAGATCCCATTAGCTTTTTGGACATTTTAGTCCAGTTCAGTTTAAAACTTAATGTTACATTCAATGTAATACTAGAGACATTCTCTTCCTCCAGGAGACATTAAAGTTCAGAGGGGGCTTGGTCTGCCCTTTAACCTCTGCCGTTCAACATATTCTGTGTTCTGTTTTCTCTGTGTTGGAATAGGAAAAACAAATGAAAGGTTGCAAAGAATACACATTTCTTTAGTATAAGTAGAAATGTAATTTAATAGGTTACTGTGGCATCTTTTAGGAGACTTGGTTAACTATGAAATCATTAGTGTTACTTGGCAAAAGAGGCATCCAAATGCTAATTCCCTCATAGGATCCTTGTTTACATCCTTTGAGAGGTGAATTTTCACTACATAATGCCCTAGTGAGCTCTTGGATTGATTTCTTCCAACTTCCCTAGGTGCCCATTTGCACAGTGAACCTATAGCTTGTTGCTTCTGGGGCTCCCTCATTAACTAGCTGCCCTCTTCTGTGGGTGATTGGCACCATGGCTCACCATCAGAAATCTTCCATGGGAGTGTAGATTGTTCTACTGTCACTCCCCCATTTCCACCCTGCCTCCTGTTCTATTTCTCTTCAACCTAGCTCAGATAGCAACAGATGGCAAACCAGCAAGCCCACTGCTTAACTAGACACTTGACTAGGGAATCAGATGTTCATCTCACCTTTTAAAGGCACTATCTGTCTCTACGGAAATCTTAACTAGCACTTTTTTTTTTTTTTTTTGCATGACTTTGAAGGGGAGGAATAAACAAAGAAGGAGAGGGAAGAGCTTAGGTATTTCAGGCCTTGAACCTATGCCTTCCCCAATTCTTCTGCCTCCCTCCCCATTTGACATGCATAAAAATGAGGTTAGGCTTGGATGATGATGGCAGTTATTGGAGGTAGTTCAGTTCAGTTTCCATTTAGAGATAGTGAGAATCTGGTTTCTACTTGCTTACAATTTTAATTCTTCTTTAGATTGTAAAGAAGGGGTCCTGCCTAGCAGAAATGTCTTCTCAACATTTTGCAACAATTGTTAAGTTCTTGCACAGTTCAGCAAATGATTGTCTTGGTCATTTTTGTAGCAACAAGAGCTTTAAATTTTTATCTGAGGGGCCTCCCTGGTGGCACAAGGGGTTAAGCATAGCACTGTGAAGCTATCCACAGCCTCTCCAGCACAAGTTTGATCCCCAGCCTGGTCAGGGAGCTACCCACATGGCGCAGCAGACCTCTGTTGTCTTGTCGACTGCTCCCCTCAGCACTGTATTTCAGTCAACCTGCCTGTTCTGTTCCCCACTCTGTCTCTGATAAATCCTCTCACCACCACCCCACCCCACCTCTGGCCTGTACCCCAGTTCTAGTATGGATAAATAAATAAATCTTAAAAAAAATAGAAATGAGTCTTTAAAAATTTTTATTTGAAATTATTATGTTTGGTGAATAATAAAATAAATGAATAAAGGAGCAAATGCAGGATTATTTAAATTTTATTATGAATTAAAAATCATTTAGGCAATACTTTTTTTTTAAGATTTATTTATTTATTTATACAAGCACTGGGTACAGTCAGAAGCGCAGGAGGATGAGAGAATTCACCAGAGACAAAGAGCAGAACAGGCAGACTGATGAAGTACACTGCTGAGGGGAGCAGCAGGTGGCAGGAGAGGTCTGCGCGCCATGTGGGACCCTCCCCGGCAGCGGGGATGGTACCCGCCCTGCAGAGGCTGCGGGCAGCTTTGTACATAACCTAGCATTCAAGCGCTGCGCCACCGGGGAGGCCCATTTAGGCAATACATTTTATAAAGATGCCCAGGCTTCAATGGCAGGGCTTTTCTTTTAATAGATTGGGGAGACAGGGTGATACCATGAACAATGAGAACTACTGGTCTCAGATAGGATAGGATTGCACGGTTCTCATCTACTGGCTAATGATTGCTTAAACACATGTTTTTAATTCTAGTTTTAGCAACTGTCTCTAGACAGTGTATGAAAAAAATAGAGAGAGGCATATGCTGGCACAAATACATAATACACTGGTAAGAAGAAGAGGAAATAAGGTGCAGGGTTGATGTCTGAATCAATGCTTTGGGTTTCATGAATATATAATTTCATGGGAAATGTCTCTGTGAAACCCCATAACCTTTCTAATTTTTACATGTGGGTAAACAGTCCTTTCCTTATTGTGTTTACATTACATGTTTGTATGATTCAAATCAAGATTCCTTCATTCCCAAGGAACACGTCTATGGGGAAGCCCAGGAAAGAGCAAAGGAGGGGTTGTGGAGCTCCCCCTCTGCAGGTGGTACATTATGGATTTGACTTTGGAGTTTCCAGTACAATGTATTTCACAAGCCTAGAATAAAAAGCATAATCCCAAACTTCCCCAAAGTGGTAATTCTCACTGCAGATGAAGAAAACCTGTTTAAACTGTACACTGAGGTGTGTGATTCTCTAATAGTTTGATTTAGCTGAGAAGTATTTGAGCAGAGAAGGATAACGTTTTTAACAGAAATGAACTCTTTTTCATATATTTCTTTTAAAGACCTTTTTTGAAATACACATGCATAAAGAAAAATGCACTCTGTACATTTGTTTTTGCTCTCAACATGCATAATGAAAATTGTTTTAGAAAAAGAGTAAATACTCTAAAATACATTGCTTATTTGAAATGAAGTTTCATTCATAACCATGTAATACATTGTTATAGAAGTTAATTCACCAGGTTATTATTTTGCAAATCATGCTATTTTCAGATGTTCTCTAGAAAGTTGGGAGAATATTATATGCTAGAGAACAATATTATATTCTCAGAGAACAATCAGGTAAGATATAAATGATGGAGGCCACAGTTTGAAAGTTTTAAACTGATACATTTTTCAGAGCCAGGAACAAACTGCAGTCTTCAAAATTATGAGTTATGAGCTAACACCAATGCTCCCTTTGCCTCTAAGTTACTGCTAAGAATGAAAGCTGAGATTATAAGAAAGAAATTGAAGAGGATTGATGCCAAATCTTCCTTGGATTTAAGTAGAGACTCAAAGATTCATGGAATGATGGGACTGAAAAATGTTCTCCTGTCAAGAAAAAAATTGACAAAATTCAAGTCTTCTACTGTGAAATGAAATACTTCTTTTGCAGTCAGATGTTCTGTGCTGTCTTCTCTCCTCCCTCCACGTCACTCCCTCCTCACCTCTTTTTCATTTTTTTTTAACTTCAGGTATTAATTTTCATCTGAAACATCTTAAACTATTTACAAAGGAGAGGATATAGTTTGGATAATCAAAATGAGATATTACTTTTCCCTCAAGTTTTAAGTCTCTTAAAAGAGGTTATTTTTTAGTCTAGAGGGTCCCTGACTTACAACAGAACAGCTTAATAATTTTATGATTTTATGATGATGTGAAAGTGATGTACATTCAATAGAAACCATACTTGGAATTTTGTTCTTTTCCTGGACTAGTGATAAGCGGTGGGACTCTATCGTGATGCTGGGCTGTGGCTCTGAGTTGCAGCTTCTATCAGCCTTGCCACCACCAGGGCAAACAACAACTACCCCATTTCATTCTCAGAACAGTATTCAATAAATTACATTATTCAATAAATTACAGTATTTAAAAAAAATATTTATTTATTTAAGCACCGGGTACAGTCAGAAGCATGGGAGGGTGAGAGAATTCACCAGAGCCAGGGGAGAGCAGAGCAGGCAGGCTGACGAAGAACACTGCTGAGGGGAGCAGCGGGCAGCAGGAGAGGTCTGTGCGCCATGTGAGACCCTCGTCCGGTGGCCAGGGATCGAACCGGCGCTGCAGAGGCTGTGGGCAGCTTCGCAACCCAGAGCTCAACTGCTGCGCCACCGGGGAGGCCCAACAAATTACAGTATTCAATAAAATACATTTAGAACAAAGTCAACACTGGGTGTTACATGATTTGCCCAGCTGCAGGCTAATGTAATTGTTCTGAGTATGTAAGAGGCAGGTTAGGCAAAGCTATGATGTTTGGCAGGTTAAGTATAGTAAATGCTTTTTCAACTTATAGTATTTCATTTTGCAATGGGTTTATCAGTATGAAACCTCCTAGTTTATTCAGGAAGATCAGCATATTACCATATCTGGTCCCTTGAGGAAATGTAAGGGAGGGGAGTACAGGAGTCTGGGGAAAGGAAGGAGGCTCAATCACCAATGAAATATATTCAGGGTGCTCTTATTTCTATGTCTAAAGAGTTTTGGAAGTTTTGTTTCCTTTCAACATAGAGCTCTGAATTCTTTTTTTTTTTTTTAAGATTTATTTATTTATACAAGAACTGGGGTACAGGCCAGATGCACGGGAGGGTGAGAGGATTCACCAGAGACAGAGCAGGGAACAGAACAGGCAGACTGACGAAATACACTGCTGAGGGGAGCAGTGGGCAAGACGGGAGAGGTCTGTCATGCCATGTGGGACCCTCGTCCGGTGGCCAGGGATCGAACCGGCACTGCAGAGGCTGCAGACAGCTTCACAGTGCTTGCTCAACCGCCTGCGCCACCAGTGGAGGCCCAGAGCTATGAATTCTTCTAACGTGATCATAGAAAATGTAGTTTAATCGAGAGTTCTAGCATAGTCTCCAGATATAAAGTGGGAATTTGGGATAATCTCTAATATCTAAGTGAAGGCGTTAAAGGCAATGTTTCAAAACCTCTATTGGGCAGAACAAGATTTCTAGGGCTCTTACTCTGATTGTAATGCCCAGTGGCTTACAGGTGTGGGTCTGCTAATTGTAAGCGGCCTGTTACGCCACCATTTTGTTACCTACAGTTCTAAATCCTAAGCAAGGTCAGAACGACCCAGTCAGGTACAAGAGCCCAACCCTGCAAGACACCTTTCAAATAAATCAAGAGCACAAAGCTGGATCACGCCAGAAAGGCTATGCATCACGAGGTATGACCGGGAATGCAGGAACACGGGGTGGGGGAGGTGCTGATTACTGATGCATACGAGGTACTCCCGACTTATACATCATGAGATATGACCAGGAATGGGGGCGGGGGGAGGGGTGGGGGGGGGAGGCTGAGGACGGATGTGTAACAAGAGACCCCAGAAGCTGATCAGTGGAAAGCCTTGTTGATAAGATTGAAACCAACTGTGGCTGGGGATCTAGAGCTTGATTTCAATTACAATACCAAGTCATTAAGCAGATGAGAAATGCCTGGAGGGCAGACTCACGACCTCTGATACTATAGATGGCAGAGCACCTTTTCTAGTTTCACCCCTCTCTTTTTTCTTTGTCCTCCTTGCTCTCAGCTGATGCTGTATAA
Source organism: Talpa europaea (assembly GCF_964194135.1). Taxonomy (NCBI): domain Eukaryota; kingdom Metazoa; phylum Chordata; class Mammalia; order Eulipotyphla; family Talpidae; genus Talpa; species Talpa europaea. Next base: position 95,426,824 of record NC_140071.1, read on the forward strand.
TTCTTCTATCAATAAAAAGGCCAGGATCTTGCTCTTCGGCAGCATCCTGCATTATGTGCCTGCTCCACAACTCCCGTTTCTTTATCAATGTGGTGTTGCCTATGCAACACACAGGTATTGTCTAAAGTTTGGCATTATTTGTTGCCTGTAGGAGGTACAGTTGGCAAACCTAAGTGGTATATTTTGACCTAACTGCTTCCCAAATATGGTATGATAATTTTTCCTTCTGTTTAAAAAAAAAAAAAATGCAATGTGTCTAGGTGTTGTTAGTGTTAAAAAAAAGTCATCATTTTCTCTAGGCATAATATCTAATGTTGAAACTGGACATATCTCCCACTTCATTACCTTACAATGTGCTCAAATCCCTGCCAGGACCCCAGCTGGAATTGCAAAAAGGTGTTACCTTACTGAGTAAGGGGGAGAGGAAGGAGAGACAACCTCAGGTGGGATATAAAGCCAAAGTTAACAAATCTGGGGAATTCCTATATAATGCTGAGTGATTTATGAATGCAAAAGGGAAATTTTAAAATGTATTCTATCTTTAAGAATCTAACTGCTAGGAATGAAAAAAATTCAGGCATTCAAAGAAATATTTTAAAATATTCTTGCTTTTTTTTTTTGCTTTGGTTTTTTAAAATAGAAATACTCATGCAACAGTAAATATAAAAACACATAATAATGGGAGGCATAATTATGACCTAAAATTATAGTGGTGAATCACTGTTAGGCAAACATTTATGTGTCCCACATGATGCTAATTGCTCTTTCAAAAACACCCAAATTCTTTCCTGCTGAATTAACACAAAAGTATCATGTATTTTACTGCCAAACTTCCTTATTTAAGTATACACCCTCCATCCATTCTTTTACAATTTTTTATTAACTCACAGTTTTGGTCAGTTGCTAATGCTACACTGTAGATCAATGATCTTATGACTATTCACAGCCTGGGTTATTTCTCCTCATGATTCTTTAGATGAGAGTATGTCACTAAGACAAAGACAAGAATTGGAAATAGGGTACACACTAAAAGGAAGTTAGTGACTAAAGACTGAAAAAGTATGTATGTCCACATGTCCTTTTTAAAACAGGCTAAAATTGATAGCCTAGTATAAATTAGTTTTTGGTTATTTGTAACCTGAATCCAACAAATAGACCAAGTTAAATTTTATTTAACTCTTGAACTGTAATAATGGAGGCCTCTAGGTTCTCTTTCTCCCTGTCACCTCTCTGTGTGGCTCCTCAGTGTGCTGTGCCCTCCCTGGACTTGGGAGTAACGATCAAATAATTATAGGAATACTTTTATCAAACTTTTCTATCTCTTTAAGTGGGCATAACTTAATAAGCTAAATTTTACCAAATTTTGAAGTGAGTCAAATGTTAACTTGGATTCTTGGCCCCAAGAATACCCTTACCAATGTATTTGCTTTGTGTACTATGATTTAATGGACAGTTTTTTTATATTTCAAGTAAAAATGCAGGGCACTTAAGGGTGTTTTGGCAGTCTTCTATAACTTATGTCTATTGATTTTTAGATGTATCTGTGTCTGGGGCTGAATGTGTGTGTTTCTCTTAAAATACAGAGGTTGAAGTCCTAGATCCCAATTGGGAGGGATTGCATTTAGATTATATCATGAAGATCTCACACTCACAGGATTATTGATTTTTTCTCACTCCCCTCTAGCATGCACTGAGAAGGCCATATGAAGACACAGAAGGGAGATGACCTTCTACAAACCAAAAAGAGCTCTTCCCAGGCACCGAAACTCTTGGTACTTGAACTTCCAACCTCTAGAATATTGAGAAATTAATTTCTGTTGTTTTAAACCACCCAGTCTGTGGCATCTGATATGCCAGTCTGAGCAAACACGGCAATCTGTTGGGAATGTATTATTCAGCTGTAAGTAACAGAAAACAATGAGAGTGGTATAAGTTCCTGACATTAAGCTTTTGATTGCCTAGGTGTTCATTTCAAAAGACATCCATCTGGAATAAACACATTGCCAGTTATATGACACAGCGCTAGCAAAACAAGCAGATACAGCGCTAGGCCACCCTCACCCATGAAGTTCTCTTTTCAGAAAACTCTGGGTGACCTAGATAGCTGACCGCTTGAGAGATCCTGCCCCCACTTCCCCTGCCTTAGTTCCCACTCTTAGGCTTCAAATTAGCCAGCAATGAGTGACCCCACCAAACTCTAGGTGCCCTACTCTTGAACTGTAATAAAGGAGGCCTCTAGGTTCTCTCTCTCCCTGTCACCTCTCTGTGTGGCCACTCAGTGTGCTGTGCCCCCCTGGACTTGGGAGTAACAGATCAAGTGTGTCCTGCAATCATAACAGCTGTGTGGGCGAGTTCAGACACAACATTAGCCCTGCTAGGGAAATGTCTTTTGGGCTCACCATGAGTAATGCCTGCGTGTCCCTAGCCCAGACCATTGCCATCAATATGTCAGGAAGGATATAGCTAGTGACTTCAAAATCAGGGTTAGTTTGCCTCACAAAAAAAATTGCAGAAAGAGACAGCAAGTTTAAGGCAGGTGTGGTGGCTAGCAGTGCTGTCACTCACCCACTTCACCATCTTTAACACTGAAGACTTTATTTAGCCCTTCTGTCCATCTTTTTGATTGGGTTGTTTGTTTTCTTGTTGTAAGATTTCTCTGTAGATCTTGAATATTAGCCTCTTCTTGGATGTATGATGTGTAAGTATTTTTTCCCATTTTGTAGGTTGTCTTTTCAATTTAATAATTTCTTTTGCTGCCCAGAAGCTTTTTCTTTTGATGTATTATTATATTTTTCTTTCTTTCTATTGCCTTTATAGTTGAGTCTCCAAAGACATCAGTGAGGTCAGTGTCTCCCAGTGTTTTCCTCTATATACTTCATGACGTCAGGTCTTATAGCCACATCTTCAATACATTTTGATTTTGATTTAATTTTTGTGCAGGCTGTGAAATAGTGGTCTAGTTTTAGACACTTCTCCAAAGAAAACATACAGTTGGCCAAAGCTCATGAAATAATGCTTATCATTACTCATTGTCAGGGAAATACAAATCAAAACCACAATGAGATACCACCTTATACCCGTGAGAATGTCCCATATCAAAAAGAGCAGAAACATCAAGTGCTTGCCAGGATGTGGAGAAAAAGGAACCCTCATAAATTGTTGCTGGAAATGTAACTTGGTCCAGCCCCAATGGAAAACAGTGTGGAGATTCCCCAAAATATTAAAAATGTATCTATCTATGATCCAGTAATTCCACACCTACGTATCTACCCAAACAATGCAAAAACACTTTTCGATGGAATATATATATTTGTACGTTCATTTCAGCACTATTATAATAGCCAAGCTATGAAAACAACATAGTCCCCAAAGACAGATAAGTGGATAAAGAAGATATGCTATATATACACGATGGAATACTACTTGACTATAAAAGTTTTTTAAAATTTATTTATGCATACAAGAGCTGGAGTACAGGCCACAGGTTTGAGGGGTGAGAAGATTCACCAGAGACAGAGTGGGGGGCATAACAGGCAGACTGACTGAAGTACACTGCTGAGGGGAGCAGTGGGCAAAACAGGAGAGGTCTGCTGCACCATGTAGGTAGCTATCTGGCCAACTAGGGATGGAACTTGTGCTGCAGAGGCTATGGATAGCTTCACAGTGCTGTGCTTAACCCCTTGCACCACTAGGAGGCCCCTTGACTATAAAAGTTTTTGTCATTTGTGACAACATGGATAGAACTGGAGGGACTTGTGCTAAGGGAAATTAGTCAGAAGGAGAAAGACAAACACTGCATGATTTTATTCATATGTGGAATATAAAGAAACAAAACAAAGGAATAGATAGAACCAAACTAAAACAAACCATTGAAATCTGATTGCAGAACTGAGGCTACCCAAAGGAAAGGGTGGAGGGCGGGGAGCAGAGAAGGGGTTTGCCCAATAGACTATGATGAAGGATTATTGTCATTTTGGTGTTTGGGCTGGTGTGATGACATACATTTGAAGAGGTGTGAGCCTATACCCCTAAACCATAGACCGTGCTGTAAACCAACCTCAGTAAACATTTATTAAAAAAAAAAAATTAAGCCTTTTTTCCAGGCTTATTGGCTCATAGTAAAAAGATCCTTGATAACTTCCAAGCCTCTCCTTTGTCTTTCAGGTGTAAATAAAGGTGAGAAAGGAGGTTAAAAGCTGAACTGTCTTCATAATGAGGCCTTGCCTTCTTACTTGGGAAATGCCCTCACTAAGGATTTCTTTCTCATTGGTGAGAACTGAAAACTTTGACTTGCAAAGAAAGCCCTGGCCATCTATAGATTCAGAGATCCTTTAGTAGGAAAATGTATTTTATTCTTTGTGCCCCTTGAACAATCCACCAAGCATCAACCCTTCGTCACATAAATATAATTCATATTGAATGCATTTACACGCCCTCCAAGAGAAACACCCCAAGCTCTTCCCCCCGCTACAGCATTCTACTTGAAGTCTGGGATGTCCGTGTGATATACAGATCTCCCTCTCAGATCTGCAGGTGGCCCCATTGATGGAGGAAAGAATAGAAAACCTAAAGGAGGTGTCATGAGACTAAAACCTGACTCACACATGGAGATGGGGGTAGAGGGGATTAACATGACCATTAATCCAGCTGTAAAAATCAAAATCCTTAGGCGCCAGGGCCTTATCACAAGGCATAAGGCCCAAGCAGGTATCAGACACTGTAGGGAATGCCTGGAGCAGGGGCCTGAGGGTAAAGATAGAGATTGGGCCCATTCTGGAATCTCCCATCCCTTTCAGAGTCTCATTGTTATCCAAAATCAGTGGCAAACAGGCCACTCCACAAAGGAGTGACCCCTCCCAAAGAGAAAACTCTTATCAGTGCAGTCTCTGCACTGGCTGGGGGCAGTACTCCATCTGCCCACCTGTGACTGTGCAGGTGCTTTTCACCAACTCTATCCCTCTACAGGGCAGCAGCCTCCTGCCTGCCTGTGACGTGTAACCTGCCGGGGCTTCTCCTCACTGACCTCCCTCAGCAGAGGCAGCTCTCCTTAAGGCTGCCTGCCTGGAAGCATGCAGGCCTCTCCTAGCAAGCCCGTCCCTTTCAGGGCAGCTCCTCCTGCCCACTTGTGTCTATGCAAGTGTCCTTCATTCTTCTGTCTCCCTTTACTAATAAGCCTGTTTTTTAAATACAACAAATGTCCCTGTCTTGTGGAGAAACTCGCCTGGGAAACTCGCCGCGTGCTGCTGAAAGAGGAGCTCTGGTGAAACCTTTCCCAGAGTGAACCCAAGGACCCTGCACTCCAAACTCCAAAAAACCCCATCACCTCATCTTGGGAGTCTTAGCACCCACCTGGCTGAATTGACCCCTGGACTTTGGACGTGTCTCAGGAAGACATGTGAGGCATCAGCAAGTGGCACCTGCCTATGCCTACACTCCATGTCATCTAAACAGCTGCACTATTATTGGCTGCTTTGGAAATAAAACCGAAGTAAAAGCAACCTTGAATGAGTTCAGGTCAGAATTCTTGCAAGGTTAGACCAGCTTTTGTGGTCTGTCCTAATCCATTGGGTTGGTTTTGCTCTGTCTATAAATCATCAAAACAGCTGGTGGAGTCAGTGAAGAAATAATCAGCTAGACCTATTTGTCTGAACCATGTGTTTGTTCAGCCAGTCTGGTCACCCTTCTTAGATGTAACTTCAGAGTTTCTGTTTTTTGATACACAAACCCTAAAAGGATTGTGATAAACTAACAAATAAGCAAACAAATATCTTAAATATACTCATAACTTTCACCTGTACTTCCTTTCAGCATGAGTCTTTTGAGAGAATGATCCCCAGCCTCTCATTCTGCCTGGAAAGTTCACATTTCTTTCCTCAAATTCAGAAGAAAATGCCAGAATTACTTAAGAGTGGGCTGCATTCCATCTTTATATTTCATTGTGAAAAAAACAGTGCCGTCTGATTTATCTTCCATCTGTGACAGCTAAAAGGAAGGGCCTTGCTTGTAGAGCACACTATCCTTACCATCGCTGTCCTCTCTGTGAAACTTTACACTAGTTTCTGATCATTGGGGAGAACAATAAGAAATGTTTCTGCCCCTGAAGCTGATGAAAGGAAGCATGCTTCTTTTGGAATCTTTCTTGGTGTTTGGAGCCTATATTCCAATCCTCCATTACTGGACAGAGATAGTATACGGCTGCCCATGTGCCATTCAATAAATCCATGCAAAATATTTTAAGGAATTCATTGAGTGTAGATTTGGCACTAAATTTGTATTTTTTGGGCACTGTAACAAGATGTAGTTTCTTTAGCCAAAGCTGCATCTACTTTGTCCACTAAGGGGCAGCACGCCACAGAAAGTGTGCGCTGGTAGAAGACACTAGTCTGGTTTCAAGGGTGTGAAGCTTTTTGGGGCTTCTGTCAGGCAAGAGGGAGTCCTCAAAGAGCAAACCAAAAAATAACTCCTCCAGTAACCTTTGTGGGGGAAAAAAACAGATTAAGCAGATATGCAAAGAGTGCTGTATTTCTTTGAAAGTCATGGTCCTAACTAGAAGAAAGTAGTTGACTCGATTTAGATATTTATTTCCCGATGCCAGAAATGAAAGAAGAGGAATCAGTTACTGAGTTAAACTGAGAGCAAAGTACCAAAGCCAGGAAGAAAGTTTAAAGTATAATTTTACTCGTGACGCTTTTATTCATAAAAGCAGTTAGAACCACATCGACCTGGGGTCACATATAGCTCATGAGCTTTATGGTGCTGGCCAGGGCAATTCTGCAAGCTTCAGTTTTCCTTGGCAAATGGTGATAATGATCATGATAATAATAATATCATTTACCTCAGAGAGGGGTTGTGATATTAAATGGAATAATACAGATGATTTGCTTTCCTCAGCTCGTTCACCCTTGAAAATGCAGGCTGTGATTGTGGATAAGGCCACCTCACAACTCATTTTTGGAGACAGACCTTGCCCATCCAAAGTCTTTTAAGTCCTGGACTCAGGATCCCCAGGGAGATATAGGGACCAGGAATTTGTGGGCTCTTACCAGGGGGCCTCAGCAAGCTGCCAGCTCCTGCAGGACGCTGGGCCAGTGCTGGTTTGGTTCTGTCCTCCAGGTTCATTGCAGGGACCGGCTGGCAGGGGCACCATGCAGAAGAGGGCTGGAGCCAGCAATAGACTCCAGCGTGGATCCCTTTGCCTTTAAATTGTTTGGCTGCTGCGAATGGCATGAGTTTATCTTTTTGATTGCTGAATAATATTCCATTGTGTATATATGGATGGAGCTAGAAGGAATTCTGCTCAGTAAAATAAGAAGGAAAAAGAAAAATATCGGATGGTTTCAGTTATAAACAGGAATGTAGGAGAACCGAATAAGACATAAGTGTAAAAAAAATAGTAACAGTACAAAACACAACAAAGCAAAAACAGACAATTATAAACCAGAGACATCCTGCAGGGGAGGAGGAGGGAGAGGGATCAGAGGAAAGGAGTGGGGAGCACAGGGGACTGTGGTGATGGTGCACGGGTGCCTTGGGGAAGGAGATTCTATGGGGACTCAATCTGAGAGGGTGGGGGGAAGCAGATATTGTCTAAAAAATGTAAAAAATGATAAATATTAAAATAAAAAAAGGTGAAAAAAATGTTTGGCTGTAAATATTTCTTTTTTGTTTCCCTGTCCATTTGTTTTTTATAGTTTTGTTTGGTTTGGTTTGGTTTTATTTTGTTTTTGTTATAGAGTTGTATGAGCTCTTTATGATTTTTGGATATTAACTCCTTACACAGTTACAAACACATGGAGATAAGGTTTGGGAATAATTCTCTCTTACTCCATAGGCTGCCTTGTAATTGTGTTGTTTCTTTTGCAGTGTGGAAACTATTATGTCTGATGTAGTGGCGATAGATAATTTGGACAGAGAAACACAAATACACAAGAGATCCCTTATATGCGGAAACTTAAGAAGAAAAAAAATGAACTTGAAAAATCAGAGTGGAGCAGTTGTTACTAGTAACTGGGTGGTGGGGGATGGGAGAAATGTTGTTTCAGGGCACCTACTTGAATTAGTAGATAGATAAGTCGTGGAGATTCTGTCCCCAGTACATGGATTACAGCAACATGACTGCATCATAGACAAGCCCTTCCTAAGAGACTGGATCATAATTATGGGGTGACAGAGGCATTACCTATTGCAATGACAATCATATCACCATATAAAAGTAGAGCCAATATGTCCTATACCTTAAAGTTACACTGATATATGTCAATAAAAGAACAATGAGCTCAAAGCAAGAATGACAGGAAAGCTGACAAAGTGGGAGCTGAGCTCAGAGCTGCGGCCCCGGGCCTTCTGTTTTTATTCTCTCTACTCTTGGGACTCTTCTAGCTCCTTCTGCTCTTGCGGCTTTTAGTCTGGCTTATCAGTTTATCAAACTCTCTGTTCTGCTGACAAGTATCACTTTTATTTATTTATTCATCCATTCAACATACATCTATGACATTTATAGGTTTCATAGGAAGCATATGAAATTAACAACTGCATACACTATACTGTGTGACCACTAAAAGTCTAGTTTTCATCCTTCATCATATGATGGACCTCTTTTACCTGATTTACCTGCCCCTCTCCCTTCTTCCCTACTAGTAACTACTGTTTTGTTCTTACAGTCCTAAGAATGTCATCCCAAAAACAGTTGTTGAAGACTTATTGCATGCCACGTACTGGGAACTCAGGGATGAGTTGAGTTCAGAGCTTTGCTCTAATGAAATATACTGTCAGGATGCAAACAGATAATAAACAAGGGAACATGTAAGACAAATCTGATAGTGGTTAAGTTGCAAATTAGGTGCACATTGAGCTACATAAGCTGGGGTAGTCAGAAAGACTCCTCCGAGGAAGTGACATTAAAGCTGAGGCCTAGTGATGAATAAGACACACATGCTGGCCCCCGGCATTTCAGGTAATTGCCAAGTCCTGAGGTCCCAAAGTGTGCTTGGCACATGGGGAAGGGTTCTCCTTGGTAGAACCAGGATGTGTGACAGGAAAGGGAGCAGTAATGGGAGATGACAGAAGTTGGCTCATCTTGTCAGACTTTGAAGGTCAAGATAATGAGTTTGAATTTGCTTCTGTAGCAAAAGTGGAGTGTTAGTTACCTTCCATTCTGTCTGTGTCTGTGTTTTGCAGTTTGAGTTTCTACTCTGAGGGCCCTATGGAAAAGCTACTCCTTTCTCTCCTTAGTTTACCCTTAAAGGAGGCTGAATTTTGGGTTGGGGTGCAAGACCTCAGCCCATTGGGTATTTTGGGTCTGGAACACTCTGATGTAGGCAGAGCCACAGCCCAGGTGAATGAGTTTGCCTACTTGTGAAGAGTTCCTAGGATCTTGCTCTGAGCACAAGTTAGCATAAGAAAGCAAAGCCATCTATAAAAATAAAGCAAAGCCATATACTTTGTTGCTAGTCAGATTAATTTCCAAAAAAGTAAATTATATGCAATATTCCTTTTTAGTAGATCACTACTCAGAGTAATCACATCTGCAATAGGGATATGGGGATACATCTGGAGCTATACCAGATGACTTGTTCAAATCTCAAGTGGTTGTGTTTTACTTTTATAAGGTGTAATAGGTCACCTTCCCCTCATTAATAACATATTATGTGATCTGGAAGGGGGAAGATTTCCAGGGTCTCTGTCAATAAACTCAGCCCCCACAGTCACTTGGGTTATCCCACCCCTTCTTCCCTCAGCATGGTCTTGGTAACTTTAGTCAAGTCAGGGACTGCAACTTAGCAAAATTATTGATGACTGGGGTGTAAAATTCTTGCATTCTAGAAGAAAGAGAATTCTCATAGTCATGTATCTTATTTTGCTAGAGACTCACCTTTCCCTTTATTCACTTAAATCATATTCATTGAACACTAACTATTTGAAAGTACTGAATGAACAAGGGTAGACAAACATAAATTCTGTCCTCATGGAACTTCCAATCTTTATAGGACTGGAATTTCAAATCTCATCAGGGACTAGATAGTTCAGACAAATGCATGTATGTAGCTAGTGCTACTATAAGCATAATGGTGACTTATACTGGGTGCCAGTGTTACGTAGACAACAGAGAATAGTGGAGTCCATGGCAAACTGAAAAGTACTTATCCAGTCTAAAGAAGTAGGTATTACTCACTCTAACACATGGTTGCTATGAAATGAAAGCCGATGTTGCTGCATCTTTAACTTTGTGAAAGGAGTAGGAATATTTGTTACATAAAACATGGTTTTTAAATAGCAGATAATTTTAAAATTTTGTAAGGAACAAACAAAACAATAATTTAATTCATTGCATACAGTAAAATTAGTATATTTTACATAATAACAGATTTCTTATTTATATCTTCACAGACAGTTCAGATTTTTGTCAAGGCCATTCAAAACATATCTATATGTATATACATATGGATGTTGACTGAAAAAGAGACACAAACTTTTTTTTTACTTTTATGTCCTCTATACATACCCATACTATGTATCTATATCTATATCTATAAAATAAATTTGACCAGTGAGCCTCTAGTTTGTATCCTCTGATTTAGAGGACTAGAATTCAATATCACAATCTACTTCCATGAAAACACACTCTAATTTATTTTGACTTAATAACTGTCCACATGAACTTGATGAAATTTAACAGAGAGGGCAAGACAAATTATGGCAAATCAAGGGAAACACAGATAATAGATATATTCACTAAGAAGCACATGAAATGCTTCTTATGTAAAAATGCTATAAGGGGAAATAAAATCCCATGCAGTTCAGTGTCATTATATCCAAAGAATCATCACAAATATGAAATCTCAATATCATGACCTTACCTTCCTTAAATAGAACTTCTTTGTGGAATAGGAAAATGTTAGGCATTTAGTAAGCTGGATAGATTTAAAAATCAAAGAAAAGTAACTGAAATAATTGAGAGCTCCCTTCAGGCACCTCCTGAGTGAATAATGATTATTGTTTTGCCCTAGTCCAGAGCATCATCAGAATTCATTAGTTGCCTTGCAATTCCCCTGCTTTTTTTTTTTTTTTTTTTTTGCATAGAACTGGGGTACAGGCCAGAGGTGCAGGAGGGTGAGAGGACTCACCAGAGATAGAGTGTGGAGCAGAAAGGCAGATTGAAATACTGCTAAAGGGAGCAGCTGGCGAGATAGGAGAGGTCTGCTGCGCCATGTCGGTCAGCTCTCTGTTGGGGTATGGAACTCAGGCCCCTCCCTGCAGTGGGCCATGGAGGTGATAATGCTTATACTTAACCCCTTCGCCACCAGGGAGGCTCTCTCCTGCCTTTAAAGAGAGTAAATATGGAGACCAGAATCTGAAGGGTTATCTTGGCACCACTGGGGCCAGTTATAGATGTGAGGGGGCAAAGTGAGAGAGCATGAGGAAACTCCAAGCCAGCACATGTGTTCTCGTTGGCAATTTCCAGTATAGCCCTTCCAAACAACAATCACAAAACTACCAAAAAGAGCAAAGCCTGCTGAAAGCAATAGCCCAGATGTTCCTGCAGCTTGTAAAATAAAATGCAAGACAATAAACTGAGAGGGATGACATCAAAGTAGTCTGCAAAGCCAGGGTCTTCATGGAATCAAAGGTACCCCAAAAGCCTGCTAGTGTAACAAGGCATTGGCTACCGGGATCTGGCCCATTTCTATTTAAAAAACACACATCTGGAAGCACTGTCATGAACACTCTGAAAGTTAATTCTTTTTCCCCTGATAAACAAAAGTTACTTTCTTCAGAAAAAGATGAAATAGCACAGGTTTCCCAAATAGGCAGAGTCTTCTTCCACAAGAAAGGAAGTTTCCATGTAAAATAAAATAAGCCAAAAAAAAAAAAAATGGGAATTCTCATATGTTCAAGTCCTCTGTCTGGTTTGTTTTGATTAAGCCAGAGCACAAATGTGAGATCTTCCGACAAGCTGTGGGTGTGTTCCACCCCTATCTCCTTAGATCTTTATCATTTTCTTGCACATACCTGATTTTCAAGGGCCAACACTTGCTCCAAAGTTGCTAAAACCCACTGTCTATTGCAAAGCCGGGGATTAATGGCCTCCTAGGACATTTTTACAAAGTACTTAAGAGGGTGGGATCTAAATGCCCCAACTCTCCAGCCCCTTGGCAGGGTAACTCTGATGTTTATCAGTTTGTGCCTTTTTTCCAGAGCCAGCTCAGTTGCATTAAGCTCTTGTTTCCCACTAAAGTAGCTGACTTGATTTTGTACCCCTACTTGCTGCCTTGCTTCTGTCTTATTTGTTCCTGCACTGCAATTAAACTGTGTATCCAGACTGCATCTCAGGGCCTGCTTCTCAGAAGAGTACTCCTACTGAAACTATTTCCCTCTCCTTGACATATGGAAAGGAAGCATATTTTCTCAAGAGAGAGCAATGCTCTAGGTAAGCATCAGCAATTTCCCATCATCCATGTAGCTGATACAGGATACATCTCTGGGATGACTTTAGGATTAACGACCCTGTCCTTATTCAAGTCCTTCCACCTTCTCTTATATATTAATATGAGGCCGCTATTGATAGTGTGGAGAGCATGGATCTCAGTACACATTTTCAGATATATAAGAGAAATAACTTAAATTTTTTATTAATTTTTTAATTTTCTTACATTATTGTTCATTTTTGTACTGTATTTGATTTATCCTCTCAGGTGTAGTCCCTGTAAATCTCTCAGCACCACATCACCTGTGAACCATCACCATAGTCCCTGGTGCTCTTCCCACTCCTGTTTTGATCCCCCTCCCCTCCCCTCCTGCTCTCTGCCTCAGATCTATAGTTGCCTACAAGTTTTGTCTTTTTTTTTGACTGTTTGGTTTCCCTCGATTCCTCCTATAAGTGATATCCGATATTTTTCTTTTTCCTTCTGACTTATTTCACTGAGTATAATCCCTTCCAGCTCTATCCACGAATAACTTAAAAATTTTGAGAACACAAAGTAATTTGTGACTTTCTTGATTTCATTCCTGCCAGTGCTAGGCCCTGGAGGCTTCTGATCTTGGCCTTCAAGATTCCACCACTGACACCTTCTTGCTCCCATGTCTGACAACACAGATCCCCGGCGAGGGCTTCTAGGACTTCTAAGAAGTCCCTTCTCATCCAGCACTCTGAGCGCTCTGTCCCCTCTTAGTAGCTGGAGGCTCTGGAGAGCACCCTGCCGCTCTCCCTGCTCTGCATTGTGCTGCCTTTCTGGGGCTCTACTGGGAGAGAAAATGAGGGAAGTAGAAAAGTTTTAAGACAAAAGAAGCAGCTGCTACTTTGTTCTAACTAATTGTTACTTGAGGGATATGGACCAGGTGCCAGAGACTTTGAAGATATCTTGAAGTGTGATTTTTATGTAGAATTTCCAGACATTAACTTTGTGCAGCAAAGACAAATTTTTAAAACATATCGGAAAGGTCAAATACAGTGTTTCTGCTGGACGCCTTATAGCACTGACAGTTTGTGTGTTTTGACTCAGTTAATTTCTTTTTTTTTTTTTAAGATTTATTTATGCATATAAGAACTGGAGTACAGGCCAGAGGTGCCGGAGGAGAGAGGATTCACCAGAGATAGAGCGGGGAACAGATAAGGCAGATAGACCAAAGTGCATTCCTGAGGGGAGCAGCGGGAGAGCCAAGAGAGGTCTGCTGTGCCATGTGGGTAGCTCCCTGGCTGGGGATTGAACTTGTGCTGCAGAGGCTGCAGACAGCTTCACAGCACTGTGCTCAACCCCTTTGAGGAGGCCCCTTGACTCAGGTAATTTCATGTGTATGTGTGTTGTGGGGGGAGGGGACACAAAGGGCAAAACAGAGCAAAGAATAAAAAGAAACTTTGGAATCAAGGCCTATCTGTGAGTTGCTTTTTAAAACATGTTATCCCAGTAAAGAAGAGAGAACAAGGAACCACATAAAACTCAAAAAAAAAAAAAAAAAAAGAAAAGATTTTCAATCTAGTTTCAAATGTAGACTTTTTTTCCCCATGTGTAAAAATAATCAGGCAAGCAATGGACAATGTCCTGCCCTGAGTTCAGAGCCCAGGGCCTAGAATATTTTATTTGGAAAGGAAAGGAAGTGGAAAGATGAGAGCTATGTAGCTGAGATAAGTTAATTTACAGAGATTTAAGCAACCAGGTCTTTTGATGGTCATTTTGATTCATTTGGGATATTAGGCTCACCCACAAACTCAATGCAGAAATAATTGAAATTCGCAATCATGTCTTCATTTTCAGTGACACCACTCTAAGAGTAATATCATGAGCCCTCCTACTCAGATATAATGATAGCTCTCTGAGAGTTTAGCTCCTAGATGTTAATTAAAACACTATGTTAAACTTAGTGTTACAGAAAATGAATAAGGGACAGAGGAGTGCAAACACTTGCTCGATGAATATGTGTTAACTGGGATCTAAAGAGGAAGAAGAAAGAAGATCTAAAGAGCTCATCATAGATGTCCTGTGTGCTGCCACTCTCCTAGATAATAATGTCATTTTGTTGGGAAAGGTCCAGAAGGAAGAGAAAATACAGGTTGGGAGGTAACCATAGAACTGGTCTGAAGTCCTCCATTATTAAAAACTACTTTAGAAGACATGAATGAGGGGGGTTGGTAAATGCATAAAAGTGAAGAAATACTTAGAGCTAGGGGTCACTTGAAGATGACAATATAAAAACAAAACCAATGCAAATTGATCTAAAGCAAAAAGAAAAATATTCACTCAGAGAACTCAGCAACCCAGAGCTAAGAGTGGTATATCTCTCTCCAGGGTCTCAAATGATATTATTATGTCTCAGTTGCTCTCCTCTCTTGGCCTTGACTGGATCCCAGCCCAGAAGATCCAGGTGCACATGTGAGGCCCAGGTTCAAGGCCAGGGGGAAAAAGAGCAGCTCCTTCTAGTGATTCAAATCCAAGTTCAAAGCCTAATTCTGAGTGCACCAATCTGAATCACACCTGAGCTAATTTTTTGGCCCAGGGGAGATGAGTGGTCTGACTGGGACCAGGTCACATTGCAAGACCCAATATTATAGCTTTTCTGTTTTGCTTTGTGTTTTCCTTGCTCTTTTTACTTTCTGTGCTTCAGTTTGGTTTCCTAGAATTGAACTTTCAGCTAATGAGTATTGTCTTTAATTATGTATTATCCACTCTAAAGCCAAGTCAGTTTTAGAATACCCATTTCATTCATTTTTTAAAATAAATTCAACCAAAAAGGAAATTACAAGTTAGTTCAAAGAAGCCTTGTGGTCAAAACAGGAACCAAAATAATTTTTATCAAAAGTGAATGGATAAGCTGTTGTGCATGGTGATGTATAACATTTTCCCTGTATATATACACATATATATGTATATGCCTTTATATATACATATAGAGAGAGAAAATGAGATAACGTATTGTAATGAAATTAACTGTATTGGACATCATGAAGGAAAGTCGAAAACAAAATTAAGACAAAAAATTCACACGAAATAATATACGATCACATTTAGATAAAGTTCAAAAGCAGGCTAAACTACTGCTGTTAAGGGATCAATATGTAGGTAATGAAAGTAAGGAACTAATTACTAACAGATTCAACATGTGCTTTTGTGTAGCTGCATTATGCTTTGCAGTAAAGAAAGTATAAGATAAAGGAAAGGAATAACCATAGGTTTTGGCAAACCCATGAGAATATAAGGAGTTTACCTCTGCCTTCTCTTTCAATAGTCATCTCCTGCTGCCTCCTTAAAATACTATCACAAACTTACCAGTGGTGACCTGGGCTCTTCTCTTGGAAAAGTGAAAACAGTGCTTTATCTAGGAGTTTTCTGTTAAATTTTATGTTATCTAGTGAGGTAGGAAAGAAGCCAGTGCACAGTTTTGACAGTTCTATCAGCTCTTTCTACCATCAAAATGGTGAGTGGGAGGTTTCAGAAGCAAACATGAGATAAACCTCAGCTGCCTGGAAGGTGGAAATAAAAGAGATGAGCTCATACTATGGGAGTTGAACTATTAAGTCAGATAATGAATTAAATACTTACTATTTAGTAAGTAAATACCTACTATAGTAAGCAAATAGTAAGCAAATACTTACTATTTAGTAAGTAAGATTTGTTTAGTGTTCATTAAGGTTAATGTACTGAAAGCATTGCAAGCATAATCCCCACAACATCCTTGCAAATGAAGTGGGATTATTTTCTTAATATTGCAACGGAGAAATGATTAGGGCACTTTCAAAAAAGCCCTCAGATCACATGGCTGAGAAGCGGCAGAACTGAGATTCAAAATGAGGCCCTCTGACTCCCTTAGCTCCTATTCAGAGCTCACACATAATCTCTCTACCAGGTTAAACAAAACTGGAGGGTCCCATTGTACATGATGATATTGAAAACAGAAGTATAGAAAATCAGAATAACTTGGGAGGGTCAATCTGGGCCTCCTTTAGTGAGAGTAAGTCCTGTCAATCAATTCTGGTTTCCATGGTCCTTTTGATTAAAGCTATTTTTACAGTGGAACAGGATGTATTATACTTTCTCTCATGCCATCAAATATTTTAATTAAACACATAATCTCTTGTTTCTGTATTCTCGGTTAGCGAGTTCTTTTCTCATTACAATTTGACTTTCCAAAAAGAATCCCTTAGTATTCAGAGTCCATAGCAATTTGAGTATTCTGGTGCGTGTGACAGCTTATCTTTCTCATTGTTATATATTGGCACCCTTATTTATACATTCATTTCTTAAGCTAAGTGAACGTGAATTTCATTTTCATTAGAAATTGAACTTTGGGTCTCCCTGGTAGCACAAGGGGTTAAGTCTCAGCACTGTGAAGCTATCGGCAGCCACTGCAGAAGAGTTCAATCCCCAGCCAGGGAGGTAACCCACATGGCGCAGCAGACCTCTCCTGTCTTACCCGCTGCTCCCCCAGCAGTGTATTTCAGTAGATCCACCTGTTCTGCTCCCCACTCTGTCTCTGATGAATGTGTTCACCCCCTGCACCTCTGGCCTACACCCCAGTTCTTATATGCAAAAATAAATGAAATAAGTCTTTTTTAAAAAAAAGAAATCGAACTTTGAAAGTTGAATCTAAAAAAAAAAATCTGATTTCAGAGTGAAATATTGAGAACTAATATCTGACTATTGGCAAATTGGTCAAAGTAAAGTGATTTGAAATGTTTGAGCAATAAACCTTTTCTTATTCAGATAGATCTTAGACCTGGGGTGGGGTTTAACTATTTTGCTTAACTTTTATAAGCATATAGATTCACTTTCTCTGATGAGAAATCATCGCTACATAAGAAAGAACAGCCACAAGGCCATTAAACTTAAGTGAAGTGGTATGGTAAAAGTAGGTTAAATGGGGCACTATTGGTTGAATTGTGAGCCCTGTATCCTTACCCCCAAAAAGTTAAATGTTGAGACCTTAACCTCTAAGGTCATATATTTGGAGATGGGAACTTTGGTACATAATCAGGTTTATATGAGGTTGTGAGGACTCTCGTAATGGGGTTAGTATCCTTTAAGAAGAGATAGCAAAGAGATCTATCTATCTGTCTATCTATCTATCTATCTATCTATCTATCTATCTATCTATCTACCTACCTACCTACCATTTATCTATTTATACTCTCAAGTGTACAAAGAGATCAGATGAATACACAGCAAGATGGTAGCCATCTTCAAGTCAGGAATATATTCTGTTCACACACTTCTAGACTCCAGAGTATTAGAACATCAATTACTGTTTTTCAAGCCAGCCAGTCAGTCTACATTATTCGGTATAGCAGACTAAAAAGCTACCAGTGAAAAATAGGGAGGCAACTCTTTTTTTTTTTAATTCCTTTTTTGTTTTAAATAATAAATTTTATTTTATATTCCCCATACAATTGCAACCTCCCCATTCTGACCCCAATCCCTCCCCTCTCACCCCCCACCCCCCAAAAAGTGTCTCTGGTTCATAGTTTTTTGTTGATTTTGATTTTCACTTTCTTGTAGTTATTCATTTTCCTGGTCCCTTATTTAAGTTTTCTAGGCAACTCTTCTTTAAAAGACTGAGAAGGGCCTCCCCTGGTGGTGCAGCAGTTGAGAGCTGGGCTGCGAAGCTATCCACAGCCTCTGCAGTGCCGGTTGGATTCCCCGCCGCCAGCGAGGGTCCCACATGGCGCACAGACCTCTCCTGCCACGCCCGCTGCTCCCCTCAGCAGTGTATTTCATCAGTCTGCCTCTTCTGTTCCCTGCTCTGGCTCTGGTGAGTTTTCTCACCCTCCCGTGCTTCTGACTATACCCAGTGATTGTATAAATAAATAAATCTTTTAAAAAATAATAAAAAAAATAAAACACTGAGAAATGACACAATGGGGCCAGGTCAAGCTCAAGAAACATGAAAGGCCAGTGCCCTACATGACTAGCGCAGGGAGCATTGTCTTTAGAACTCTGAACTATTTCCTTTGTTTCCTCTTGGGCCATCTCATACCTGGTATTCTGTTATCAGGCCTTCTGTCTTAGATTTTTCTTCATTTTCCACATCTGTTTTACTCAGTAGAAGAGTCAGACTAATGTCATGAACATTAGAACACTTTCAGAAAGTAAAAAATTCGACTCACTAAAAATGTTTCATTACATAGTAGTCCTTTAACACATCATTCTTTCCTTTCTGGAAAAGAATCAGGTTATAAAACCTTGGGAATGTAGTTAGCAGGACTTTTAAATGGTGTTTGATTTTTTAAAAGCCTAAGCATCTGACCATGGTTATTCCAAATCAAACAGCAGTTTAAAAACTAAAAGGCTTTGAAGTCAGAGGCCTGAAATGCTGTGGGCTACTTCTCTCTTTCTCTCTCCTGAAATAGTAGGTGAGATCAGATGAGAAAATTTGTTCAGATACTTTGTATTTGTGCTTCTCTACCTAGAAAACCATTTTAAGAGTCTTAAGAGTCTGCCCTATAAACCTACCTTAGATTCAATAATACATTGAGCCATTTTTGAAATGTATACTAAAAAAAATCAGTGTACTAAGGAAAACTTATTTAACTACAGCTATTACTTTTTAATGTGAAAAATGTCATTTTCCCTTCACTTTTCAAATAATGAAGAGAAAAGACCCAGAGTTTCAGAAAGCCACTTAGTAAGCCATGACAAACCCTGAGTTTAAACTCACAGTGGTAGAGAGAGGCTGCTGTAAAGGTTGAAGAGGTCTCTATAATAATAGTTATCCTTTACTTTGGACCTATAGCATGCCAATCACAATTCTTGTTATCTTGCATTATTTTTCTCTGTTGCTGGACACTGGCAATAAAATTTTTTGTATCGATGAAGGAAGTGAGCTTCAGAATGTTTAAATTATTGGACCAAAATATATTACTAGTTAGAGGCTGGGTCACAATTCTTCAACTCTCTGACTCCAAAATCCAGATTCTTTCCACTTTGATGCCATGTAGCATCCATCATGATATCTACATTATTAAAAACACAGAAACATCAATTCCAAAGAACACCTGCACCCCTATGTTTATAGCAGCACTATTTACAATAGCTAAGCTTTGGAAACAGCCCAAATGCCCAAAAATAGATGACTGGATCAAGAAGATGTGGTACATATACACCATGGAATATTACTCAGCATTCAAAAAAGATAAACACATGCAATTTGCAGCAACATGGATGGCGCTGGAAGAGATCATGCTCAGCAAAATAAGCCAAAAAGAAAAAGAAAAATACCGGATGGTCTCACTCATAGCAGGAATCTAGAATACTTAAATAAGGGACCAGGAAAATGAATAACTATAAGAAAGTGAAAATCAAAATCAACAAAAACTATGAACCAGAGACACTTTTTGGGGGGCGGGGGGCGGGAGGGGAGGGATTGGGGTCAGAATGGGGGGATTGCAATTGTATGGGGAATATAAAAATAAAATTTATTAATTAAAAAAAAAGACCAGATAACAATTAATTTTTCAATCTAGAATAAAAAACTCCTGGGAGAATAATGGGCATCAGTGGTCTAGTGTCTTGAATGTTATTTCATTTCTCTGTTATTGAAATTCTTTCAAAGCGAGGCTGATTTTTTTTTTTAATGGTGTTAAGTGTGTTTTGGACAGGAAGTAAGGCCAGAGAAACTGAGGACTGTTTTACCGGAAGATTCTAATCATGCCATGATGACCAGTCATCAAGGTACTGATCTGTAGAACTTAGCAAGATCATTATAAGTCACCTTTGTAGAGAATTCCAACTTTTAGGTCAGAAACAAATTTTCTGGAAGGAGACAAGACAATGAACTGGATCAGAAAAGAAGCTATACTATATAGATTATATTAGCCCTCTCTGGAAATCATAGAGCCAATTTAGGATCCATGTTTCTGTAACAAGAGTGGGAATTGTAACATAAATGGTCAACAAGGAAGCAGTTTACTTGCAAAATAAATAAATATAAAGTAAACTTGAAATTGGGTGTTGGTTTGCTATAACAACACATGAAGTGAAGAATGGTGTTGAAGTTGAGGTAGTTATAAATATCCCAAAGAGAAGGAGAATTACCTACAAAAAGAGGAGTGAATGGGCATATTTATAAGCAATTTCCTGCACCCATGAAGGAAGGCTTTCAAACTAGACAAATCTCTCCTTTTATAGAAGCAAAGGGACTCATTAGTTTGCCGTATCTTCATGATAATGTTCCCAGGATAATCCAGCTCTATCACTTCTGATTCTGTATTCTCTAAGCAACCATCCGATGGTAATTGAGTTTCCCAAATAAATTTCTCTCCTGGGAAGGAAATGAGAGGACAGATTGACATGACCATCTAATCTGTTTGACTGTGATTTCTCACTGTAAATTAAGACCCTGGCCTGTCCCGACCCGCGGGATTCGGAGGCACGGGAAGAGAAGTGCTGAAGATTAAAATGAGGGGCTTGACAACTTAACGCTAGCGTTTGCTTCTTTATTTTTCCTTTATCCTACATTTACATATCTTTCTTTTCCCTGACTTTCTTACTTCCCTGGCCTTCTCTCTGCTCCTCTCACAGTAACCCTTGCCATATCTCCTTACAGTCTCCTCGCAGTTCCCCCTCGCGGTTCCTTTCTTATACCCTCGTAGCTCCTCCCCCTGTACCTCCCAGTCTTACGTGCTTTAACAGGAAAAACCTGTGGTTCTCCAATAGGCGAAACAGTAAAGCGGACTCATGGCAAACGAACTCATGGCAAGCATATGCAACATGGCACATATTCCGGACGGCTCCGGACACTGGCCCCTGCATATTGTGCAGCTGGGTGGTCTCTTTGGGCCTGAGCTCTTGTGGTAAACTAAAAAAATCAAAGCCTTAATTCTGTAAAACTGATAAAATTACTCCTTATATTTCTATTGTAATTTGCAGTTTCTAAAGCTTTCTGGCTCATGTCATCTTTAACTCTCACAGTGTGTCTGAAATAGTATTATGACCTCAGATTTGGAAAGGTTAACTGAATTTCTCAAGGTCATATTGTCAGAGGAAAATAGAATACAAAACTCAAAGTTTCTGATTCCAGAATTCCTCCAATACCAAGGACAGGTGAGTACACAAACATGTAGAGACATTGAGATCGAGGTCACAATAACCTGCAGTCTTTTGCCAAAATCATGTCACAGCAGTCCCCAGTAGATAAAGAGAGAGTTGAACTTTTCTTAAAGCTTTTTTGGCCATGCAATCTCTCTACCACTCCCAACTCTAGGAAACCACTAATCTATCAGTTAACCAATTTTTGGCATTCAAAATAAATAGAATCATGTATACGTGGTCCTTTGTGTCTGGGTTTCTTTCATTTAGCGTAATATTTTCAAGGTTGATCCATGTTGTTGCATGTATTACTGATTCTTTTTTTTTTAATAAATTTTATTTTTATATTCCCCATACAATTGCAACCTCCTTATTTTGACCCCAATCCCTCCCCTCCCCGCCCCCAACCCTCATAGAGTGTCTCTGGTTCATAGTTGTTTGCTGATTTTGATTTTCACTTTCTTATAGTTATTCATTTTCCTGGTTTCTTATTTAAGTTTTCTAGATTCCTGCTATGAGTGAGACCATCCGGTATTTTTCTTTTTCTTTCTGGCTTATTTCGCTGAGCATGATCCCTTCCAGGGCCATCCATGTTGCTGCAAATTGCATGTGTTTATCTTTTTTTGAATGCTGAGTAATATTCCATGGTGTATATGAACCACATCTTCTTGATCCAGTCATCTATTTTTGGGCATTTGGGTTGTTACCAAAGCTTAGCTGTTGTAAATAGTGCTGCTATAAACATAGGGGTGCAGGTGCTCTTTGGAATTGATGTTTCTGTGTCCTTTGGGTAGATACCTAGGAGTGGAATTGCTGGATCATATGGAATCTCTATGGTTAGTAGGTCAAGAAATCTCCACACAGCTCTCCATGGTGGTTGGACCAGTTGGCACTCCCACGAACAGTGCAGGAGAGTTCCTTTTTCTCCACATCCTCGCCAACATTTGTGTTGCTAGTTTTTTTAATATGTGCCATTCTCACTGGTGTGAGATGGTATCTCATGGTAGTTTTGATTTGCATTTCCCTGATGGCAAGTGATGTTGAACATTTTTTCATATGCTTGTTGGCCATTTGCATTTCCTCTTCAGAGAAGTTTCTTTTTAGCTCTCCTGCCCATTTTTTGACAGGATTATTTTCTTTGTTGTTGAGTCTCATCAGCTCTTTGCAGATTTTTGTGATCAGTCCTTTATCATTAGTGTTGTGTGCAAAAATGTTCTCCCAGTCCATGGGGTTGCTCTTTGTTTTTGTTATTGTCTCTTTTGCTGTGCAGAAGCTCTTTAATTTGATGTAGTCCCAGCTGTTTATCTTTGCCTTCACTATCACTGCTTTGGGTGATGTGTCTGTAAAGATGTCTTTGATGTGCATATCATGTAGTGTTTTGCCTATATTTCCTTCCATGTATTTTATGGTTTCAGGTCTTATGTCTAGTTCTTTAATCCATTTTGAGTTGATTTTTGTGTATGGTGTGAGGTAGTGGTCAAGCTTCATTCTTTTGCATGTAGCGACCCAATTTTCCCAGCACCATTTATTGAACAAACTTTCTTCGCTCCAATGCATAGTCTTTGCTCCTTTGTCAAAGATTAGTTGACCATAAATCTGTGGGTTTATTTCTGGATTATCTATTAAATTCCATTGGTCTGTGTGTCTGTTCTTGTTCCAATACCATGCAGTTTTGATGATTATGGCTTTGTAGTATAGTTTGAAGTCTGGGAGTGTGATGCCTCCATTCCCTTCTTTTTTTTTTTTTTAGGAGAGCTTTGGCTATTCAGGGTTTTTGGTGATTCCATATGAATCTCATCAATAATTGTTCTATTTCTTTGAAGAATGACATTGAAATTTTTATTGGAATAGCAATGAATCTGTATATTGCTTTTGGTAGGATGGCCATTTTATTTTATTTATTTATTTATTTATTTATTTATTTATTTTTTTGAAAAAGTTTATTGAGGAGAAAAGGAACAGAAATAAAGTGGGACTCCCAGGCCAGGAAACCAGGCCTGGGAGGTTCAAGGAATCCAAAGTGGAGTTGTGTCTCAGGGAATATATACCCTTTTCCCCTCATTATTCTATTATTTATTTATTTATTTTTAATAATAAATTTTATTTTTATATTCCCCATACAAATGCAAACCCCCCATTCTGACCCCAGTCCCTCCCCTCCTGCCCCCCACCCCCAAAAGGTGTCTCTGGTTCATAGTTTTTTGTTGATTTTGATTTTCACTTTCTTATAGTTATTCATTTTCCTAGTCCCTTATTTAAGTTTCTAGATTCCTGCTATGAGTGAGACCATCCGGTATTTTTCTTTTTCTTTCTGGCTTATTTCACTGAGCATGATCCCTTCCAGCGCCAGGATGGCCATTTTAATAATGTTTATTCTTCCAATCCATGAGCAGGGGATGTCTTTCCATTTCTTTGTGTCTTCTTCTATTTCTTTTAACAGTGTTTTATAGTTTTCTTTGTATAGGTCCTTTACCTCTTTTGTTAGATTTATTCCCAAGTATTTGATTTTTTTTGTTTTGATAATAAAAGGGATTTTTTTTTTATTTCTTCTTCTTCAGATTTATTGTTTGTGTATAGGAAGGCTACTGACTTTTGCGTGTTGATTTTGTATCCTTCCACTTTTCTGAACTGATTGATGAGTTGAATTAGTTTTTCTGTGGAGTTTTTGGGGTTCTCTATGTATATTATCATATCATCTGCAAATAGTGATAGTTTGACTTCTTCTTTTACTATTTGGATTCCTTGTATGTCTTTCTCTTGTCTTATTGCTCTGACTAGGACTTCCAGTATTATATTGAAAAGCAGTGGTGAGAGTGGACATCCTTGTCTTGTTCCAGATCTTAATGGAAATACTTTCAGCTTTTCACCATTGAGAATGATACTGGCTGTTGGCTTGTCATATATGGCCTTTATGATGTTGAGGTATGTTCCTTGTATCCCAAGAATTTCAAGGGCTTTTATCATGAATGGGTGTTGTACTTTGTCAAAAGCTTTCTCAACATCTATTGATATTATCATATAGTTTTTATGTGATATTATCATATGGTTTTTATTATGGTTTTTATGTTGATATGTTGGATAACATTGATTGATTTTCAGATGTTGAACCATCCTTGTGTCCCTGGAATGAATCCTACATGGTCGTGGTGAATTATCTTATGGATACATTGTTGGATTCTGGTAGCTAAAATTTTATTGAGAATTTTTGCATCAGTGTTCATTAGGGAGATTGACCTGTAGTTTTCCTTTTTTGTGTTGTCCCTATTCAGTTTTGGTATTAGTGTAATGTTGGCTTCATAGAAAGTGTTTGGTATTGTCCCTTCCTTCTCAATTTTTTGGAAGAGTTTGTGAAGGATAGGCACTAATTCATCTCTGAATGTTTGGTAGAATTCATTTGTAAATCCATCAGGTCCTGGGATTTTGTTTTTGGGGAGGTTTTTGATTACCATTTCAATTTCGCTGCTTGTAATTGGTCTGTTTAGGTGTTCTATTTCTTCTTTATCTAGCTTTGGGTGATTGTAGAGTTGTAGGAATTTGTCCATCCTTTGGATTGATTTTTTAGTTTTGATTTCATTTATTTCTGCTTTGGTTTTTATTATTTCTTTTCTTCTGCTGGTTTTGGGTTTTTTTTTTGTTGTTGTTCTTTTTCTAGATCTTTGAGCTTTGAGATTAGGCTGTTTCTTTGAGTTCTTTCTTGTTTCTTGATGTGAGCTTCTGTTGCTATTTATTACTGCTTTTGCTGCATCCCATACATTTAGGAAATTGGTGTCCTCCTTGTCATTCCATTCAAGGAATTTTTTAATTTCTTCTTTGATCTCCTCGTTAGTCCAGTGGTCTTCCAGAAATGTGGTTTTCAATCTCCACGAGGTAGGAGAGTTCCTTGCCTTCTTTTTATGGTTTATTTTTAGTTTGATGCCTTCATGATCAGAAAAGATGGCTGGTATGATTTCAATTTTCGTGTATCTGTTGATGTTTGTCTTGTGTCCCAGTATGAGATTGATCCTGGAGAATGATCCGTGTGCGCTTGAGAAAAATGTGTACTCCGTTTTTTTGGGGTTTAGTGTTCTATAGAGGTCTGTTAAGCCCAAGCACTCTAGATCCTTATTTAGAGCTTTAGTGTCTTTACTTATTTTTTGTGTCGTTGATCTATTCATTGTTGTTAGTGGTGTGTTGAAGTCTCCCACTACGTATGTGTTTTCTCTGATGTCTGTTTTCAGAGATGACAATAGTTGTCTGATATATTTTGGTGCTCCTTCATTTGGTGAATATATGTTAATGAGTGTTATTTCTTTTTGAAGTATTGTCCCCTTGATCATAATGTAGTGACCGTTGGGGGTCTCTTTTTATCTTTTTGAGTTTGAAATCTGTTTTATCTGATATAAGTATAGCTGTTCCTGGTTTCTTTTTTGGTCCATTTGCTTGTAGGATTGTTATCCATCCTTTAACTTTGAGTCTATTTTTATCTTTTGTAGCTAAATGTGTTTCCTGGAGACAGCAAAAGGTTGGGTTTTGTTTCTTAATCCAGCCTGCAACTCTGTGTCTTTTTATTGAAGAGTTTAGTCCATTTACATTTAGAGTTAATATCGATATGTTAGCATCTGTATTTGCCATTGTGTTTGTCTTTCCTTTGATTTATTTATTTATTCTTTTAATAACTTTTTTTTTTTTTGGCCTTCTTTCATTGTTATTTGTCCCTCTGAGGTTCTGGCTTTAGGACTCCTTGTAGTATTTTTTGGAGAGGGGGTTTAGTCGTAATGAAATTTCAGAGTTTCTGTTCGTTTGGGAAGGTCCTTATTCTTTCTTCATAGAGGAAGGAGAGCTTTGCGGGATAGAGTATTCTTGGTTGGCATCTGTTTTCTTGGAGTCTGTTGACTATGTCCCTCCACTCTCTCCTTGCCCGTAGTGTTTCTTCAGAGAAGTCTGATGTCAGCCTGATTGGTTTCCCTTTGAATGTTATCTGTTTCTTCCCTCTTGTCAGTTTCATTATTTTTTCCTTGTCCTGGATTCTTGGGAGCTTTACTATTATGTGTCTTGCTGTATTTTTCCTTTCGTCGTGGAAGTTTGGTGTTCTTCTTGCTTCTTGTATATCAATTTTCAGCTCCTTCTTCACGTTTGTGAAGTTCTCTTCAATTATCTCCTTGAATATTTTCTCTGTTCCTACATCTCTTTCCTCTCCTTCTGGGATTCCTATAACTCTTATATTTCCTTTCCTCATGGAGTCAGATAGTTCCCAAAGTCTTTCTTCAGTCTTTTTCCTTCGTACTTCTATTTCCTTTTCTGTTTTGGTTCTTTTTATTTCTGTGTCTTCAAGAGTACTTATTTGTTCTTCCATTTCATCTATTCTGCTTTCATTGCTTTTCCCAGAGTTCTTTAGTTCCTCCATTAATTCTTTAATATCCTGCATTTCTTTTACTTCCCTCTTTAGGGACTTAATTTCATTCTTCTGATCGTTGATTATTTTTCCCTTATCATTGCTTTCCTTTATGACTTCTTTCAGTTTTTTAATCATGGCAATTTTAAATTCTCTTTCTGGAAGGCTCAGAAGGTCTTCCAAATTACTGTCGTTGCAATCTGGGGCATGGTTTTCTTTTTGTGGTGTGCTTTTTTCCTGAGGAGTTGCTAGGTGGTGTGTGGTTCTTCTACTCCCTACTGTCTGTTTTCTAATTTGCCATATGCATTGGGACACTGTGTTGCTGGGACTGGCCGGCATCTTGGGTGAACTTCCCCGCTCCCCTCTGGCTCCTCCGGGAGCCATCTGTCGGTTTCAAGCAGTCTTTATTGAAGAAAGGTCCCTGTTCTAAAATGCTGATGTGGGGACACGCTCCCCTGTGCGCCTGGTCTGCCCCGGCGGTGGGTTCCCGCTCCCCCTCTGGGCTGGGACTGCAGGCCAGAAGGGGCATGGCGTGGGCGAACTTCCCAGCTCACCTCTGGCTCCTTTGGGAGCCTTCTGCTGGTTTCAGGCAGTCTTTACTGAAGAAATGTCCCTGTTCTAAAATGGTGATGCGGGATGCACTCCCTGTGTGCTTGGTCTGCCCCGGCGGTGGGTTCCCGCTCCCTCTCGGGCTGGGACTGCAGGCCAGAAGGGGCCTGGTGTGGGCGAACTTCTACTGATTCTTTTTTTTTGCCAAATAATATTCCACTGTTTGGATAGTATATGTATGCAGCACATTTTTATTTTCATTTATCAATTGATGGATTTATCAGTTGTGTTGTTTGTACTTTCAACTATTGGGAAGCATGCTATGTTCTGTGAACCTACATTTCCATTTCTCTTGTTTACATAACTAGGTGTGGTATTGTTCAATCAAATAATAGCTTGTGGGTTTAATTATTTCAAGAACTGCCAGATTGTCTTTTAATAGCTGCACCAGTTTTTATTTTTACTAGCAATGATGAAGGTTACAGTTTCTCCACATCTTCTCACCAACTCTTGTTATAATCTGACTTTTTGAATACTGCCATTCTGTGGTATAATGTAGTGTCTCATTGTGGTTTTAGTTTACATTTCCCTGATGACTAATGATGTTGAACATTTTTTCATATGCTTTTTGTCCATATGTACATTTTTGGAGAAATGTCTATTCAAATTCTTTGCCCATTTTTGAATTTTTTTTGTCTTTTTATTATTGAATTGTAATAATTCTTTATATATTCTGATATAAGTCCATTATCAGCTATATAATTGGAAAAATGTTCTTCATTTTATCAATTGACTTTTCACTTTCCTGATGGTGTCCTTTGTAGCACAAAAGATTTGAGACTAGATAATTATCTATTTTTTCCTATGTTGTACATGTTTAACTGTACAAATAAATAATTTTGAACAAGAGAACAACCTGATTAGATGTCCAAATGACATTAATTGCTACTGTGAGGTAAACTCAAAAGAAACGATAATTTTCAGAGGATAAAAGCATCCTTTCAAGAAGTTTGCATTGCGATGAAGAGAAAAATGAGAGAATTAAAATTAGGCAGCAAATTAAAAAGGCAGCAAACAGTAAAAGGATAGAAAAAGTGTTAGAAAAGACCAATATTAAAATTAGAGAGAGGGAGCTACTTGTTGACAATATTTATTGCCTTTTTTTTAAACTTTTTAAAAAAAGATTTATTTATTTATTTATTTATACAAGAACTGGGGTACAGGCCAAAGGTGTGGGGGGTGAGGCAATTCACCAGAGACAGAGTGGGGAACAGAACAGGCAGACTGACAAAATACACTGCTGAGGGGAGCAGCAGGTGAGACAGGAGAGGTCTGCCCTGCCATGAGGGACCCTCGCTGGCTGGCCAGGATTGAATTGGCACTGCAGAGGCTGCTGACAGCCTCACAGTGTAGCACTCAACTGCCTGCGCCACTAGGTGAGGCCCGCCTTTTTTTTTTCGTAGTAAACATATTGGTAAAGTATACCCATCAAATAATATATTTTACATTGAGTTTTTATGATGTGTTTCTAGAGATGGAAAGAAGAATGACTATGTTGTATTTTTACTTTCACAACTAGTCTAATTTGAATGAGCTGTCTGTATATATTTGTATTGTATTTAATTGTTTATTTTAAACAATATTTCTTTTGTGTACATATTATTAATAAAATAGCAACTTGGTTAGTACATAAGTCTTAAACTCCCTCTAAAACTCTCATTTAACACAATATATTTTCTTTATACAAACCAAGATATATATAACTTCTATCTATACTCAATTAGATTTCCTTCCTGGTCTGTTGAGAAGTAGTTTATGAGTAACATCTGCAATATCCAGTAATCTGCTGCAAGAAATAGTGCTGATTTCATTACAGAATAATTTGCCTTTCAAAATACTTTTTCATGTACTCTAAGCATTCTTTAATAATATAATTTAATAACAGGTCATCAAGGTAAATTTTCTAGGTATAGTACAGAAAAAACTTATCAGTTCAGTGTTGAAAGGAAAAGTGAATGAGAAAATTTTATTTATGCTTTTGCATATATATAAATATGTATGTATGATGCTTATGATTGCTCTGTGTCTTGGTTTGTGTGTAGATACTTAGGATTATTTACTTTATCAAAATTTAATTTTTGAAGTGTTGATGGAAACTCCAGGAATATTACTATAGCCATAAAATTCAGGCAAACCTAGATGCTTAATCAATGGTTTCACTAAATTGTTATTTTGAAAAAAAATCTCTGTATTAGTAAGCAAACACTGTATTGAGAAAGAAGTTTGAGGATGACTCTCATTTATCTTAATTTTTTTCTCATTTAATTGATTCCAAATCATATTCTTATGCACAAATATTTATGGGAAAATTCTTCTAAAGTTGTCCTTGCTTTCATAATATGAAATATAAATCTTTCTAAGAATGGGTTCGGTTGCCCAGATTTTAGAATATTTTTGGTTATACCTGTTTTTTTTTTTTAAATTAATGCTTTCCACTGCTAGAAACACACACACACACACACACACACACACACACACACACCCCAGAAAGATTCAGATTCTTCTATTTATTTTCTTTCAGTTATTTTGCTTTGCTCCTAAAGAGCAAGGAAACACTTCTGATGGAGAAGAGGGCTGGTGGAGCAACCCAGTGCAGATGAGGGGCTGAACTCTCCTGCTGATGTCCACCACTGTTCAAACTAGTAGGGATGACACATGTGCATTTCCATGGTCTCAATTCTGCTGCTGACTTTTTGAGCAAGGGGGCTGCTGGGAAGGGGGAAGAGCTTTGCAAGCATTTTTGTAAGCCTTTAAAAATGAGCCATGCAAGTGTGCTTGCTCTTCTTTTTTTGTTGAAGCTATTGTGGAAGGCAGCTGCCCCATCAAGCATTACCCCTCATCCCCCTCAACCATGAGGAAGCCCCTCAACCTCATCAGTGTCTGGTTTCTGCCACACCCTGCTGCTTCCTGTGAGCTGCAATCTACCTCACACTATCAATGGGTAACTGGCCTTTCTCCCTCTCTCTAAACTCTATTATTTAAAAAATATATATTTTCCTTGTACTGCACCAAAAACCCTTTGTTTGTTCATGAGGGTGGGTGTCCATATCCACAACCAGTTATAGAGGTTCTGAACAGTGACAGATTTTTAGAACCTTTGCCCACTAACAGCACCAACCATGTCTTCAAAAGGCAGACTGTCATAGGGCAACCCCAAGGGAAAATGGGATGACCTGGGTGTGAGTTCTCACCCACATGCTTAAACTTAGGATAAAATTCAAGAACAGGCACACAGAGAAGAGTTAATTAAAGTTTTATTTACAAGGGAAATGAGAAGGGGGAAGACACACAGAGAGAGGAAGATCAACTGCTCAATTCATCCTACTGGCAATGCTTTCTGAGTGGAGACCCCAAGTGCACTCTGAAAGCAACAAAAACCAAGCAAATAAAAGCCTACTTGTGTTCCGTTTCTACCAAGCATGGTTGCTTAACTCCACCCTTAGTTCCCAGCAAACTCCCTTCAGGCAGTCAAGAGTTATGATGTATTCATGGCATGATGGGAGTTGTAGTCCTTGGTGCCTGGCCTGAGATCTCTTTGGCATGGAGTTGGGGTGGAGTCTGTGAAACACCAGTGGGTAGAATTCATTCAGGACATACTGTTCCTCCAACAATACAAGTAAGTTGGAGCTCTCTTAAAGGATCTCCACTTAAGTTCACTTGCTTGTTTTTGCTGAAGAAGAAAAAAAAAAGCCCAAAAAACCACACACAATGACTAATGTCCCCTTCACAACCTCATACTGCCCTTGGAACACTTTCTAATTCACTTCTCACTTCCTCCGCTATTGAGTTGTATGTTTCCCAATTGTCTTGTTGTTTTTAAACTTCAGCTGGTTCATGCCAGTTTTATTTGTTAATGCAACCATGTAATTTAATTGACTACTAGATAAAACAATGAAGAAATGATTACACAAAGAGAAAAGGTTTTGTTTTCATAAAAATAAAATTAAATATTTTGGAAAGAATATAAAATTGAGTCACTTGAAAGTTGGTATTGTATTGGTATGTACAATCAATCATAAAAATTTGAGAAAAAGGTAACAAAAGTAGAGTTATGTAATATCTGAACTACAAAGTAGTATCAGATCACAAAGAAAGTTAGCTCATACCCTTCTGGGTTCTTCTTTTTTTTTTTAAAAGTTTTTTTTTTTTATTATTTATTTATACAAGCACTGGGTACAGTCAGAAGCGTGGGAGGGTGAGAGAATTCACCAGAGCCAGAGCGGGGAGCAGAACAGGCAGACTGACGAAACGCACTGCTGAGGGAGCAGCAGGTGGCAGGAGAGGTCTGCGCGCCATGTGGGACCCTCGCCCCAGCAGCTGGGGATCAAACCTGCGCTGCAGAGGCCGCGGGCAGCCTCGCAACCCAGCGCTCAACTGCTGTACCACCGGGGAGGCCTCTTCTGGGTTCTTCTGTGCTGGCAAAACATCAAACAAGCATCAGACAGACTAATAAAAGAAAAAAAACAAAATGAAGATTAATAATGACTCCTGTATATCCCAGGCAGAAGCAGCATGAATTGACTGAGTTAACTGACTTGGATTTAGTTTAGGCACACTTTTAAATAGCCTAGCTAAGATAAGGTTGGGAGAGGAATGGGGAAACTCAGCTAGAGAGTTTGTTGGGAAAACAAAGATAGGCAGCTTTAAGTTCTGCTTTCTCCACTGAAAAAAGATAGGGAGATGAAGACCTTCTGAGAGAGGCTCAAAGAAAAGTTTACAGATAAATATCAAAAGTAGCATCCACCCAGCCTTCAGAGGCCCTTCCATGAAATAAGGAAGGGGTCTCTCTGGTGGTGCAAGGGTTAAAGACAGCATTATCAAGCTATCTGCAGCCACTACAGCATGAGTTCAATCCCTGCTGGCCAAACAGTGAGCTGCCCACATGGCGCAGCAGACCTCTCCTGACTCACCTGCTGCTCCCCTCGGCAGTGTATTTCAGTAGATCTGCCCATTCTGCTCCCCACTCTCTCTGGTGAATCCTCTCAGGCCCCCGCACCTCTGGTTTACACCCCAGTTCTTGCATGCATAAATAAATCTTTTTTTTTAAAAAAAAAATATGTTTGGGGGTGGCAGATTGTTGCTGCCCTACAGTGGCCTAATTGTACTTATTTGTAAATTCATCCATTAATACTACAAAACTTTATTAAGCATTTAAGTAAAGTCACCTCCCCTCAGCCAAAGGCAGAGGGGTCTTATCATGCTGATTAGAAATCTCCAGATGGATTGATTTAGAATTACACTTTGGGAGAGGTTGAGACTGCTGTAATTATTAAGTATTGGTGGGGTGTGGACTTCTAGTGAGTCCGAACCTGGGACACGACAGGGAGGGAAATCAGACATGGGGGACTGTCATGTCCAGCATGCAGTAAATCTTTATTGTCTTAGTGCTCATTATATACTATTTTAATTGCAGCAGGTGTAACATCAAAGCATACCATATAATGAGAACATGTATGAATGATTAGTCTATTTTCTTACTATTATCTATTTACTTCAGACAGTTGGGTACCAGGTGGTTAGTTCTCACACACATAATCTTATCGCCCCCTAGCCAGAGCCTGGGAAGTTCGCTCATTATTTTTGTTATTCTCAAACTGTGGAGATGTACACCGGTCACTTTCAGGCTCTCAACACCAAGTCCTGTCACCCAGAGGTTTTCCTCTGAGATGCATGTGTTTTCACATGCCTTAAAGACTTGGGTCAAGGCCCTTCTGCTCACTGCGCAGGGTCTCTCCACTTTGTTATTCTCAGACTGTGGAGATGTAGAAGCCTGACTCCACGCAGGTCACTTTCCAGGCTCTCAACACCAAGTCCTGTCACTCAGAGGTTTTCCTCCGAGACACATGTGTTTTCACATGCCTTAGGGACTCGGGTCAAGGCCCTTCTGCTCACTACGTGGGGTGGCCGCCTCCAACAGTGGGGGACAATGTATGAAAGACCACAATTTGGGCCTGCTTTTTCTATTTTTATAAAGGAGACAGAGCGGAAGATGATGGGGGGGAAATTACTAAAAATTTTATAGTAATTCCCAGAGTAGAGAATTTTTACTCTTTACTCAGAAAGGTGCTACATAGTTGAGTGGCTAGGAATATAAAAATAAATAAATAAAAGTTCTTAAGAGAATAGAGTCTATTTTACTGGAAGAGATCAGATAATGACAGCAGGTATTTGAGAAATCAGCTTTATTGCGAATCAATGGGCAAAGGAGATAAGAGATAAGCTCAAATCTACCACTCTAAGAAAGGAAATAAGATTATATAGGTTTGGGGGACTAGGGTTGAGAACAAAAAATTTAACTTTGTTGACTGAAAATTGGGTTGGGGCAAATAAATGTGGGCTTAGCTGAAATTCATTAGCTAGTCATGGGCTAGTTCATATACGAAATGTGAAGATGCTTTTTTCCTGCTACGTGGAGTTGTGAATTTCTCCTGGTGTGCGCCTGCCTCTCAGTAGCTCCCTTCTCTGCATTCTCAGGCTCCAGCTGGCCTTGCAGCTCAACGTGAGGGTGTTTGCTTTACTTGCTCAGGCTGTGTCAGAGAAACTGTGCCTGTAAGTTTTTTTTTTTTCTCTTGTACTTTAGAATATGAGACCAATTTAACCATTTAGCCTTGGTTTCACTAGTAGGGAAAGGAGCAAAAAAACACATATTGTAAGAAGATGTGATGATTGATCAAAATAGTGTTTTGTAAGCCTAGAAATATTTAAATAAGCATGGACTATCTTATTAGGTCTTAAGGGATGGATAAAAATAATGATTTTCTCCCTTGACATTCAATGTGTTAATGTAGAACATTTGGAAAATTGAAGAAAAATGTAAAGAGAATAAAGATTACCATTTCTGCTACTCAGAGAATTACTGTACGTTTTTTGGTAATTGTTCCCCCATCTTCTTTCTCTCTGTCTCCTTTATAAAAATAGAAAAAAACAGGGCCTCCCCTGGTGGTGCAGGCAGTTGAGCTCCACTCTATGAAGCTGTCAGCAGTCTCTGCAGCGCCAGTTGGATCCTGGCCAGCCGGCCGGGGAGGGTTCCACATAGTAAGGCAAACCTCTCCTGTTGCGCCTGCTGCTCCCCTCAGCAGTGTATTTTGTTAGTCTGCCTGCTCTGTTCCCCGCTTTGTCTCTGGTGAATCTTCTCACCCTCCCACGCATCTGGCTTGTACCCCAGTTCTTATATAAAATAAATAAATCTTAAAAAAAAATAGAAAACAACAGGCCCCAAACTGCTCTTTCATATGTGCTCCCCCCCACTCCAACACTTAATACTTATTGCAGTCTCAACCTTCCCTGTGTAATCCTAAATCAATTCATCTGGAGATTTCTAATCAGCATGATAAGAACCCCCTGCCTTGGGATGAGGGGAATTGACTTGAAATACTTTTTTCTTTTGCTTATAACCTTTTTCTACTCTCTTTCAGTCTATAAATACACTCCATTTTGTGTGCTCACTTGCAGTATCTAGATAGGATTCATGAATCACTTAAAGCAAATAAAGAGCTTTAAATTTGTAAATTTTGCTGTTTAATACTTCACTTATATGATATATATATAATGCCATTTAATCATATTGTGTTTTTATTGTATTACATTATTTAACCTTAATATTATATAATACCATATTATATATGTACTCATATATAAAGTATACCTTTGTAAATATGCTTTAAAAGCATATCTGTGTTCAATATTAAAGTTTCTTTTTTGCTGTATTACATGTTGTAGGGTAAGAAAAAATGTCAGACTTTTCTGCCCTCCCACCATCAGTATAGATGATGGATCCTCGCGGTCCTGAATGCATGCCTGATGGCGGGCACCTGGAATAGGGTGTGGGCATAGGTAGATGGGATTCACCTGGGCTAAGACTGTGCTTTTAAGGGCAGTGTCACAGGGATGCCAGTAGAAGCCAAAAGAGAAGCTGAGAGAGAAGCTAGAGAAGCAGAAGCTGAGAGAATGCCGGAGAGCCCAGAGTGAAGACCTGCTGGGGGCAGCACCCCTGCCTGCCAGCACCCCTGCCTGCCATATGCCTGGTGAACCCCAATAAAAGACCTGCAAAACCCCTGAGGGCTCCAGAACTCCTCCTTTACCTTGTCTGCATGGGATCCTAGAAAACCTGCACTGTGTCCTTTCCTGTCCTTACACATGTCTATAAAAAGTATAATTAAGGAAAATATTAGGCTTATGTATCAGCTCAGGAGAAAATAAGGAAAGAATTGTTGTCACCCCTGTCTTGAAATAGAAAATCTGACTCCAAATGACTTCCTGTCATGTCATCCTGGGCTTGATCCTTGATTAGAGCTGACTTCTTGGGGATGGTGCATAGATCATGCACTCTGAAGAACTGCCCTTTAAATATTCTGATATGCTGCTGCCACTATCTTGAAACTTTTTTTTTTTTAAGATTTATTTATTTATGCATACAAGACCTGGGGTACAGGCCAGAGATGTAGAGGGTAAGAGTATTCACCAGAGACAGAGTGGGGAACAGAACAGGCAGACTGACTGAAATACACTGCTGAGGGGAGCAGTGGGTGCAACAGGAGAGGTCTACTGCTCCATTTGGGTTCCTCCCTGGCCGGCTGGGGATCGAACTTGTGCTGCAGAGGCTGCAGGTTGCTTCATAGTGCAGTGCTTAACTGCTTGCGCCACCAGGGAGGCCCTATCTTGAAACTCTTAATGATATCGAACAAGGAATCGATACTTTCATTTAGTAGCCTGTCTTGTCTAGACACATAGCTAAGAGCCAACTTGGCCCACTCCTATGGTTACCCTGATAATACCAGCATGACCTAGGGCCTAGGACAGAGGGAAGCCAGACTCATGCTCACAGTTGTACCCAAAGCTTCAGGGAACAGTGATGCCAACAGAGACTGCCATGGGGAGGTCAGGATTTGAGAGCTAGTTTAATAAGTTAATTTGAATGGAAATGTTGGGAGCTAGGACTGACCTAATCTTTGGTTTTTTTACTCTTGTTCCTTCTCCATCTTTTCATAGCTCTTAACACCTTGTACAAGGCTGTCTAAATCTATGTTGGGCTACCATTCTAGCCTTCTTCATTCCCTAGGGAGCTTGAGTGTCTAAATTTTGGCATGTCCCTTTATATTCACCCTTTTTTGAGAATGGAGGAAAAAACAGGCAGAATAGAAGGGCATCCCCCTCAACTCAGATTCTGATACCAGTCCTCTCCCCATACCATCTCTGCCCCTGTAGTGCTGGAGACTTCTCTCCTGGGGGACGGGTGCATAGAGAAATCCAATAATGACTTAACTCAGTTTAATGGAGTATGAAATAGTAAAATCAACTGGGGAGGGAAATTTGCAAATCAGTGCAGAACATGTGAAACTACAAGATATAGAAATAACAAATACATGAAAGTCAAAACCTGTTTGAACATAGGGGAGAATCCCTGAGAACACACCCTGGAATATTGTAAATTTGTTATTGGGCAAGGTGAGGGGCACCCAAGGACCTCAAACCTGCCTACTCTAATTGCATTCTCCCACCCACTGCATAAAGACAAACATACTCTTTGTGCGTAAGATCTTCAATAGAAAATATTCATAATACAATTAGTGTGCAATAAAGAGAAGAGAACAAATATAGTTTAAAAGTTTCCCAATGAAATTACCCATCCCCTCTTGAGTAAATGTCCAACCAAACAGGATATTGACCCAAAGTGGGGCCACTGAGGCCCAAAAATTTGCCACAAGTCTGGTGGTGATCCATAAGAAGGGATAAGGCAACCTTGGAAGGAAAGGAGCAAAATCAAAATCCAAGTCAAGATAAAGGCTGCCACCGTCAGCCTCCCCGTGGGTCCCTCACCACGTCTCTGTCTCTTTCAAGTGTCTCCTTCCATGATCCCAAGTCCCTGGTACTAGTCCAAGGCCAAGAAGCAAATGTGGCTTCTTCCCATGTCTGTCTGCTCCACGTGCCTTCCCCAGGTCTTCATCCTGTCTCTTCCTTCTTTTTCTCTCTTCTTTTTCCAAAGTCTTCTCTAGCTTCACCTTCCTGCTCAGAACCACCCTTCCTTGGATGGTACAGGGAACCTGCAATCTCCCCTTTCCTTGGAGATTACCCTGTTATAAATTCACCTAACACTAAGACTCATATTTTAGTTTTGATAAAGTTTTTGGAACTCATTTTTCAATACCTTTAGTGGGATATTGTAATACTTGCTATTTATGGATTAATTAATTTGTCACATGAAGTAATATTCCCATAGCATTATTGTATTTTCCTGCCATAACACCTTCTAAACAATGTGTAAAATCTGGAGATTGCTTTTCCCCAGAAATCTAAAAATATGAGCAATGAAATGAAGTGGAGAAGAAAAACATGCTGCTATGAATTGGGCATCTGGATTTTATGCTCTGCTCAGTCTGTAATAGGTGATTGATTGTGTAACCTCCGGTTAGTCAAATAATCTCTTTGGGTTTCTACTTTTTTTTTTTTTAATAGAGGCATATTTTATTTATTTATTTGTTTGTTTTGCTTTTGTTTATACATGCACTGGGTACAGTCAGAAGTGCAGGAGGGTGAGAAAATTCACCGGAGCCAGAGCGGGGAGCAGAGCAGGCAGAAGGACTGAAGTACACTGCTGAGGGGAGCAGTGGCGGCAGGAGAGGTCTGCGCACCATGTGGGACCCTCCTCCGGTGGCTGGGGAGCAGCCGGGGATCGAACCGGCACCGTAGAGGCCGCGGGCAGCTTCGCAACCCAGTGCTCAACTGCTGCACCACCGGGGAGGCCCTGGGTTTCTACTTTTTTAATTGAAAAATAAAAGGATTAAACTGTGAAAGTCTTTAAAAACAGTCATTTCATCATGATGGCTATGTATTCTATTCCCCATCTCTCTGGCCTCTTTCCTCTGGGAATAATGTCCATAATGGTTTATATTATTGCTGATGAATTTAAAAGATAACATATGGCTTAAAGCCATTCATATCCTGATGTTTTAATTATGCTAATATTTACTAACTTCAAACTTTTTAGTAGATATCCATGCAAAAAAAAAAAATAGGATAGAAGGCTACAAACTTAAGAATGAGTCTATATGGGCCTCCCCTGGTGGCGCAGCGGTTGAGCGCTGGGTTGTGAGGCTGCCCATCAGCCTCTGCAGCACCAGTTCAATCCCTGGCCACCGGCGAGGGTCCCACAAAAAAAAAAAAAAAAAAAAAGAATGAGTCTATGACTTATGAATGGCTGGTATCTGGCAACTTGCATTTTCATACCACCCTAAGTGGTAAGAGTGACTCACTGCATTTAAGCTGTTAGTCCAATTTGATTTATTCTGAATTCCTGCTTTCCTTCTAGAAACTTAGAGTTTTGGTAGGTGCTACACAAAGGATACCTTCGTTACCATCCCTCTCCTAAACATCCTGGACACTGAGTCCTTAGTGAGCTTTCCTGGCAGACAGCATTTCACAGGTGCAGACACAGCTTGTTGCTGTGTGACTCTATTGGGAGAGGACTCTGAAAGTTTCGCTCCTGGTTTTCTCTAGACTCTGCCCCCTGTTTCTTTGTCCTCTGTTGATTTTACCTTTTCTCTTTAAGTTGTAATAATTTTATTTTATTTTTTTTTTAATAAATTTTATGGTTATATTCCCCATACAATTGCAGCCCCCCATTCTGACCCCAATCCCTCCCCTCCCGCCCCCGCCCCCCTAAAAGTGTCTCTGGTTCATAGTTTTTGTTGATTTTGATTTTCACTTTCTTATAGTTATTCATTTTCCTGGTCCCTTATTTAAGTTTTCTAGATTCCTGCTATGAGTGAGACCATCCGGTATTTTTCTTTTTCTTTTTGGCTTATTTCGCTGAGCATGATCCCTTCCAGCGCCATCCATGTTGCAGCAAATTGCATGTGTTTATCTTTTTGGAATGCTGAGTAATATTCCATGGTATATATGTACCACATCTTCTTGATCCAGTCATCTATTTTTGGGCATTTGGGTTGTTTCCAAAGCTTAGCTATTGTAAACAGTGCTGCTATAAACATAGGGGTGCAGGTGTTCTTTGGAATTGATGTTTCTGTGTCCTTTGGGTAAATACCTAGGAGTGGAATTGCTGGGTCATATGGAAGCTCTATGTTTAGTAGGTCCAGAAATCTCCACACAGCTTATAATTTTAACCCTGAAGTAGCCTACATGCTGATCTCTGAGTCCTCCCAGGGAGGGAATCATTCAACCTGAAGATATTTTTGGAAACCCCAACCCAGTGTCCATTAAATGATTCCTCTTTCCAGAATCATTTAGTAGCTAGTTCACTTCACACACACATACTTCAGTGAGGAGAGGAACTGTTCCTACATTATATATCATTTTTAAGGCTTGTAATGAGTAGTCACGTTAATTGACCCAGGGTAAAAAAAACACTGTTGTCTTTTTTATCTGTGTTCTCATGCATGTGACATTACAAAAGAGTGGTTTTCCAACTTAGTTTCTGAGTCATAAGATTATTTGTGTATAGAAAGACCTTATGGAAAAGTCAATGTGTGAAATATTTCAAAGGTTGTTCCGGTTGGGGAAGCTATCAGGGTCTTGCCTATTTGCTGTTCATCTTCCTTCCTGACATCAAACCAGGAAATGTGATGAGGACTT
The DNA here is from genome assembly GCF_964194135.1 of Talpa europaea. Classification (NCBI taxonomy): domain Eukaryota; kingdom Metazoa; phylum Chordata; class Mammalia; order Eulipotyphla; family Talpidae; genus Talpa; species Talpa europaea. The sequence continues at coordinate 95,466,904 of NC_140071.1, forward strand.
TGTTGTAAAAAATCTATACCACAACTGTAAGCTTTCCACAAATTTACTTCCTCACAGGGGAAAGGAAATAAATGCTAAAGTAACTGCATTATTTACTAGTGAACTCATAAATGGAATGACAAAATTAGGTTATGATAATATGTTTATCTCTTTGACTGCAGAGCAAATCCTGAGCATTGGTGGGTATCACAGATGCCATGGTAAAAGGCACAGCTGAAGTCCCATTTCTGAAACCAACTATTTTCTCAGTACATTAAAGAGTGTAGGGAACAATTTTTTTAAGCTTCTGCTTTGAGCATCTTATGTATTATTTAATCTTTATGAAACCTTGAGATGGGCATTGTATCTATTTTATAGATCCAGAAACAAATTATCATTGTGGAAATGGAATTTGAACTTGTGGCTGATTCCTTTTGCTATAACATTTTGCAGTTCTCAGAGTTAACCTGTCAGGTTGTCTACTCTTTGAACCAACAGCCCAGCTCACTAATCTCAGGTGAATTTTTCTTGTGTTTGCTGAAGTCCTTTTTTCTGACTGAAGGGTGACTGGAAGCCTGTCCTTCTATATTCCCTGCAAAATAGACAGAATGAGAGAGGCATGTAATCATCTCTCCTCAGAGAGGTGGCATTGAAATCTGGAAGAGCATGTAGCCAAAAATACCCTCAATGGTCCAGCAGTCCTTGCTAAACTGAGCGCACAGGAAATGTGCTTTAATTACCACCGGCTACAGCTATCTGAGAGATATTTTGCTGTTTGTGACTCTTTCCTGGTTAGCCTGATGCTTTTGTTTAAAAAGGAAAGTTGTGTTCCTGATAGCTGCTTGTCAGCCTGAGTTTCCTAATTGTCTCCAGTTCTTCTGTGCTTTTTGAAGTTGTGCTTCAGTGAATCTGTAAAGCATTTCCTTTCTCTCCCAGCTCATGATTATCCCACTTCAATTTGCCATACACAGCTGTCTGGGATCCAGCTGTCACCCTCCAGTGCACGTGAGCAGTCCAGCAGAACGACATTATTGTGTACCCTGGCTTTGCTCCAAAACTGTGGGAGGACATTGCTTCCCTTGGAGGATAGAGGATTGAAGAATAAAGGAAGGAAATTAGGACAAAATTCATAGTTGTTAACACCCAATGCATCAGCAAGGTGTGGTCTCGATGGGTGACACATATTTGAGCAAGGGAGATAGCATGCCTCCTAATTTTTATTCATCTCCTTCCCAAGGTTTAAAGACAAAGGTGAGATAGGGTAGTTTTCTTACACTGACTGCTGCTGGGAATAAGAGAATTCAGTTTTAGAGTGGAGGCGGGGCAATAAGAAACCAGCCAGCATAGCATGAAGGGTGAGATTGTAGAAAGAAGTGCTCCACTCATTGGCAAAGACCAAGACCAAGCAGAAGCAAAATAGATTCAGTCTGGGTTTGTCTTGGGCTCAGAGGGTTCTTGGGGAAAGATTAAAGGATTATAAACCTAATCACAATTGCCCATTTTGATCTTTACAATTTAAGAAGTATATATCATTAGTTCTATTTTACAGCTCAGAGAGTTTAAAAGATTTGCCTAAAGTAGTATCATTAGCACGTGGTACATTCAGGCCATGAAGTTGGCTCAACTGAAGGGAAAACCAGTGACTATCAACTATGCCACAGTGTGATCAAAACCAAGGCTGCAGGGCCTCCCTGGTGGCGCAGCGGTTGAGCGCTGGCCTGCGAAGCAGCCCGTAGCCTCTGCAGTGCTGGTTCCATCCCCGGCCACCAGTGAGGAACCCACATGGCGTGACAGACCTCTCCTGAAGCGCCTGCTGCTCCCCTCAGCAGTGTACTTCGTCAGTCTGCCTGTTCTGCTCTCCCCTCTGGCTCTGGTGAATTCTCTCACCCTCCCGCGCTTCTGACTGTACCCAGTGCTGTATAAATAAATAAATAAATCTTCCAAAAAAAAAAATCAAAAAACAAGGCTGCAGTATTAAGGTGAAATTTTAAAAGTGAACTCTTTATCTTCTCCCAGACGTGAGTCAGTCCTCCTTTGTTCATTTCCTATCTCGGTTACTGGCACCATGATTCATGAGCTCACCGAGCTGAAACCAGGGTTTTATCTCATTGCCTGATTCTGTCTCACTCTTCAAGACTCAGCTCATATGTTACCTTCTCTACAAGCTTTTCTGAACCTCTTCTAGGTGAAACATTTCCTCACTCTGCACCCATGACTTCCTGAACACCCTTGACATGTTATGTGCCCATATTCTTCCTCCACTAGAGCTGGGCAATCTCCAGAGGTCAGGGACCCTGTTCTATACAGCTTTATATCCCTAATATATAACAAGGGGTGGTCATGTAGCTAGTATTTTAAATAAATAATGGAATAACAAATGAAAACCAGAATATCAGGGAAAATATGCTTTCTTTTATTTGTGACTTTTCTCTTTGGCATTCTAGCTAGTAGAAATTTTCTCACCTAGAAATGTTGACTTTTTTACTGGGCATTGGATTTGGTGGCAGTTTTACAAGATGCACAAGAGGGAAATGACAAGTGCACCATGTGTTTGTGGTTTTAATAATCTTTAATTAAGCATTTTGGTTGGACATAAGCCACAGATTCTATTAAAGCAAATGACTTCTCCAAGATACTTTGCCAAACATTCAAACATTCAAGAAACATTCAATGTAGGCATTAAAACAGGGTGCCAAGATTCATATCCCTTAGACACTGTTTTTTTTTGGGGGGGGAGGTGTTTGTTTCTGTTTTTTGCCTCACATAGACACTGGATAAATGTGCATCCTGTCTCATCTCCCTTAATTTGCACATCGCTCAGCAGACGGGAACTAGCAACTTTAGGACTGGGTGCCTGAGTAGTCCCACCTGTTTGATCATAATGTAATACCTGAGGCACATGTAGTTGTTATTACTTGCTTCACAACTTTGAGGAATAACTATGTTGTACCTCTTGCATTTTTTTAAAAAAAATTGCTTGAGAAGACCACTTTTTAAATTAATAATTGGCCCAGGGTGACTTTCTAAATATTTTCTTCACCCCGCTAAAGCGTTCGACTCCAAGGACCTATTAATTTGAGAAGAGGGCTGGGATGAGCCCTGCTTCCAAATGCCAAGTACAAAGAAAATCAAAAGTGTATCTATCCACTGCAGCTTCTATTGCTGCAGTGTGGGGTCAGATGGTTGGTGAGAGGTGACTGTCCAGAACTCATTGGTGTCCTCTGCTTAGTACCCCATGTGAAAGCTGCTTCCAGTTCATACCCACAAGGGCAGTACATGAAGCACAATCTTGGGACTGAGCTACACCATGATTCGTGACTTCAGTTGGAGCTAAGCTCTTGCCATTTCTTAAGAATCTGTGTAGAATGAAGGTCATCAACACCGAAATCCTTTGAACAATGTAGAATCTTTGATGATCTCTGCTGTCAGTAAATAATAGTTAAAGCAACTTGTTCCACCAGTTTCTCTCACGTGCTCAAATAACTAGTTTAGTCTTCCTCCCTACTTGCCCCAACATCTTTAGACTTAATGTACAAATAAATCTTGCCTTTTGTTTATAAATCAGTTTTGCTTTTCAGAATATTTTGGTAAGTTTGCATTTTCCCTTTTCTCCAGAGCAGTGGATGAACAGTAAGAAAGTCAAGTCCGGGGAGTTGTGTGTATATACATGTGTGTGTGCTCACACTCTTCCTCACTCTCTTCAATATAGATATAAAGTCAGCAATAGATGCAACCTGATATATATGAGATTAAATATATGTAATATTATAATCTCATATATAACCTCTAACAGCAATTCTCCATTACTAGAGGATAAATATCACAAGATGTACCCAGTACCACTTCTGCTCTTTGTCACAGATTCTGTCACAGTATCATTGACCACAGAAGAAATGGTACCAGGGCCCAAGGAGAGATGAAATAATGCCCTTATGGTGACTATTGAAGCCTGTTAAATGGATTAAACTTCAGATCTGCTGTTGATGAACTCAGTATCCATGTGAAGAATATCCCTTAGACATTTGACTATAGTAAGAATTATATTTTTCCTCAGCTGGGAATTTTTTTTTCCTATGGACACTATGATATAACATTCAACTGCATTCATTTTGTCTTGAAAATTCAGAGCTGAATGGATGAGACCTTATACTATGCATGTATTTATTTTATTTTCTTTGATTTATCAAAATAGTTTACATATACTTAAAAACTAAATGCTTTCTCTATTCTATTGACTGTATGCATTTCCTTAATATAATTTTAAACCATTTAATATTTTTGGATAGAGATTATGTAAAAAAACCTGATGGGATTTGTAGTATCTTCTTCCTATACAAGGGCAATTGTTAGTGTTATCTAGATTAGATGCCTTTCAGAAAAAGGCTCAGTGTTATTTACAACCGGTACCCACTTTTATCCTATAGTGTAATAATATACCTTAATGGACAAGAGCCCATTAACAAGATAGTAAACCTTATTTATATCTGTGAGGGAAACAGACAAGGTCATTTGAATTTAAATTTAGAAATCTTTTACATTCACAACAGAATGTATTATTAGGCTATTTAAAGTAAAGTTATGCATTCATCAGAAGATGATACTTGATATATAATGAAGTTCATTTGCTTAAACATTTCCTAGAACTGGTCATGAAGTCACCTCTATATACAGATATAATTAAGAACCATTTTACTTCCAGAATTCATCTCTCACATGATGTATTTGGAGCCTGTCTTGAACTATTGCAATGTTCATCAACTCTCAAAGTTATGAAAAGACCTATCTGCTACTCCTCCAGTAATATTAAATAAGAATTAAGAAATTGTCCAGTAATTCAATATAAATTTCAATCCCAATTGAAATATTAAACTCTACTTATCTCATTTAGAATATGGTTCGTTTAGGCCTCCCCGGTGGCGCAGCGGTAGAGCGCTGGGTTGCGAAGCTGCCCGCGGCCTCTGCGGCGCCGGTTCGATCCCCGGCTGCTCCCCGGCCACCGGAGGAGGGTCCCACATGGCGCGCAGACCTCTCCTGCCGCCCGCTGCTCCCCTCAGCAGTGTGCTTCGGTCCTTCTGCCTGCTCTGCTCCCCGCTCTGGCTCTGGTGAATTCTCTCACCCTCCCGCGCCTCTGACTGTACCCAGTGCATGTATAAACAAAACAAAAACAAACAAGCAAACAAATAAAGAAAAACATGCCTCTATTAAAAAAAAAATCTTTAAAAAAAAAAAAAATAGAATATGGTTCGTTTAATGTCAAACACTAGGCTCAGTCATTCCAAGGGCCAGATAAGCATCAGAAAGAAGCATTTAGTACTTTACCTCACAGGCAGTGTGCACAAAGCCAACAATCTCACAAATAAAAACCCAGGATCTAGAAAAGACAATGTATGAGAAAGGCAGGCTCATAGCTCCCTGACACTGGCCACTGTTAACCACATAATATATGATGAACAGAATGCTCCCTGTTCTTATTACTTAAGGTCATATCCAAGCTCAGAGTTTGTCTATACCACAGGTGAACTTTTTCAAAGGACTCATCTTATCAGCCTAATGAGGTTCCCTGTTCTTTCTTATATGGGTATTATTTGTCACTCCAAACTTTGTGACATTCAAAAATGTGACAAACCAATCTCCCATGTCTCCCTTCTATCAGATGGCTGAGCATCCTAGGGCCCAGTAGAAAACCACCAGTCTGGCACTCTGGATTGTCTTTGACCCTTTTCATCACAATCTGGACATGTTTCCCACCCCGGCTATAAAATTTTTACCCATCTGTTTACCAAATACATCTTGCATTAAAAGAACCTAAGAGACCTTCTCACATTCTTCCCTTTCCCTCCTTCGAGCTAAACCACTTTTACATACAGCCATTCTGTTTTACTATAGCATTGTCCACATTATTCTCAACTATTTTTTTTAGAGGATGAAATTCTCCAAAATTGGGTATGGAAAGTCATCTACATGGAGGTTGGGCTACCAGTGAAAGAGTAGGTCCCAATCCAAGCACAGAGTTAGAGATGTAAACAAATTAGCCATCAGAAAAACAGGGTACTTACTAACCCACATAAATTTCATCTTCAGCCTCCTTTTCCACAAAGAGGACCTTCCTGGGGTGGGGGGAGTGTTGGTCATGGGGATTGTCCATATTCTAACCGCAGCACAATAAAGACTAAGGACAGAATCCCAGTGGCATCCCCATGGATTAGTGCAATCATGTATAATATATAATTGTAACTACCTTCCCTGGGTACTGTTCTTTGTGCCAAGATCTGTACTAGAAGTTTTATGTATATTATCTTATTTATTCATGAACTCATCAAGGAACTAGGAAAAAAGCCTAGAAACCAGGAAATGAGAATGATGAAAACTATAAGAATCTTTGTAATGCCCTCATCTGCTTACTGATTTCTTGTTACCTCTGTAATTTCCTAAAATTATAGGATTTTTAGGAGCCACAAAAATTTAGAATATCTTCCTTTTACCCCAAAATCTTTTCTGTGGACAGTGGAGACTAGGGCTTAGAGAAGACATGGCACCAGCAAGAGTCTGTCTGAGGTAGTGGTGTACTAGAAAATATTTCACAAATGACTGTGGGGGTAAGGAAAAACTGATTTGTAGTGTCTGCTGGTTCCCCTGGTGTAAATTTCCCACTGTGGCTAGTTTCAGTACACTGACCTAATTCCACTGAACTGGAGAAGAGATGTATACAGTGGCTAATGGAAGCTAGTTTAGAGCCAGCTCCAGCACACCCTGTGAAGAAAAATGCCAGGAGCTCCTCTGGGCTAGAGATTGGAGCAAACTCCCTAACTCAGCTTGGAGCTTCTTAAAGCTACATCTGTTCATTTATGTCCTCAGTTTCTAATATAGTTATCTGACAAATAGGAAGCTTGTGAATGGTCTGAGTGTAAGAGTACAGATTACAAGTTCAGTCCCTGTTACTATTGGAGAGTTTGACCTCCAGTTTGTCACCTAACCTTTCTAAGCCCCATTTTTCTCATTTGGAACATTAGTATTAAAAGTAATTCTTTTCCCTTGCCATTTCTGACTCTGAGAGTATGAAAAAACAAAGTGTTAATTTTCTGTATCATGGGACAAGTTTATAGTTTTTTTCTAATTTCTCAGATTTTTTAACTTAAAAATTTGATGATTAGTTTAATGGAAGTTATTTATAAAATCATGTGGGTTCTTAGTGACAAATGCTTCCTTTCTAAGTGCTTAAAAGACAGTGATATGTTTATCAGATATGAATTTATACACTATAGCTTAGTGGTGCAAAACCAGAACATTATTTTTCTAAAACTAAGCTTCATTTCATTGTGAACTCCCATCCTGTTCTCTACAAGAAAATGTAATCTTACAAAATCAAAGAAAACTCTACTGAATTCTGCAATTTCTCAAATTCAAGGCATTTCCCCTCATCTCAACACATTCAAGTTTGTGACCTGTTTCACCTCTGCAAGTGAAGAATCATTCAGAATTCATAGAGCATTATAAATGTGCTCTGAGACTTCTTACAAATACGCATTGGAATAGAATGTGGTATCCTGAAATAATTGCGCTAGCAACTCCAGTGATCTCTATGGGAAGAGATCTTTATCTCAGACTGAAGAGATAGAGAATTGACAGAGAATTTTCTAGATTTCACAGCAACCTACCCCCTCCAGGTGGATAACTAGGTTGCTGTTGAAGAGCCTTGTCCATAGTCTATCCATGACGATCTTTTGGGATCACACATATGTGGTAGCGGCTCACACAGCAAGTGAGCACATACAGAAAAGTCAAAATATAATCAGCTCCCTCCCTGCTAGGGAGAGAAATAATATGGAAGTGTCTACATTGCTCCCTAGGACTAAGAATCAACCTCAAAAAGGAAAGAGAGAGAAAAAACCCTGAGCGAGAGTCAAGCCCATTCTTGAATTATAAACCTGAATGGTTAAGAAAATGACTGCGTTGGATTAAATTTACAAAACAGTAGATTGTTTTCTTAATCAGGTAGAATTCTGGATGATTGCTAGAAATCCAATTTGATTACTGAATTAGTAATTATAGAATTTCTACTTGATACAGCAATAATCTATTTTGACATTTTGCTATAAATTGACACCAAGATCCTTGGTCTTGCATTTTCCAAGTACGTCTGGCTCCTCTTTTTTGGAATGGGCAACTTTTCCACTTCTAGATTACCAACATTTCTGTTTTCTGTAATTATGCAAAAGTTTCAGAAATAAACCAGTGTTCTCATTTGCAAATTCTCTCAGTACTTTGGGAAGGAATTCATCTCTGTCTGGAGACTTGTGTGTATTTAAAGCCACTTAGAGATCACTTTCCTCCTATCCTGAGTTTCCATTCCTTTGCATCATATTTGTTCAAACCTTTTCAGCTTGAAGATTGCTGCTGTTGTGGATGATGATGTACTCTCTCTATTGAAAAGATGGATAACTCTTATTTACTGTTAGCATCAGTTGTGTTTGATAAATGAAGGGTTGTGCTATAATTAAATGAAGACTTTTTGATCACACAATCTAAGCGAAGTGGAGAATTAATATAAACATGCAAATGATGTGAGCCAAGAACATTTTAAAATTGATTTAGATGAAGTGGCTTTGCAGCTTAAAGTAATTGGACACTCTAAGTGCCTTCTTTTACTGTGGCTCAGCCGAGATGAAGTTTATTGGCAAAGAAAAGACACGATGGTCAGATTCTCAGACAAATAAAATTTTGATTCTGTCCTGACTGGTCAAAGAAATCAGTCAAGGAAGGAATGGAAGTTTTCATGATCCTTATAATTGTTCAGTCTCTGCGGGGCTTTTCCCTACCACCCTTTCCATGAAGACAGAGGTGTTTTGCTATGTCACTGAGGATGCTTAAACTTCAATGCCACTCACTGGGACAGGCTCCTTGCAAGGGCCTGTAGGGACCTAAACAATGTTTTCATTTGGACATGAGTAACAGTGAAATTTGCAATGTGTTCACACCTATCACTTTCCTCTTATACTTCCTCTCACGTTTTGTTTATTCTGTTAAGCAGCCTTAGAGAGGTGTGAGCATTTGGGGGATCTGGAGGTGAGAGTGGACTTAATTTGGCATGTATCTCTGGTGTTTATAGTCAGTTCACTTTTTTTTTTTTTTCTTATGTGATAGTGGTTGTCAGGGGTTGGTGAGAGACAAGGAGTAGAACAGGAGGCGTATTATGCTACGACAGTGCTCAGCACTGGAAGCAGCTGGGTCAAAAGGAGAAATAAAGCTCAAGATATATAGATTTAAAGCAAATTTGTGGGAAATTATTTCAATGATTGGAATTTACAATTGTAGTCAATTCCTAGTCAAAATAGAAGTTCTCTTATGTAGGGAATATACCTGATTATACAGAATAAACAACTGTCAGCCACAGTGATGAGAGCGGCTTAAATAGAATTTGTCAGACTTCCTCTGTAGACCGTGAGCCCGCTGTTGTTTCACAAGCACCGAGGAGACCTGGGTATGAGGTTATATGTTTTAGTTCTCAGACTTTATTCATTTTGGAAGAAAGAATGAGTTATCTTTTTATTCTCTCTATTAAAAATCATGATCATATAAAGATGTGGGAAGGGAGCATGTACCCAAAAATGTAGGGAAAGCTAATGCAGAGCTATTAGCAGTTATTTCATAAAAATATTTTTTGCTGTTTGTTTATTTTTGCAATGTCTGAGATTTTTTAGTTTATTAAATTTATAGTTGTAATGATGATTTATTTTCTCATTCTAAATACTCACTTTGATACTTAAGGTTGTATTTGTAGTGTATTTTTTTCCCTGAAAATATCCCCTCGCAAACCCAAGTCTCTCTCTTCACTGGGAATAATATTTCCAAATGATATGTTCTTTATCATTCTCACAGAATACGTTTCAAGCAGTATTTCTTGAGAAGTTGTGATATACAGAGATGTTTTTTAGCTTTGTTTGTTTGACCTGGGGAAATTTGTTCCACCTCCCTGAGCTGAAGATTCTTTATAAAAGACAAAGAACAGGTTGGCTCAGAGTGTTGTCTTCCTGAAGCAATGAAGCTAAATGAGGCCTGTGAAAATATGTTTTAAATTACACAGTGCTGTTTCTACAACCAGCCTAGCATACAGACATTGAGAATAGTCTGCCCTCTGTTTTATTCTGGCTCTACTTTATTAGTGATGTGACCTTGAATTTATTTCTGTATTTACCTGTAAGATGGGAGAAAGTGTACCTAACGCATAGGATTGTTGGAAACATTAAATAGGTAATCATCATTATTGACAAGTAACTGTGATTCATTACAAGATCTATGTCAAATAATGCCTCTAAAGAACTTTAGGGAGTTATAGAAACCTTTTAAAATTATCCCATTGCTTTTTATTAAAACATATTAATTATTTTTCTACTTTTGTATGGATGAATCACACTCATTTTGCAGTCATGAATATTATACTGGCCTTTAGATTTATAATTGATGGTGTTTTGATTTTTAGCTTGAGCCACATAAATAAGAAACATAGCATGTAAGCAAAGTCTTAAATATTTTGTCACATCACTTATACTGTGAAGACATATCAGGTCAAAGAGACAATAGCAGGCACTGTTAAATACCCCAGACTTTGTAGACATCACAAGATTTTGTGCATGATTTGGCAGGCAAAATTATTAAAGCTATTTTCTTTTCTGCCAGGATTTTAAAAAAAGTGTTTGTTTTTTATTATTCTTTCACACCTCTATCATTTATTCAAAATAATAATGTTAAAGAGTAACCCTTTGAAAAGAGAGCTTTTCCAAACTTATGTTTGTTTTTTTCCTTCTTTATGCCAGGAGATTTCCCCTTCTCTGATATTTGAAAAATTTCTTCCTAAATGTAGAAACATCTTTCATACAGTTAATATGGACATTGCCTTGGGGTATATATTTTGGGGCTGTATGATGTAGCTTCAGAGATCAGACAAGATATAAACAGAGGATTAGGAGGAAGACGACAGCATTCACTGATACTAAAAAGAAAAAGATAGGAGATGCTATATACTGTATAATAAGCACTGAATCTAGTTTCCTGGCAACAATGTTCTTCCTTGCATATTCCTCAAATAGTATGTTTCTTTTTTTGCTGTGAATTTCCACCTCGATGGCTTCCCTTTTGGTTCATGTCAAATGTTCCAGTTACTATTGCTGCATAACAAACCACCCTTAATTTAGTGGTATAGAACAACCATTTTATTATGCTCACAGGTTCTGCGGGCCAGGAATTTTGACAGAGCACAACAAAGGTTCCTTTCTCTGTTCTACAAATCTGGGACTTCAGTTGGGAAGAGTGGAACAACTAGTGATGACTTAAATGATTGAGGGTTGAAATCCTCTGGAAGCTTCTCCACTCACATGTCTGATTCCGAGTTGCAGTGACTCACATTTGGCTTCACCTGGAACTGTTGGCCAGAAAATCTGCTTCTGGCTTCCACATATGGCATATGGCATATGGCTCAGGCTCCCCCATAACAAGGCTCGCCAAGGCAGGTCAGGTCTCACAGGTTCCTCTGCGACCTGAGCGCCCCAGCAAACACCAGGGGAGAGGCAAGGCCTCTTATGACTTAGGTTCAAAGATTCTTTGTGTCACCTCTGTCATGCTCTGTTGAGTCAAGCAGTCAACTCACCCTGATTTCAAAAAAGGCACAAAGATCTCACTTTTCAACTGATAAATTCAGAATTTTCAGCTATTTTTAAAAATGCCTCAGTATTTGATTTCCTTTCGGCAATTAAGCATCAGGAGTGAATACACATAATCGACTTCCCTGGACCACATATCTCGAGATAGAAATTAAGGTAAGAAAAATGAAGTGAGTTATTATACAAAGAGAGGAAAAGTTGTACACTAGAAAGGGCTTTGGGGGTGGGCACCATCCTGTATTTCTAAGTCTGAACTTCACGACTTCAAGGATCAATTTTCTGTCAGGGTTCATACAATTTATTTTGCTTTGTTTTTAATTTTTTTTTTATTTTTTACATCATTGTTCATTTTTATTTAATTTATTTTTTATTATAATTTATTTTATTTTTATTTTTTACATCATTGTTCATTTTTAAACAATATTTGCTTCCCCCCACCCCCTCAGGTGTAGTCCCCATAGAGTTTCCTTCACCAATGCACCCGTGCACCATCATCTCAGTCCCCTGTGCTCCTCCCTCCTTCCCTCCCTCTAATCCCTCTCCCTCCTCCTCCCCTGCAGTATGTCTCTGATTTATAATTGTCTGGTTTTGTTTTGTTGTATTTTGTATTATTTTTTCACTGATATCTTATTTGATTTCCCTATATTCCTGCTATAAGTGAAACCATCCCATATTTTTCTTTTTCCTTCTGACTTATTTCATTGAGCATAACTCCTTCTAGTTCCATCTACATTGCTGCAAACGGCATGAGTTTATCTTTTTTGATTGCTGAACATACAGCTCGTTAAGGTCTGTGGTTGGCATGAAGATCCGCAGAGAGAATTAGAACACTAATCTATGCTTTCAATTAGCATACCAGATCTTCAAGGCAAACCTAAGGCAAAAAAAGATAAAAATATAATAGTTCCTTAAATATTCAATTTTGGTTTAGATGAATGAACTACAGGTTACATATAGAAGGAAAATTACAAAACTATGGTGGTCATTATAAAGTTCAATTTTGTGAAAAGCCTTGGGATTGGCAACTGGGACTATAACTTTTTTTGTTTTCAAGTCCTAGGTTACCTCTTAGGCCAATCATGTGTTATGACAACATGCTATATAACATACTATAGACTTGTCTATAGCAGAGGGCCATAATAATATAGCAGAAAATACAGTATTACAGGACACTTTCTTTAGATTTCAAGATGGTACTACTTGATGAAACACTCTATTGTTTTAAGTGAATGTGGCTAAAACTGCCAGAAAATAACCAGAGATGTTCTTAATAAAAGAACAGTCAACTCTGATTGTATATAATCACATATATAGCCACCACACAGAATGACTATCATTTTGGGTATATTACCATCACATTTCAAAGTGTTAATAGCAAATAAGGAAACCCATCCCTAAGAACTGCCTCTTAAATGGTTAGTGTTTTCTGTTAATTATATTTCCATCCATCCATCCATCCATCCATCCATCCATCCATCCATCCATCCATCCATCCATCTCTATAGAAGTGTGATAGGCTGGATAATGTCAGTTTTCAATGTGATTATGCTGGCTTATACAGCTTGTGTATAAGAACGCTGCATGCTTTAAATATGACCTTTTAAATTAAATGAATTAAAAATAAAGTCAACAAATACTCAAAACTTATCACCTCCTATTTTAATACATGTCAGTATTGTCTTTTTTTTTTAACTATTTTAAATTTATGGTATCTGTGTAGTGGAAATACTACATAATGGTGTGTTACTTTGCCTATCTTCCCACCTGCACATTCAGTGATGTCATTCTGGTAGTTTGAAATCAACCAGAGTGGGAACATTAATACTTTGGGAATAGGCGAATGCACTTTGATATACGTTGTAAGATAAAAAGAACTGGGGTCAGTATGAACTCTGAAAGTGTTGGTTTGTTTATTCCTGATTTATCTTGTAATGAATAGCTTTTATTCTAATGAACATTGTAAATAAACTAAAAAAACTTGATAGTTTAAAAATAATGAGTCATTCAGTGAGACCATAATGAAAAAATGTTAAAAAAAACACCAAGTCCATGATCACAAAAATCTACAAAGAGCTGATGAGACTCAACGAAAACAAAGTAAATAACCCAGTCAAAAAATGGGTAGAAGAGCTGAAAAGAAATTTTCTAAAGAGGAAATGCAAATGGCCAACAGGCATATAAAAAAATGTTCAACATCACTTGTAATCAGGGAAATGCAAATCCAAACCACAATGAGATACCATCTTACCCCAGTGAGAATCACACATATTAAAAAAACTAGCAACAACAAATGTTGGTGAGGATGTGGAGGAAAAGGAACTCTCCTGAACTGCTGGTAGGAGAGCAAACTGGTCTAACCACTATGGAGAACTGTGTGGAGATTCCTCAGTCTACTAAAGATGGAGCTTCCATATGATCCAGCAATTCCACTCCTAGGTATTTACCCAAAGGACATAGAAATATTAATTCAAAAGGGCACCTGCACCCCTATGTTTATTGCAGCACTATTTACAATAGGTAAGCTACAAAAACAACCCAAATGCCCCAAAATAGATGACTGGATCTATCTATAATGGAATATTACTCAGCAATCAAAAAAGATAAACTCATGCAATTTGCAGCAACATGGATGGCGCTGGAAAAGATCATGCTCAGTGAAATAAGCCAGAAACAAAAAGAAAAATACCGATGGTCTCACTCATAGCAGAAATTTAGAAAACCTAAGTAAGGGACCAGGAAAAAGACTAATTATAATAAAGTAAAAATCAAAATCAACAAGCAACTATAAACCACAGACACACTACACAGGGGGCAGGGGGGGGAGGGAGAAGAGAGCAGGATCAAAACAAGGCTGGTGGGAATTGTATGGGAACTATAACCAAGATGAAAATGGATATATTGTGCAAAAATGAAAAATGATGTAAAAAATACATAGGGCCTCCCCGGTGGTGCAGCGGTTGAGCGCTGGGTTGCGAAGCTGCCCATGGCCTCTGCAGCGCTGGTTCAATCCCCGGCTGCTCCCTGGCCACCGGAGGAGGGTCCCACATGGTGCGCAGACCTCTCCTGCCGCCCGCTGCTCCCCTCAGCAGTGTACTTCGGTCCTTCTGCCTGCTCTGCTCCCTGCTCTGGCTCTGGTGAATTCTCTCACCCTCCCGTGCTTCTGACTGTACCCAGTGCTTGTATAAATAAATAAAAATAAATCTTTAAAAAAAAATACATAAAATTAAATTAAAAAAAAGAAATAAGAAAAAAAAAAACCACCAAGTCCAACACACTGCTGTACTCTTGTGGCAACCACTTCTAACTCCCAGATTTTTTTCCTAGCAGTTATTTTTGCATTTGGAAACAACATGGTTTTTTTTTTAAACATAAAGAATAGAAATAAATTACTTTTTAAATTGATATATAATTGACACGTGTCATTGTATATGTTTAAGGTATACAGTGTGATTCATATATATATTAAAATATGTTATACACTATTACATATTAGTTATTTACATATTGCAATAGTATTACCACAATAGTGTTAACTACAACCTTCATTATATCACATAATTAACATTTCTTTTTTGTAGCGAGAACATTTTAGATCCAATCTCTAAGCAACCTCGAGGTACACAGCAGTCTTGTTGAGTCTAATGACCATGCTGAACACATCTCTAGAAATATTCATCTTCCAGCTGCAAGTTAGCACCCTTTGACCAACATGCATTATAAGAAACATGCTCTTCTACTGCTTTTACTTGAATTACCAATTTCAGCATTATTTATTAAATTTCCATTACAATAGATGAAAATTTTGCCCTTTTAAACTCCATGTATCTCCACACCATTTTCCATCTAAGTCAGTGACTACTATTTTCAGTCAATCTTATGATTAATGCTTATTTTGTTATTGCTACATCAGACTTGGTAACTCTAGATACAGCTAACATACTCTGATTTCCTCCCTTTTTTGTATTGCATTTCCTCATAAATTTAATAATTGATTCCTTGTATAGTTTTTTTAAGTTGTATATTCTCATTGCACTTATAAAACTTAGTTCCATAAATATTAACCATTATTGCAGTTGCTGGTGTTCTCCAAGTGCCTTTAATTACATTAAATGTTTTAGCATATCTTTTGCTTTTATCAGTTTGAAGGCGCTTTTTTGTCTTCCACTGGTTCATGTTCCTGTTGGGATGATGTCTTGTACCTTTGCATTTGATGTTATTTTCCTTTCTGGAAGCTTCTTGGCTCTCTTCTTCATTCCTGATGTTCTCAAATTTCAAAATAATAATTTCTGTGTGATTGTTTTCCATTTAATGGGCTGGGCATTTACTAAACCCTCTCATTTTACTTCAGTTTTGCTACAAGGGAGTTCCTTTACTTTACCTTCTAACCATGTTTTCTATTATTTTTTAAAATCAAGAAACACATTTTTAAGTTTGAATGTATTTCCAAATCACTTTATTTTAAATATATCCTATGTAACATCTCATTGAAGTTTACTTATATCCAGTCTGAAATTCTTTTTGTTATAATGGGTAACTTCCATGCCATTTGTTTGAGAGGGATATATCAATCTTAACTTTGCCTTTTATTTATTTTAATAATTTTTTTTTAAATTTTGGCTTTGGTTTTTTTCCCCATACAATTCCCACCCCCCTTGTTTTGATCCTACTCTCTCCTTCCCTCTCCCTGTAGTGTGTCTGTGGTTTATAGTTGCTTGTTGATTTTGATTTTTACTTTATTATAATTAGTCTTTTTCCTGGTCCCTTATTTAGGTTTTCTAAAAATACTTATTTATTTATTTATTTATTCTGTAGCAGAACTGGGGTGTGGACCAGAGGTGTGGGAGTGAGAGGATTCACTAGAGACAGGGTTGGGAGAACAGGCAAATTTACTGAAATGCACTGCTGAGGGGAGCAGCAGACGAGACAGGAGAGGTCTGCTGTGCCATATATATGGGTCAACTCCCTGGTTGCGCTCCAACTCAGGCTTAGCCCCTAAGCCACCAGGGAGGCCCCTTTTTGTGTTATAATCTGTGCTTTACATTCTTTTTGCTGGGCACATGCTGGGATTCTTCAAGCTACACGGAGTTGAACTTTAATTTTATAACTGCAGGACTAAATCATCTTTTATTTCTACATACCTTCCCCACCAGGCCTATAACTCCAAAATAATGCTGAGTTTGTAGAATGTATTTGATAATGTTTATTTGCTCCTCCACTGTGTATATAGAGCCTGTCAGATAATTGTTATATAGAGACTGTGAGATAATTTAATTCCTTCTAGTACTTGATGTTATTAAGCATTTGTAAAGGCAGGTTGGGCACTGTGCAGGTTATCTATGATCCGGCAGACGGGTAAAGGAGAGTTCTGGAGCCCTCGGTGGCTTTCTCAGGCTTTTATTGAGCTTTACATGTACTGTGGCAAACAGGTACACAGCAGGCAGAGGTGCGGGGGGAAGAGGGGCAGGAGGCCTGCAGGCTTGCAGGTCCCAGGAAAGCCTTCACTCTGGGCTTCTCTCACCCCCTCTCTCTCCTGCTGCTGCTTCTCTCCTGCTGCTGCTTCTCAATACTCCTCCCATAGTCCACAGAAGTAAACAACACAGTTTGCAACAATGTAACAACTATAGGTACCCCATCAGGCAGTGCAATCCTAATGGTGGGAGGGCAGTAAAGCCTGAAAAACCATTTACCCTATAATCTACACCCTCAGGGTTTTCTGCCATACAATGTATATACAAGTTTCCTTTAACAAACACAAACACAGAAGCGTGGCCCACAAATGAAAATACAACAGAACACAAATAGGACACAACACAAATGAGTCCAGGAAGGGCACCGACCTAGTGGCAAAAGACAATTATTGGCACCAGCAGATCATCCACTACGTCTGCTGCCAAAGACATTGCTCATACAAGGTGGGGGGAAAAACTCAGGCATCTGCGATCAGCAGCTGTCAGACTTCTTGGCCTTCTCTGATTGTGGTGTCCACCACAAGCCACACACAGCATCCACCCCCAGGATGCACTCACTCTGGGATTGGCAATTCTATACTGTTGGGGGTAATCGCCAGCCCTCAGGGTTTTCTGTCTTCAGTCACTCCAACACTCGGCCTTCATAGCCACCAATGTGAAACGCAGACCCCTGCACTCAGGCCAACCCACTACACAAGCACATGGGATCTGTGGATATAAACTCCACATGTGGCCTCTCTTGGGTCCCCTCTTTGGCTGTGGGCTCCACCACAAGCCACGTTCCCCACCTGTCCCCCAAGGATGGGTTCCTCAGCTCCTCATCCTCATTCAGCAATGAGCAGGGCATCACCCACAGGTGATTTTAAGAGACTTGCTGGCCTTCTTTTGCATACTTAGTGCTTAACAGCCGCTCAGGCTTCCCAATCCAATCTCAGCACCACCTTTTGCCTTTCTAAGCTGGCTTTTCTCCTCTGCCTAGCTGCTGGGAAGTACACAGGCTGCTTTTGGTCATCAAGGCTCACTGGCCACCCCCAGATTCCCATCTCCTGGGGTAAACCATACCATCCTCCCCCAGGGTCCCCAAAACAGAACATTACCCTGCCAAAGTTCCTCCACCATTTGGTGGGATTGTCAGTCCAAGTCCATCAGTCTTTTCCTGCATCAGCACTGGCGAGCTCCAAATCGTGGGCCTTCTTCCATGATGATTCTGCTGCCTCAGGAGTTGTGGGCTGATCCTCTCGGGCCATCTCCTCCAGGCGAGGTCTGTCCTGTACCTCCCAGACCTCGTCCACCTCCTGTGCTCCTGCAGCATCTTCAACTATTTCCACAGCTCCTGGACTTTGGTCACTACCTATACTGCCATGGTATGTCCAGCGTTGTCACAGGCAAACACAGTCTGCTACTCCTCAGTCCCTCCTGATGTCTTCATAGGGCTCCATACCCGTCTGCATGTATCAACCTGTCGACTTACGCCAATTGTAAGGGCAGGATGGGCACTGTGCAGGTTATCTATGATCCAGCAGATGGTAAAGGAGAGTCCTGGAGCTCTCGGTGGCTTTCTCAGGCTTTTATTGAGCTTTACATGTACTATGGCAAACAGGTACACAGCAGGCAGGGCTGCCAGGGGGGCCCAGGAGGCCTGCAGGCCTCCTGTCCCCAGGCTAGCCTTCACTCTAGGCTTCTCTGAGGGCTTCTTTTGCCCCTTCTCTCTCCTGCTGCTTCTTCTCTCAGGCTTCTGCTTCTCCTGGCGACTATATCTCAATACTCCTCCCATGGCTCACAGAACTAAATAACACAGTTTGCAACAATATACCAACTGTGGGTGCCCCATCAGGCAGGGCAATCCTAATGGTGGGAGGGCAGAAAAGCCTGAAAAACCATTTACCCTACAGCATTATAAAAAAATATTTGGTGACTGAGTAAGTAGCCAGAACAATTTTTTTGAAAAATATTGTATTGCTCCATATACATTTTTATTTTTGTAACATGTGGTGGAAATACACCAGAAAAATCTGCTTCCTAGTCTGTAATACCATGATCTCAGGATAGGAGAAACAGAATTACAGTCATTCTTTGGTGGAATATTTTTTGAAAGGAGATATCAATCTCACTATTATACTATTATTTTCTCTGAGAATATAACAATAGAGAAAATATCCTTTATTTGGTTTTCAGTCTTACTGTATCATTAGATGTCTTTTAAACAAGAGAGACATTTAAATGGTTAAATGATACAGCTTTGAGTATAACTTAAGACTTACCCAACTTAATCCCATTTCATTTTTTTCTGGCTCACTTTAGTTAAACTCCTGGAGTGAATTTGATTCATGAAATTCTCATGTGAGCCTGAGCCAAATTTCTAGCTCATCAAAGTTCTCACTATTTCCAAGTTCTCACAATTTTCTCCTTAAAAATAGTGCCTGTTGGGCCTCCCCTGGTGGCACAGGCAGTTGAGCACAGCGCTTTGAAGCTGCTCGCAGCCTCCGCAGCGCCTGTTCGATCCCCAGCTGCCGGCGAGGGTCCCACATGGCTCAGCAGACCTCTCCTGTCCCGCCCACTGCTCCCCTCAGCTCTGTATTTCGTCAGTCTGCCTGTTCTGTTCTCTGCTCTGTCTCTGGTGAATCCTCTCACCCTCCCGCTCATCCTGTGCCCCAGTTCTTGTATAAATAAATGAATGAATCTTTAAAAAAAAAATGTAGTGCCTGTTTACTTATCAAACTCTTTAGGAAGGAGCTAATATGATCCTGTTTTGGCTTTTGGTGGATCAAAAATGATGTGCTCTGTAGAAATTATTAAGGCTTTGTGTGAAGGTTGATCAGCTCTTGTAACTAGGCAGTAACTGGGTAAACTTCCACTCAATTATCTTTAGGTTCTAACTAGAGAAATTGCTTAGTTGCTTATCATTCATTTCCTTCTTTCATATTTCCTTCCTTCATCTTTGCTTAGATAAGGAGGGATGAATTTTCCCGTCTTAGTCTTTACCAATATTTCCATTAACCTTTCTTGATTCTCCTAACATTTGAAGTAGTCTGATGGAATAATAAAGAGAGGCAGGGAAGTTGGCCAGGAAGTAAGAGGGAGGTGAGTAGGTAAGGTATGTGCCAATCCTCAAAAGAATTAGCACTAGCCTGTGTCAGTCTTGCCATACAGTTTATTAAGGATGTAAGTAGACATTTCAGCCTAGGATGCTCATCTGAGTCTAACACTACACTTAAGTGGTTTTGGGGGTCAATCATCCTAAGAAGTGTGAACCTACACCTATAAACCATGTACAATAGTTTAAACCAACGCTACCTAAATTAAAAAAAAAAAAACACAATTTGAAAAATAGTAAGATTTTAAAAATGGCTTTGGAAAGATCACATAGATCACATAGATCACCTTGCCTGCCTGCCTGCCTCTCTTCCGTTCCAACACCATTCTGAGCTAAAAACTATTTGGAGAACAAAACAGATGGGAAGAGACTGACGGAGACAAAATACACATTAGATAGTTTACTTACAAAGTACCTTCAAAAGTGATAAATGCTGTGAATAACAGTAAATCAGGGAAGGCAATAAGGAGCATTTGAAACAGAGAGTGAGACAATAGACTACCCAAACCTATTATTCAGAATTTCCAAGGGTGTGAGAAGCAGGTGCATGACTTATGAACTAGCTCCCAAGGGCTCATGATACATTCCCAAATTTGAGAAACTTTGATATATATAAAATTCATGTGTTGCTTTGTCTCAAAGAAAGAACAAGTATAAACACTCTTCTCCAAAATTTCATAGGTTCCATTATGTTGTTCATGGAGGCTGTCTTCTCCATTCACTTTTCCTTTGAACAAATACTGAAGACCTCTTAGCATGCCCATGCCGTTTTCTATGGCTCTCATGCTGATACCTGTAAACTGGCTATCAGAAGAAATGATGAAGGCCTGAATGCCAGAAATCTCAGACTCAAAGACACACTGATGGGTTTTGATAAAATAACCTGGAGAAAAAGATCTTTAGACAGTAATGGGTTATCATAGCAAAATAATTAACTGTCATGTTACTTTATTCAATTACATAGCAGTGCTATTGTTTGGACTTGAAGATGCAATTCAATTTCCTTTTGCTAAAAACATGCATGGTCATAAATTTTTATTATCTTTATCATGAAAACAGATTATTCTGGATGACCTGTTCACTAAACATTTGGGCAGGGCAATAAATCTTGATGAACTTTGCCCATTGTTCTTATTACAGAAAGATTAAAAACTGAGATACAAAGCAAACAATTTAATAAGTAACCCCTGCTCTTTGGGGAGAGTGGGTCAGGGCTTGCTGTAGGGAAATGCAATGGAAGTACAATTCTTTCCTTCTGACTTCCCTGAGCAAGGTCAGATTCTCTTGGAGGCTCCTAGAGCCCTCACATGAGTTGGCTGTTTGTGCAGAGCATAAGAAAATGCTTTCTCCTGACCTCATCTGAGTCATGGGAAACAGGATAGAAATGAGGTCAGGAAATGAATAGGATATATGGTCCTGTAGTTTTATAGTGAGAGTGGGTTATTAGTTAAACTTCTGAAAAATTACTGAATACCAACATTATTTTTATATTTTAGCATAAACTTGAATTTAACTTGGTGTCCAAGCAAAGAAGGCATACTAGGAATTAAACGGATAAAGGAAATATATTCTGTTTTCTGCATAGAATTATTTACCCATTATTAAATGGCTATAATTTTGAGTGGATATTTTAAAAAATCAATTATTTATTTTTGAGACACAATTGACATACAACATTATATTAGTCTCAAGTGTTCAACATAAAGACAGAATATTTCTTTAAATACATTGGGAGATGATCACAATATGTCTGGTTATTGTCATCACCACACAAAGGTACACAAACATTCTTTTCTTGTTATGAGAACTTTAGAGATTCACTTCATTACTTTCAAATAATACAATATTGTTTTAAAGATTTACTTATTTATACATACAAGAACTCTGGTATAGGCCAGAGGTGTGGGGAGGTGAAAGGATTTACTGGAGACAGAGTGGGGAACAGAACAGGCAGATCTACTGAAATACACTGCTGAGGGGAGCAGCAAGCGAGGCAGGAGAGGTCTGCTGCACCATGTGGATCAGCTCCCTGGCTGGGGATGGAACTCATGCTGCAATGACTGTGGATAGCTTCATAGGTTTCATCTTAACACCTTGCGCCACCAGAGAGGTCCAATACAGTATTCTTAACTATAGTCTCCATGCCATATATTATATTCCCATTGCTTATTTAGTTTACAATGGGCCGTCAGCACCTCTTGAACTCCTCTACTTTTTTACCCACTCTCCTGCCCTCTGTAACCACCAGCCTGTTCTCTATATTTATGAATTGTTTTGTTTGCTATTTGCTTTTTCAGATTCCACATATAAGTGAGATCACATGGTATTTATCTTTCTCTGTCTTAATTTACTTAGCATAATGCCCTCAGGGTCCATTCATATTTTAACAAGTGACAAGAATTTATTCTATTTTGGGGATGGAGTAGTTTTCCACTCTGCATATATATGTACGTGTATGTATATATATATGTCCATACATGTATATACACACATACACATACATATGAATGAGATATATCTCCATTGTCCATTCATTCATCTGTGAACACTTAGGTTGTTTCCATATCTTGGTGACTGTAATGGACTTCGTAATAAACATAGGAATGCAAATATCTTATTGGATTAGTGTTTATTTCCTTAGAATAAATATCCCGAAGTGGAATTGCAGTGTCATATGGTCATTTCATTTCTAATTTTTTTGAGGTGTATTCATACTATTTTCCATAGTGACTACACCAATTTATATTGCCATCCCAATGATTTGTCCATATCATTGTTAAAATATATTATTTCTTGTCTTTAAAAAAATTAAGGCTTAAATTTTACATTTTTATTTTTTATAATATATTAATTTTTTACTGAGGTAATGTTTCCAATGCTGTATATGATTTAGAGGTACACTGTCACACAGCCACCACCAAAGCACCCATAGTTCTCCACCATAATCCACTGGGCTCCTTTCCCCCTTTGCTCACCACCCTCCCACCCTTGCATTTTGGTAGCCTCAATCCTGCAGTCAGATTTCTTGAGCTCATTTTGATTCAGTTTTTTCTCTTCCTTTGTTTTGTTTTCTTATATTTGACATGTGAGTGAAATCATCTTGTATCTATCTTTTTTCCCCTGACTTATTTCACTTAACATAATCCCTTTCATTTATAGTCTTGTCACAAATGGCAAGATTTCATCCTTTTTATAGTTGAATAGTATTCCACTGTGCGTATCTATCACATTTTCTTCATGTACTCATTTATCATTGGACTCTTTAATTGTTTCTATTATGTGGCTTATATAAATAGTGTTGCAATGAACATTGGAATTCATATGTCCCTTTGAATTAGTGTGTTTGAATTCCTTGGATAGATACTGAGGAGCAAACTTGCTGGATCATATGGCAGATACAGTTTCAATATTTTGAGAAACCTCCATACTGTTTTCCATAAGGGTTGAACCAGTCTATATTCCTATCATCAGTGCACACGGTTCCTTTTTCTCCACATCTTGCCAATACTTGTTTCTTATCTTTTTGAATAGCCCTTCTAACAGGGGTGAGGTGATAGGTTATTGTGGTTTTGATTTACATTTCCCTGATGATTAGTATGTCTATTGGCCATCTGCATGATTTCTTTGGAAAAATATTTACTCTTATCCTCTGTACATAGAGTCTGGGATACTGAATAAATAAGGGAGAGGCATTTTGATATAGCAAAGAAAGCTCTGCAGTTAAGTTCAGAAGGCCTGAATTTGGATTCACATAACCAGTAATTAACTTGAGCAGCCATTCTGAGCCTCCATTTTTCATTGACAAAAATCAGAGTAACACATAAATCTCAGGACTGTTGGGAGGATTAAATAAAATAATATCCCAAAGCAACTGACATAGCAGCTAGCGTATATAAAAAACCCAATTAAAGCAAATTCATTTAGCATGATATGACAATTTCAGTCAAAGTTCAATGCATATTATTCATTGGTGACTATTTCAATGCCTATATAAGAACTCTTATGGGAAATGACAGTTCATTATCAACAATTTCATAGAAATTTTACACTTACTGGGAGTGATGCATTTGCTGGACATAATCATACCATCATACCAATCAAATATTCAGACCTCTGAGGAATATCCATATTATTTTCCATAATGGCCATATCAATTTACATTCCTACCAGCAGTAAATAAGGACTCCTTTTTCTCGATATCCTCCTCATCCTTATATTCTATCTTTTGAGTAACATCTATGCATTTTAATAATGTATTTCATGAAGTGAAGATCATCTTCAAAAGACAAACCGAAAACTCTGTATGCTTGAATTTGCTGGTTCCCATGAAAAAAGAAAAGGCTGTTCAGAGTGTATGGGTAGGTAGCAGGGGAGGCTGGTGCATATGTGACAAGTCTTACATTTGTATAGACTCTGGGTTGAAAGACTTATAAAATGTGAAGAACTAGAGCATGACCACAATGTTGACCTTGAGAATGTAATGTAACCTGTGTGATAACTATTTTTAAGTCTGGAAACTGTTACCACCTTGGGGCCCTGTCTCTGACAGTAGCAGGCTTACTGTCATTAGATCCTTTATTTGTCTGCCAGAGTATGCAAGACAGCAACTCTGAAGATTACTTGAATCCTTGCAAATGCAAGCTCTAGCCAGAACTTCCAGAGAACATAAGGTAGACATGCTCTCTTTTTCCTCACCATTCATAAAATAGAATTGTTCCTGGGGTAGAACACACACTTGTTTCTGGGGCATTAAAATGAAACTCTCACCTTCTAGATCAACAGGACCTAGGTATTGCTTGGGCTTTCCAGCTGTTACGCTTGCCTTTCCATGCTGCAGATCACTGTTAGGTACCATGCATTAGATAAGAAGAGAGGGTGTGTAGTATGAAATTTACAAATAGTTTTCCTATGCAAAGGACAGGCTCAGTGTGTCTTTCATAAAATGTACTTCTTTTTCCTTAAGTGCTATTTTTGCATTGAATTGAGCCAGCAAAGATCTTTCAAAATTAGTCTTCACTTATTGAAAATTTCACTAATCCTTTTCAATAGGAGGGATATAAACTTAATGATATAATTCTGAAACAGTAGTATCTTTCCCAAGTCAAATAGTTTCAGAAAAGTGACTATTTTCCATAGCCCATTGGTAAGACCTATTATTCCTTCAGATGTGGTTTTTAGTTGCTTCTTGGGGAAACATTTATTATAGTAGACCCCTTTTTGGGAAAAATTTGCCCATAGGACTAGAAAACAAACTTCTAGTATCACAGAACCAGTTTGTCTTAAAGCAGCTTTCCCTAGAAATGAATACAGTCCTATTAAATAAAGTAATTTATTTCAAAGCAATATATTCGTTTTCTCTATATATATCTGATAATACACTGTAGAGGGTTGAAGGAGAATTGGGGGAAGTATCAACATAGGTCAAGTCTGACCCCACACTGGACAAGTTCTCAGACTCACTGAAGAATGTGTGAACAGGACACAATGGAATGACAAGCAAGGCAGCACTGCAAGGTTCTGTGCCAGAGGAATCACGTAGGTAAAAAGAGTTCTAGGAATGCAAGCCCAGTCAGCTAGAGCAGGCTCATGGTGTGAACAGCGTTAAAATCACTCCTCAGGCTTTTGGGCATTACTTAAAGGTAAAGAAGGATGAACTGAAGTAGGTGGAGAGCAGTGTGAATTTTATAGACTTGAATTTGGCATTGCAACAGATCTAGGACTTGTAGTTCCACAATGCAATAGTAGTTTTTCTTAAACTGTGCTTAACTCTGAGTATCACAGGAGCCTGATATGTCCCTTCCTATACCTGATTAAGGATCTTTTTTTCTTTAAATAAAGTCAAGATTTTGTTTATCTGTTTAATTCTATGAATGGGGTAATTTTAATAATTCTGTCCAAGTAATGAAAGTAAGCTACATCAGATCAGAAAGAATTTATTTGCTAAATCAGTAATGATTTTGGATGTAATGTAGCCCTATCTGGGCATTGCTTACTACAGTCTGCAACACAATCCTTCCAGAGATAATGTTTGTTACTGGAAATAAAGCACATACTAGAAATTTCCTTCTGGACCAGGTCCTCATTATAACGAAGTGATATAGTGTCTGGGGGTAGGTATTGGGTTAAATATTAGGATGATCCAAGTTAAAGAGTATTTTTAGAGGGATGGGGCAAAAAAAACATTCGATTTCACTCCTTTCCCTGAAGTCTCCTTTATGTGCTCTTTTTTAAAGAAAACAAGATTTAAGCACAAAAAAAATGAGAATAACTGGTCCAACCACTATGGAGACCTGTGTGGAGATTTCTGGACCTACTAAACATAGAGCTTCCATATGATCCAGCAATTCCACTCCTAGGTATTTACCCAAAGGACACAGAAACATCAATTCCAAAGAGCACCTGCACCCCTATGTTTATAGCAGCACTATTTACAATAGCTAAGCTTTGGAAACAACCCAAATGCCCCAAAATAGATGAGTGGATCAAGAAGATGTGGTACATATACACCATGGAATATTACTCAGCATTCAAAAATGATAAACACATGCAATTTGCAGCAACATGGATGGCGCTGGAAGGGATCATGCTCAGCAAAATAAGCCAGAAAGAAAAAGAAAAATACCGGAGGACCTCACTCATAGCAGGAATCTAGAAAACTTAAATATGGGGCCAGGAAAAAGAATAACTATAAGAAAGAAAATATCAAAATCAACAAATAACTATGAACAAGAGACACTCTATGGGGGGTGGGGGCGGGGAAAGCAGGGCTTGGGATCAAAATAAGGGGGTTGTAATTGTATGGGGAATATAAAAATAAAATTTAAATTAAAAAAAAAATGAGAATAAATTCTTGGAAAGATCCTCTTGGTTCCAGTCCTCTGGCAGCACTATTTATAATGCAAAAGAAGTTTTAGTTATGGTTGTTAATACTGGGGCCACTTGTCACTATTTTCCAGAATTTTGGGAGACATAAGAATGAGACAAGAGAGTTGATTTTCTTTTCTTCCATTTCAGGTCTAAACACAGATGTGTAGACTCATACAAGGCAATCAAGTGTGAAGTAGGTAAAGTTGTCTAGCTATAGAACATCTTAAACCACATTTAGAAAGAGCTGGCCTATATGGAAATCCCATTGCCAAGGTCTAGACATCTCATTTTGTTCACAAGATTTTGGGTCACCAAAAGAGATTTGAAAGTAGACAAAACATAGAAATAAGTGGGGAAAAAAATGTCACTCAGTAAATTTTCTAAAGAAAGGATCCCTATTTCACATCTGGATTATGTGAAAAAAACACCTATACTCCCCTGTGGCCCACTGAAACAAATTGCTAGGATCTTGCTTTGTTGGAAGAAAACATATATTCCACATTTAAGTAGAAGGTGAACATGACAAACAGCGTGTCTGGAGAAGAGGTGGAGATTTTGCTGCTTCAATAGGAAATCCATGTCCGTGCCATACTAGGTTGGGGGATGGGCTGAGGAAAGTACAAAAGAAAGAAATTCCTCAAGATTCAGGGCCACACCAGGCACCCAGGGTTAGAAGCATTCCCAGGGTCTCTCTCTAAACACAGTTTGTGACATACATAGTGGTGATGGATAGGCTGACTTTATGAACTATGCTTTTCAGTGAGCACAAAAAATACAGTCCTTCTCTAAACATTTGTCCCTACATTTCTGGAAGTTTATATTCAAGATTAATGATCCATCACATAATCTGCCAGATCAATGGATTTATTTTTTTATTTTATTTTTAAAATTTATTTATTTATGCATACAAGACCTGAGGTACAGGCCAGAGGAGTGGGGGGTGAGGGGGTTCACCAGAAACAGTAGGGAACAGAACAGGCAGATGTACTGAAATACAGTGCTGAGGGGAGCAGCGGGCAAGTCAGGAGAGGTCTGCTGCGCAATGTGGGTCATCTCCTTAGCCAGGGATTAAACTCATGCTGCAGCGGCTGCGGATAGCTTCATAGGTTGCGTCTTAACCCCTTGCGCCACCAGGGAAGCCCCAATGGATTTATTTTTTTAAGGACTTGCTAGAAGATCCTGAGTTAAGTCACCTACCTAGAAATCTGATTCACAACCTCAACTTGACAATTAGGCTATCACCACTTCACCACCAAATAGCTGCGTCAGTAGACTCCATTGAGAAAGCAGGTAGGATCCCATTCCCTTTCTTTACTTCCTTGACTGCTGAGTTATCTATGAGCTCCAACCAGACATACTGAGGACTGATTCTCTCTTGTAATGATACACAGCCCTGCAAGCCGAAAGGGTAGTGGCTCTTCCATGTGAAATTTAGGATGCTCGATTCCTTCACTTGTCTAGATTAGATTAGTAACCTACAAAAATTATGAGTATATAATAATTATTAGTAACTTTGTTTTTTAAAGATTTATTTATACAAGAACCAGGGTACAGGCCAGATGTGCGGGAGGGTGAGAGGACTCACCAGAGACAGAGCAGGGAACAGAACAGGCAGACTGATGAAACATACTGCTGAGGGGAGCAGCAGGCGCGACAGGAGAGGTCCACCGTGTCATATAGGACCCTCGCTGGCTGGCCGGGATCGAACCAGCGCGACAGCTGTGGATAGCTTCACAGCATGGTGCTCAACTGCCTGTGCTACCAGGGGAGGCCCTATTAGTAGCTCTTATTACTTATTTTAAAAGTAACTCTATAGTAGTGTATTAGAAACATAAGTAAGCAGTAAAATAGAATTATTAATAATGTTACTAATATTTATTATGTATAAATATATTATTTATTACACTTTATTACACTTTAAAGTTTTCAGTACTCATTTGGGAAATGCTCTTTAGATCTATGAGCAAAATTTTTGACAAAACAGACACAAATCCTTAGGAAAATAAGTTACATTCTGTTGGGTGGAAAGAAAATCAACAATAATCATGATAGGTAAACTAAATAGCTGATAACTGCTTTCAAAAAATTAAAAGTGGAGGGCCTCCCCTGGTGGCACAGTGGATGAGCGCTTGGCTGCGAAGCTGCCTGCAGCCTCTGCAGCGCCTGTTTGATCCCTGCCCACCGACAAGGGTCCCAGGTGGCACACAGACCTTTCCTGCCGCGCCCGCTGCTCCCTTTAGCAGTGCTCTTGGGTCCTTCTGCCCGTTCTGCTCCCCACTCTGGCTCTGGTGAATTCTCTCACCCTCCGGAGCTTCTGACTGTACCCAGTACTTGTATAAATAAATAAATAAATCTTAAAAAAAAAAAAAAGTGGAGCATGCTGAGGGAATTTAGTAGTGCTGCAGAAATGGGGGATAGGTAATGATTTTATATAAGGTGAGCATCACCGAGAAGGTGCACTTTGAGCAAAGACTTGTAGAATAAGGTTTTTTGGGGGGAGTATGACAGAGTCGGTACAAGAAACAGCCAATGCAAAGGCAATGCTGTGGCAAAGAGTACTGGCATGTTTAACAAATAGTAGAGAGGGTGTGTAAACAGTGCAGAGGGTGCTGGTGAAACTGAAAGGAGGTAGAGCCAGGAACTAGCAAATAAAGGGTGCAAGGTATGGGGCTTAACATGAGCACTTCCTAAAACCTTACAATGATTTGATAGGTTACTATGAATGAAACTGGGAGTCACTTGATGGTTTTAATCAGAGAAGTAATATAAATTGATTTGCATTTACAAGAGTCACTCTGGACACATGGATTACAATAGTTTAAAAGGGGCAGGGGAAAGGCTGAGAAACCGGTTGGGAGGCTACTTCAGTAATCCAGGACCAGAGGATGTGGCCTGGCACATAAATAAAATGTTCATCATCACTTATCCCCAGGGAAATGCAAATCAAGACCAGAAACAAGTGTTGGTGAGAATTTGGAGAAAAGGGAACCTTCCAACAGCGCTGGTGGAATGCAGAGTGGGCTAGCCCTTATGGAAAGCAGTATGGTGGGGTCTTAAAACGTTAAACATGGATCTGCCACATGACCCAGTAATTTGACTACTGGGCAACTACCCCAAAAATTCAAAACCCACTAATTCTAAAGAATACTTGCATTCCCATGCTTATTGCAGTGCTATTTACTATAGTTAACCTAAGCACCCCAAAACAGTTGAGCGGATCAAGAAAATGTGGTACAGATACACAATGTAAGACTACTCAGCAGTCAGAAAAGATAAACTCATGCTATTTGTGGCAATATGTATGGAGTTAGAAGGGATAATGCTAAACAACTCAGAAGGAGAGAGATAAAACTGATGGTGTCACTAATACGTGGAATTTAGAGTAACTAAACTAATAGTCAGATAAAGACAAGCTTAAAAACTAACCCTTAAAAGCTGAGTATAGAACTGAAGCACACAGAGAGGGGAGAAGATGGAGGAGAGGTGAAAACAAATATGGAAGAAAGCACAATGAAGGAGGGGTGATTTTGGTGGTGGATACACTATGGGGGTGGTAACTGATGGGGGTATCCAAGTATTGCCTAAATTAAAATGAATGAATGATTGAATAAATAAAGTTAACAATAAATAAAAGAGGATGTAGCCGGAATTTGTGGTAGCAGTAACAGTAGTGTGGTGTTGGCATCTATTCTCAAGTTACAGCAAACAGAATTTCCTGACATCAGACCTTGCAGGATTTCTGGTATCCTTTGGGAACCCTCTTAAAATGCTTTCTGACTTTTGGTATATCTCTCCAAATTCAGATTCGATTAAGACTAATGCATCATTCCTTTGATCTCTCCTTGCTTATTTTTAACTACATACTTGCTTGTATGTTTTGTTTTGCTAGTGATCTTCTTCCTTTCACACTTAGGGAGAAAGAATTAAAAATAACATTTGCTTAGCAACTATACAAATCAGGCTGGTTTAGATGCATATAATGAATTAACTAACATTTAATGATGGCTGAACACCAGGCATTGTGTTAAGCACTTTTAAACAGATTATTTTATTTAATCCTCTCAACAATATTGCAAAGCAACTATTGCTATCTCCTTACAGATGAGGCTATTAAGGTTTAGTAAAAGGTAAATTACCTACCAAGGTGAACCCAGAAGCAGCAGAGCATGGGCTCAAACCTAAGTTTATCTAGAATTCTTAAGTACTTAGCTTTCATATTCTCCTCAACTCCCATTTCATACTCTCAACCCCTATTCCCCAAAAGTTAGAAATTATTGTCTCTAAGTAAGTTTACCAAATTTGTAAGTGAATTTACTGCTATTTTCTATTTCTATTGTTTCTATTCTATTTCTTTTGCTCAGTAGGGATGTGCAAAGTCTGTCCAACTGACTTACAAGTTCTTTGTATATCAAAAAGTTGAATATATGCCACAGCCCTAAGCACGATGCCTTAAATGTACTTTGGGTTGAGTAAATATGAGTTGGTTGATTTTCTGCTGTGTTGTTTCATGACATCATCTTACACCACATGCAGGTCAGATTCTACCTCTATGTGCTCCCCAGAGTACACATTGCATAGTGTATGCTACAGAAATGTTATTCACAGCATATGTTTGTTACTTAATCTATTTCTAGCTTTGCGATTCTGCAGTGACTCTCAGCTCTCGCCCAGCTATTTTGTCTGCTATGGTTCTTATGTGAAGAAACAAACACTGCTTTCTTCTTTTTTTTCTAGAACATTTTTTATTGTACTCCCACTTGGGCAGATAAAAATGAATCTGACATCAGGGCTCAAACAACAGCAGTGTTCACATGGACTTACTTTTCCTATCTTTACTAATCTCATGAGATCTAGATACTAATTGTATGTTTAGCTCCACAACAGGTCCTGCTGGGGAATCAGAAAGAGGTGGGTAGAATTCAAGCCAGGTCAAGGGAACTTGAAAAGTATCACTGGCTCATGTAAAGAGGCATAAGCCTATCTGTTATGAATCCAGGGTTCGGAAGCTCAGTTTGGGTCCCTGAAGAAGACAGAAGACTTTCTAAAGTATTATGTTAGCTACACACTAGTTTCTTGACCCCCATTGAATAATCTATTCTCAGACCATCTTGGAGATCCCTACTTCTGAAAAACAAATAAGTAAGTGAGCGATAACTGGAGGACAACACTAAAAATCACATTCATCTGTTACTTAATCAAGTATTCTTCCCTTACCCTATCTTAAGAACATTGCTTTTCTTCTGTCATCATAGAGTCTGTATTAGTCAGCTCAGGCTACCATGATAAATTATTATATACCAGGCAGCTTAAACTATAGAAATTTCTCACTGATCTGGAGGTCAGAAGTCCACGATCAAGTATCAGCTGACTGCTCCTGGTGAGAACTCTTTCTGGTTTGCTTATGGCTGCCTTCTCATCGTTTCTTTACTGAGCAGTGTGAGAGAGAAACATATGGTTTTTCTTCTTCTTTTTATATGTGCATAAATCCTATGCAATCAGGGCCCTACCCTTATGACCCCATTTAACCTTAAATACCTCTCCCTAACTCCATTTGGGATATGAGGCTTCAAATTATGAATTTTGGGGAACATAATTCAGTCTACAGGAGAGTCTATCTTTGTGATTTATTTTAAAACTAGGACATGTCTATTTATTGAATTGTTTAATATAAATTTTCTTCTAGTGCTCTCACTAGTTATTATTTAAGAGTGATAGATCTATTTCTAGAACAGCTGACTGCTATATTATTCCTATTTTAGATGAAATGAACAATAACTTCAACAGTGAAAACAGATGTTTAAGTCAGCCTCAGGGGCCTAGCTGCTGTTATTACTGTTATCAGAATATCTCATTAACAATTTAGAAGATCCCTAAAATTATGAGACAAATCTATTCTACTCTCAGCTCTTGGATGCAGATAATCTTTGCAAGTATACTAATTTCCTTCACTGAGCACAGATTACATAATAATATTCAAAGAAAAAACTTTTAATGCCTATATTATTAAAATCTACCACAATTGTTGCTTTATAATTTAGTTAAAATTAAATCATGTCACTAAGCCAACATTGTTAGGAGGAAAATAGGAGTATTTCTGACTCCTGTCTAGAAACTAATTACAAAAGCCATCTTCACCTTGCAAATTACCTTCCTGAGTCTATGGCGACATGATTTTCTAAAGGCAGATTGATTTTAATCTGTTTAGGGAAATAGCTGAGCAATACAATGAGAGAAAATAAGAGTCATAAAACTAGGTTTTATGATAAAATAATTGTGATGTACTTTTTATTATTTTACTTGTGTCAAACATACAAATTATGAATTTTAAAGGCACATTTGAAATATGTGCTGCTAAAATCCAGATCCTTTTGGTCAATCCTGAAAGAGGAGGATCTTTAGAAATCCTTTAGTTAAAGGCTATTTGGTGATTGAGATGATTAAAGGAGAGGAAAAGTAGGAAGGTAAGAAATGGTCCACCCCAACAGAACCTGGACCTAATTTTAATTAGGAGCCGCATTTATCAATTATTCAAACTTCTCATTACTATCATCCCATACTATATTTGGATTATTTGCAAAACATATCTCCATGTTCTTTCTCTACCTAATGAAATTCTTCTAAACCAATAATACCTGAAACATTTCTTGATGAAAAGGGCTTGAAATCCACGCAATATTTTTTAATTTATTTTTTTAATTTATATATATATTTTAAGATTTATTTATTTATTTTATACAAGAACTGGGGTACAGGTCAGAGGCGCAGGAGGGTGGGAGGAGTCACCAGAGACAGAGAGGGGAGTAGAACAGGCAGACAGACCAAAGACACTGCTGAGGGGAGCAGTGGGAGATGCAGAAGAGGACTGCTGCACTATGTGGGGTTCTCCCTGGCTGGCGGGGAATAGAACTGGCGCTGCAGAGGCTGCGGACAGCTTCGCAGAGTGGCGCTCAACTGCTGCGCCACCGGGGCGGCCCTATATATATTTTACATCATTGTTCATTTTTAAACAATATTTGCTTCGCCCTACCACTTCAGGTGTAGTCTCCATAGAATTTCCTTCACTAATGCACCTGTGCACCATCACCTCAGTCCCCTGTGCGCCTCCCTCCCTCTCTTCTCCCTTCTCCCTCCTTCTCTCCTGCAGTAATATAGGGGAACAAAATAAGACATCAGGGGGGAAAAATAATAATATGAAACAAATCAATAATAAAAAATAATAATACAAAATACAAAACAAAACAAAAACAGACAATTATAAACCAAAAAATATTTTTAAAAGATTATGAGAAGTACCCTTTCCTTGATCTAAAAACCACATGGGTATGATGTTTGTAAATTACTATACTAAGATTTTTTTTCTTATAAACTTTCATGGTTTATAAAAAGTCATAATTTTTTATGTTTGAAGAGTTTTTCTGAAAGAATATCTTAACTTTTTATTTACTGATTGCACTACTCCACCTGAACTATTTTGCTTGACATTCCATTCTTGAATTTGTGGAACATCCATTCCTCTTACTAGACCTAAAGAACCTAACTAGATTAGCGTAGGTAAGAAAACCTACGCATATATTTTCATCAGTTGAATTGAATTGTCACCAATAGTTTTTGAAAGCTGTACAATTACAAGAATATAGTTGCACAACATTTTTTTTAATATTGCTATCATTTCCATTTCTAAGTGGCATGTGATAGGAAACATTTGAAAAGTTTCAAAATTGGGGCAGATATATATTGAAAAACACATGCATGTAAATGACTTCAATTTTAGATTGGATTTGATGAATTGCAGGGGAGTTCTGGAGAATCTGAATGTGTTCTGATGTGTGGTATGTTGAGAATGCTATCATATTTATGTGACTGTGTGGTCAAACTTGCACATAAAAAACAAACTTGGTTTTCTCATGCAGAATGGGCCAGGTCAGATCTTTGTGTTATTGAATTGAATTAAGATGTGGTAAATACCATATACGTATGCATTATATTGCTATAAATATAATACAAGCCCATATATAAGTATAAAATAAAGTATTCTTCTCACAAATTAGGGTACTAGATTCTGTGGGAACTACGACAACAACTAAGAATGTACTGGTAAAGTGGAGAACAAATATATATATAATTTTTCTTTTTTTAATTAATATTTTATATAATTCTTACATCATTTTTCATTTTTGCACAATGTATGCATTTTCATTTTGGTTATATTCCCCATACAATTGCACCCCCCCTTATTTTGACCCTAGTGCTTCCTCTCCCCTTCCTTTTCCCCACCCCCCGTAGTATGTCTCTGGTTTATAATTGCTTGTTGATTTTGATTTTTACTTTGTGTTAATTAGTCTTTTTCCTGGTCCCTTATTTAGGTTGTCGAAATTCATGCTATGAGTGAGACCATCTGGTATTTTTCTTTTTCTTTCTGACTTATTTCGCTGAACATGATCCCTTCCAGCGCCATCCATGTTGCTGCAAACTGAATGTGTTTATCTTTTTTGAATGCTAAGTAATATTCCATTGTGTATTTGTACCACATCTTCTTGATCCAGTCATCTATTTTTGGACATTTGTGTTGTTTCCAAAGCTTAGCTGTTGTAAATAGTGCTGCTATAAACATAGGGGTGCAGGTGCTCTTTGGAATTAATGTTTCTGTGTCATTTGGGTGAATACCTAGGAGTGGAATTGCTGGATCATATGGAAGCTCTATGTTTAGTAGGTCAAGAAACCTCCACACAGCTCTCCATAGTGGTTGGACCAGTTTGCACTCCCACCAGCAATACAGGAGAGTTCGTTTTTCTCCACAACCTCGCCAACATTTGTGAGAACAAATATATTATATAGCATTGCTTAAAAAATGGTCAAGAGATCAGGAGACTAGATTTTAGTTAAGGAAGCCCTGAGAAGACAATGAGGCACTGAGACAAATCAATACATAAACCCTCTGAACAAAACAAAACAAAATCAATTTTGCTTCCTTCACAATTATTTTCAAAGATTCTTTATGTACCTAAATAAATACAACTCCTAAGAATCTTGAACTCTAGAACTAGGTTGCATGGGTTCAATTCCCTGTTTGTTTTCTAGCTATGTGATCTGGGAAAATTACTTAACCTCTCTGTGCCCTTGTTTCATTGCCTATAAAATGGAGAAAATGATAGTACAGACATTGGGATTATCATGAAGAGAGGACTAAGTGAGTCAATTTATGTATAATACTCAGAAACATGTGAGTGATTGTTAGAGTACTAACTTCTATAGTGTAAGAAGGTTCCATTCACAACTCAAGTCAAGTGCATATAACCAAATATGAATTTATTGGGGGCAATCCATAATACAATAATATAAGCATATGATTCAATTGGCAGCAAAAAAAGTGGGGAAGTTACTATTCTCTTGGCAAAGTTCTGGAGACTTGCACGTGTTGTGGATGGGACCAGATCTGGGACGTTCTGATAGACATCCATCTGCAGGGAGTGTTGCTGCCTCTTCTCTGGGTAAGATTTCCAGGAGGTGCTCACCAAACCTTGGAGAAGACAGTACTATGGGTTTAAGATCCATACATATCTCAAATTGATTCAAATTCAGAACTGATATTTATCTCTCTTTTCAGAGGCATATTATCCACAATCACCAGTTAATTTTGATTTAGAAGGGGCTTTTCTGCAGAGTCAGATTTTTATCTATCCTAGCCTTTTGCATGTCTGTTAATCACTTTCTTCCTCAATAAGTGGCTGCTTTTTAATTGATAACTTAAGTCACTCTATCTCAGTTGCTCACACTTTTCCATCAGTTAGGGTCATTATAATATCAATACATATAACATCTTGATCAGCTGGGATCATTACAATGCCAGTATATATGCCAGTGACATAACTCAGAGAGTAGGCCTAGGCTTAAATATGGCTGATGGGAGAATTTGGGGTACAATGTGGAAAAGGAAGGTTTGTCTTTTGCTTTCCCAAGGTCAGTGTATTTTCTAGTCTTCAAGTCTATAAAAGAAAAAAAAATAGCATAGAAAATACTACAGAGATAAAATATCAAGCTTGGGACTTCAGAATATAAAGGCCCTAAGAAATATGAGCTCAATGGATCTCATTGTCATAGCAATTCTCAGACTCCAACTTTTCTTTAACGAAGATGAAGATTCAATCATTTTCCCAATGAAATTATAGAACAACAAATAGATGAGTTAACATTGTTTTGTAGACGTCTCACTTCCTGACGTTTAGGTCAGGAAAAAGATAGCACTTATTTTTTACTTTATATGTTTTCTCCCCATCAGCTGAGAATAATATTCCTTTTCAAGTCCATAGGGATTTCTGAATGTGCAAACTGTTCCCTGGGCTACTAGATACTTTCAAGTATCAATTTATTATAGTGAAACACAATGAAATTAAATAAAACCAATATGCTTTGTAGACAACTGTATTAAAATACTTTCTCTTCAAGATATAAATTTGACATTGTGGACTGTTTTCCTTTCAAAATTTTTCTACAGAGTATTTTAAAAGATACAATAAAAACAACCCCAAAACCCTCTCAACAATTTCTAGATAAATACCTCCAATAATGTTTGTGTTTAGGCCACTGAGGCTGCACCATTAAACTGGGAACTCCTATCTCCTTCAAAGATGCTAGTTTCATTTGCTTTTACCTCCCGCATTTTTAAGATTTCATAGTAAAGCAATAGATAGCTTTTTGCCATTAGGCTAGCAGAAAAAGGTATAAATTGTTTCTTTTCCTTGAAGGATATATTTTGTTTCCCAAGGTTAAGATTTCCTTAGAAGAAGTCTTGGAGGGAGGGAGGGAGGGTTACATGGACATATGTACTTTAAATATCGACCAAAAACAATTTCTTGTTTCTAAAGTGATAAGAAGCATAAAATCATTGATCTCACCAGCAAAAAATTTAAAAAAACCACTATGATTTGAAGTACCAGTTTCAATTTTTACTTAAGCATGAAGATATGGGTGTTAAGAGGTTTCACATATCAGACTTAGAAAAGCCTAATTAATGTTTAATAGTAAGAAAGTGAGGGCCTCCCTGGTGTTACAGGAATTAAGTCTCAGCACTATCAAGCTATTGCCAGCCACTGCAGCATGAGTTCAATCCCAAGCCAGGGAGCTAACCCACATGGTGAAGCAGAGCTCTCCTGTCTCGCCCACTGCTCCCCTCAATATTTTAGTCAATCTGCCTGTTCTGTTTCCCACTCCGTCTCTGGTGAATCCTCTCACCCCCTGCACCTCTGGCCTGTACCCCAGTTCTTGTATGCATAAATAAATAAATATTTTTAAAAAAGAAAGAAAACTGGTATTTTCCTACCTTGCAAGTAGGAAAGGACTGTTGAGGGATCTGACCAGACCTAAGTAGTAGTGTAGATACTGGAAGATCAGGTAGACAGGTGCTGCTTAGATTATTCTATAAAGGGATACTCAGTACTCAGATGGACTCTGGGGAGTAGGGGAATGATCTATACATAAATGAGGGCTAAAGAGCAGTGACCTCAAGGAATATAAACGACTTTCATCATAGACAAGTTCCCCTCTTTCTGCACAGAGGGAGAGTGACTTCTCTCGCTCATCTCTTAGCACCACTGATTCTTTGTCTGAAGAGGTTGATTACTGGGAAAAGTGGGACTTATGAGGGAATTATTTCTCTCAACCAATCACTGACGAGAGTTGGTGGGAAAAAATGCCCAGTTCCATGAAGGCATCATGGTGATTCCTAGAGCTTCAGGTGGGAATAAGCTCCAATGACCTACAAAATAACTGACTTGATTGTGCCTTCTTCATTGACTTCCTTTGTTCCCTTGTCTCTGTACATCCTGCTAGGTTTCCCAGTATCACTTCTTTTTATTTTTTTATTTATTTTATTTTATTTATTTATTTTTTTATAGAGGCATGTTTTATTTATTTATTTGTTTGTTTGTTTTTGTTTATACATGCACTGGGTACAGTCAGAAGCACGGGAGGGTGAGAGAATTCACCAGAGCCAGATTGGGGAGCAGAGCAGGCAGAAGGACCGAAGTACACTGCTGAGGGGAGCAGCGGGCGGCAGGAGAGGTCTGCGCGCCATGTGGGACCCTCCTCCAGTGGCCTGGGAGCAGCCGGTGATCAAACCGGCGCCGCAGAGGCCGCGAGCAGCTTCGCAACCCAGCGCTCAACCACTGCGCCACTGGGGAGGCCCCCCCAGTATCACTTCTGAATTGAATTATTTGCGTGTGAATCTTGTCTCAATGTCAGAGTAACTCAAAGACAATTCAGCCCAGCAAAATATACGGAGATGAGATGCTTTATATCAGAAGACAGAAAATCATAATGTTTATAGATTTCCTTCTCCCACTCTACAAGGGCCCCTGTTGATATAGATGGGAGAAAACCGACACTATCACAGTTCTTATGAGCCATAGTGTAGCCTACTATGTCTCTCCCTATGAAGTAATAGTACGGAGGTTGCTTAGTGTCATTCAACTTCTTGCTTTTTTCTGTGTCTTCTCTAGCAGAGGTATGTGCACTTCAGGCCTCTACCAACTAGGTGGCAACATACAGTTGCAGCCTCTGGTCTTACAACTATGTGGTGACCTATTCTAGGTGCCAGTTTCTGCTGCCTTGAGAGACAGTGGGGCATGAGGAAGGATCCACCAGTGTTTGTGTGGTTGTGAGAACAGGTTGACTCATACCGCTGCCACTTCTACTGCTGTGTTCTGTCATGTGTACACAGGACACGTGTACACTGAAATACATGTTCAGTATTTCCTGAAAATTACCTGGCATGTAATTTTAATTGGCAGGTAGTTGGGAGGTAATGCTCAGGAAATTTTCAAAGACATATTGGAAGCTGGAGATGCCTTCTCTTGCTGCTGAGTCTAACAATTAAGTGGTCGAGTCTTCTCATAGCTCTGAGAAACCTGGTGTTTGGAAGGCAGGGCTTTACCTATGTGTTCTTGGGCTGGAACTTCCTCACAAGCCTGAATAAAAGTTCACTTTCTCTATCTTTCCCTGAGGAATCTGCTCCGTAGTCATAAGCATAGCATGATGATATGATATATTGTTTATTTAAAGCAAAGAAGAAAGAAAGCTAAATTTGGGACATACTACACTAAAGCAAGATAAACAGTTCTTTTCTGAATGACTTCCTCTAACCTTTAATATGCAATATGAGGCTTTAATTGGAAATTACTTACTGTATACCTTTCAGAATTTTTTTTCAATAAAAAAACCTCTTTCTTGGTTTGAACTAGGAAATCATATGACTTGAGGCAATTCTTTAAAGTCGACAGCTTCCATTCAATATCTGGTGAGTCTTACAGATGTTTTCAGCTCAAATGTCTTTACAAACTGGATGAAAGTCCAAGGCAGATAGATATTTTCTCAACATAAAAAACATTTAAATTCATTTTTTTAAAAGCATTATCTGGCCAGGTAGACTAGTTGGCTTTCCTTTGTAGTAATCATTCTAAAGAAATCAGCATCCCCAAATAAGCTTTTATTAACTCACAGTTTCTCTTGCTTGAGAACATGGGAACAGGTAAGATAGCTTACCTGACTCAGGGTGTCTCATAAGTTTGCAGTCACATTTTGGCCAAGGCTGCAGTCATCTGAAGGCTGATAAGGGGCTACAAAATCCTTTCCAACTCTATTCACATGACTGTTGACTAGAGGTCTGGGTTCCTTGCTTCCCCAGCCTTTCCAAAAGATGACACTTCTATGGCAGCTGAGAGACAAAGAACAAGCAGAAACTGCAGTGTCTTTTTTATTGTTTCCAGTTTTCTCCAATGATAAAATAGACTGTGATTACTATCTACCCAATGAAATATTTTCATGTTGTTTATGTAGCATCTATTTTTAGGGGTAGAATTGCTCTCAAACTACCATTAAGACTCAAAAGTTCCCTCCTCTGGAAGTCTTCCCCAACCTGTGTAAAATAGACCCCTCTCCTGTCACTGTTTATCAAATTATCCTGTTTTACATTGTGCAGGATTACCACTGTCTGAAATTAGTTTAACAATTTATAACTTTTCTTCTCTTACAGAATCTAAGCTCCATAAGGGCAAAGATTTTGCTTAGGTTGATCATTATATTTCTGGCATGTGGAGTAGTACATGGCATGTATTATGTGCTCAATAAATACTTGTTGCTTAAATAAGTTTATTTGAGACTCTATCTGCCTAACTCTAGTTTTATGAAATGTTATCTTTTGTGTCTTTGTTCACTATCTAGGTTGAACTTTTTCTTTCATGTGTTTATGGTGACTAAAGTTGTCTTTTAAAAATTGCCATTTATATTCATCCAGTTAGAAATTTCCAGTTAAAATAATGGGAACAATTTTTAAATCTGTACCAATTCTCTCTATATTGACTCATTGCCTGCAACTTGTGATGTTGGGGAAAATTGTTCTAAATTTATTTCTCTCTCCAGGTTACATCACTTGCAGATGTAGACTTTTCAATTCCAAGTGACAGTGACTGAGACTGATAGTTTGAATCAGTATGGCTGAAAGGACTCATTGTTCTTAGAATTGTGATTGCAGCTGCTATTAGGAGAATATAAGTCTTTTCCTGCTCTATCTGAGTTTCTTGAGTTAGTGTAAGGTCTTTAAAAGTACTTCCCCATCAGATCAATGCAGAAAAGCTGCCCTTACCCTTTCAAGTTATACTTCAGGGAATCCTTAAAATAGGCCTCTTGCCCCATCCTGCTTGTGACTGCTTTACTTAGCTCACAATTATGAAGGCTTCCGGAGTGATTGGTGGTCATCTGTTCCCTAAATGAGATCAGTCCCATAAAGCTATTCCAAGACAAAGGGCACTTTACTCCTCAAACCCCTGGCTAGCCATTTCCTGCTCATCAGGTTCAGGGCATGCCCGTGGGAACATTCAAGTGATAAGTGACTTCTAAGGTTGGTACCATTCTCAAGCTTTGAAGTCACATGCTCACTGCTGGCATCCCAAAGGGATTAGTCTTCTTGCTTCATGTTTCATGTTCATCAATCTGTACAACTGGACTGACAACTTGTTAAAATATTTAGAGGATTGCTTCCACCGTTTAATGACTGAATATATCCTATAAATATGAGTAGAGGGGCCTTCCTGGTGGCACAAGGGGTTAAGATGCAGTCTATGAAGCAATACACGGCTACTGAAGCACAAGTTTGATCCCTGGCCAGGGAGCTACCTACATGGCGCAGCAGACCTCTCCTGTCTTGTCCACTCCTCCCCTCAGCAGTGTATTTCTGTCAGTCTGCCTGTTCTGCTCCCCACTCTGTCGCTGGTGAATCCTCTCATACCTTGCACCTTTGGCCTGTACCCCAGTTCTTGTATGCACAAATAAATAAATCTTTAAAAATAAAAATTAATAAATATGAGTAGACTCCTCCAAGGCAATTTAGCATATCTTCATTCTCTCTCCTCTGTCTCTCTCTCTTTCTCTTTCTCTCCCTATCTTTTTCTATAGAGAAGATGAGAATGGATTACGATAAGTGACAAAATATGACTAAATATGGTATTATAACTCTGATCTACATCGTTTACATATACCTAGAATGGATTTGAAATGAAACCATTATAACTACTTCTTCCTCTATTTAATATAGCACAGAAATAGTAAGAACCGTAAACTTCAGCTGTGTACTAAGCTTCCCATTCTAGAAATATGACGATAGGAGTT
The DNA here is from genome assembly GCF_964194135.1 of Talpa europaea. Lineage (NCBI taxonomy): Eukaryota > Metazoa > Chordata > Mammalia > Eulipotyphla > Talpidae > Talpa > Talpa europaea. The sequence goes on from NC_140071.1 coordinate 95,509,623, forward strand.
ATGCAGGGTGGACCAGGGAGTGAAAGAAGGTTTTTATGCTGCCACTTAATTGGATTGACCTCATGCAGCTCATTGAACTTTATGAGGGTGTAACTGGAATGTGTGAATGTAGCACATCAAAATCAAAGTAAGTCTTCTTAAAAGTTCTGTGTGAAAATTCAAACTCCTTGCTATGCTTTTTTTTTTTTTAAAGTTGACTTGGCCTCTGTTCAACATGTAATTGAATTGGGCCAGTGATAGAATCTCCTTCTCATAGAAAAATTTCCTTCTTGAATTGTTAATGCAGCTGTAAAATTGAGGCCATGCTGTTAATTCACTTTCTGCTTTTGTTTTTGATTAAAAATGTATCGCATTTTGGTATTTTATTCTAAGAAAGAACAGTGCTTGTCACTAACTTGTTATTTCATTTTCTGAGAGAGCAGCTTAATTGGGCCATGGTCATTTTCTTCTCCACTTGGACTACAACTGAAAATCTGCTTGCATATAACTTCAGCAACTTGACAGAAATTTTCAGCGCCCTGGATGCGAAGGATCCTTGGGCTTCTGTGTCTTCTGCTAGTACTCTCTCCCCATCAGCTTGTGGAATACAGCTTCTTTAGAAAGTGAGCTCTATTAACCTTTTGACTTCTCTCTTCTCTCTCTCTCTTTCTCCTTCTATCTTTTTTCTATATGTACCCCTGAGGGTGACTGATGAGCTAAACCCTAATACAAAGTAAGAGCAAGCTCTGCAAGTAACTAATAGTGTTGAGGCACTTTATAAGCCACAGAAGCAAATCCACCCCAAAACACTATGCTTTAAGATATGTTACAGTCATTATGGTATGAATCTAAAACCAGTAGGATTGTTGTTTTTTTCTTCTTAAAAAGGTGCTTGTTACCTACCATGCTATGCATAATTAGCTCCTTCGGCTACCAAGACTTCTTTGAAAGAAGCTTGTGTTTTCCATTTTCTATATTTCCTTTTCATTCCCATTCTTGCTCAGATTTAGGAAATACATTTGCTCTTTCTAGAATGTTTGGGATTATTTGAGAATGGCATTTAGCATAAAACAAAAAGTAAAATGCAATATTTATTTTTCTTAAGGTTTTTTGTAATTTTTATTTTTCTTGTTGAGGTAACATTAGTTTACAACACCTGTATTTTTTAATGTTTATTTTATTTTCTTACATCATTTTTTTTCATTTTTGTACAATACTTGATTTCTCCCCTCAGATGTAGTCCCCACAGATCTCCCACCACCACAGCATCTGTGAACCATCACCACAGTCACTTGTGCTCTCTCCTGTGTTTTGACCCCTTTCTCTCCCACTCTCCTGCTGTATGACTTAGACCTGTGGTTTGCCTGCAAGTTTTGTCTTTTTCCTGACCCTTTGTTCCGTTTTCTTACATTCCCCCTATAACTGAAACCATACGATATTTTTCTTTTTCCTTCATACTTACTCCACTTAGCATAATCTCTTCCAGCTCCATCCATGTTGTGGCAAGTGGCATGAATTTATCTTTTTTGATTACTGAGTAAAGCATTCCACTGAACACACAATATTTAAAGTGTATCTTGGAGTGGCTCTTACTGTGACATTTACCAGTTCAATGATGTGCTGGGATGAGAGCTGATTGTACTCTTTTCTTCCTAAATCCATCTTTAGTGGTGTCACACTGATATCTTGGAATTAGCCAGGGTCGCTGATCAGGTGTGATTATACCTATACAAATGAGTTGTGTTCCCAACTCCACCCACTGCCACAGTTGTTAAATGTTTCTCAAAATATCACTGCTCATGTTCAGGATGGAGAACAATGATTTTAACCGAATGCAATTAAATCCATAGATCTCAATGTATAGTCTTGCAAATTATCATTCTAAAAATCGACACAATTTTTCCATTTAATTGTCATCATGCAAATCAGTATGAAGGCACTTGTTGAAACTAGCTTCAGAGAATGTTTATGAAGCATGTACATATTTTATTACTTTATAGTCTGGTATACATGATACCGAAATTCTGAAGTATCTTAATCCTTACTACAGTGGCATCAGCTAGCCTTCCTCGATTACTCTCTGCTCCTGCACTGCTGGTTCCCAGTAGGTGCCCAATAGTCCTCTTTCTTTGCTTCAATAATTTGGGCAGATGAGCCAACCCAGTCACTAACAGATATTAACCAAAAAAATGAAACCATTCTCCACTTTGTATGGTCTCCCCAAACCTTAGCAGAATTCTTGTGGGGCTACCCTTCCTTGGATTCAAGGAGGAAAAGTTTTCTCTTCCCAGTAGGGGGAGCTGATGGGAAGAAATAGTCTTCATGCACACTGTGCTCCCCTAAATGGTGAAATCTTTCTGGCTCCTATTACACTTATATTGTTGAGAGGTGAGAAGAATAGGAATGGAAATGCCTCACTCTGACACCTCCAGCCTTGGAGAGGTGATTCGATCCAACACAGTTCTCTTAGGAACTTAGCACCTTTTTTCTCAGCCAGGGGCCATACTTATTTAAAAAAGCCATTTCATTCAGCACCTAATACCACGAATCTATTGCAAAAATAGGGACTTTTTCCCCAGCTTTTATGCTTGGGAATTCAGTGTGTGAAAAAAATGCAGGCCATGTAATAGATTAGACTTTTAAATGCTTCAGCAGAAGAGCACATGGTGCTCTGTGTGTGTGTACATGCACCTGTGTGTGCACAAGTTTATACACAGGAATCAGGATTTTCTTTTTTATTCAGTCACTTGCAGAAGACTGCTTATATCATTGTTATTTCTTTTTCCTTTTTTTGATTCGTGATCTTATCTTTACTCCGTGATCTTTTCAGGCACACTCTCATATTGCAGAACCTTATCTCTTAGCAGTTTCTTGCCACTTGGAAAGAAAATGTGGAAGGTGAAGAAGAAAAGGAAAGCTTTGAGAAATTGTGTGATCCACAACATCTACTCATTTTTTATCCTGTTGGGAGAATCACATTTATGTAACATCTGCCACTGATTCAAAACAGGCGGACAGCATTTTAGAAAAATGGCAGGAATGTTAGAATTTGCTTCTTATCACACTTTGTCACTCTTTATGGGTGATTATCAGTATTTGAGGGGATATGTGCATTTCAGTTAGCTCTAGCTTGAATTTGGGACTGGGGTCAGGTACTAGAAAATGTAGGACTAAGAAAGAATAGGAAAGCAGGGAGACAGAAGTGGGGAGGAGTCTGAGGATGGCAGTGGCAAAGGCAAGGGCAGGTAAGATGAACTTGAGTGTAACGTGGTTTAAAAGGCAGGCTGAATTGGAGAAAGGGCCCTGATAGAAGAAGGTATTTAATTTAACTGAATTCCACCATCACCAGCCCCTGAGAAGTGCTGACAGACACCAAAAGAGGATCAGCTCTGGGATGCAAACCACTGTATAAATTTTATTAAATGAATAGCACATGGGGAAGGTCTTAGAAGCATACCTGACACAAAATGGAAATTCAATTAGTATTACTTTTCCTTCCCTTCTTTCTCTTGATGAAGCTGCCAGGTGGCACATAAAACACATCGCCTGTGTTTGGGTCAGATCATTGTTGTGACAATATTTCCTCAGCAGCATTTCAATGCAGGTAAAAGTTGAACTCAATGTGTGAAGTGACTGAGTGAGAAAAACAGCAGTCACACATGAGGATAGAAATAAAATCTCAATTCCAGGTTTAGTTGTAATCGAGAGAGAAATAGGAGCGATCTAGTTTTCCATTGGGGAAGCAAGAGAATCTGGAGGTTCAAAACTATCAATAATATCTCCAGGGGCCATTTCTTGAGCTAGTTACCTTAAGTAAAATAGGCAAATGATGTCTAAGGAAGAAGGTTGGGAGTCATGAAGGAAATCAGGTGATGTCAGATGGATGAATCATAGAGAGTTTTAGCATTTGATAGGTATTCAGAAATTAAATATAATTTTGACCTGAGGACATCAGGATGCATAGACAATTAACAAGACAGGGATAAGCCTTGCCTGTATGTATGTATCCTCTGGGTAGAGTTTGGAAGAATAGAGACTGGACTCTTGCAACCTTCTGCTAGCTAACTTGAGTCTCTAGTGTCTCAATTATTTGTATTGTCCTCTCAAGTTTTCCAGTGATGAAATTTATACCTATTTGAGAAAAACTCAAAATAAAAATAACCCGTTTGACCCTTTCACCATTTTTTAAAATTGTGTATTATTTAAACATTATAAATAATAATGACAACATAACCAAAGCACACAAACACACCATCTTTATTTTGATACTTAACACATACCATAATTATGTTATTAATTTCCCACTACTTCAGCAGCCCTTCATTATCTACTTGCGTTCTAAGACCTAAATCAGATATCACTTTATGAAGACTTCTTTATCTCTTTCCCTGGGGATAGTTAAGTTTTAGTGAATTTGGGCCTCCCCTGGTGGCGCAGCAGTTGAGCACTGGGCTGCGAAGCTGCCCGCAGGCTCTGCAGCGCCGGTTCGATCCCTGGCCACCAGCGAGGGTCCCACATGGCACGACAGATCTCTCCTGCTGTGCCCGCTGCTCCCCTCAGCAGTGTATTTCATCATTCTGCCTGTTCTATTTCCCGCTCTGGCTCTGGTGAATTCTCTCGCCCTCCTGCATTTCTGACTGTACCCAGTGCTTGTATAAATAAATAAATAAATCTTTTTAAAAAATTAAATAAAATAAATTAGTGTGATATTTCAGGATTCCAAAAACTTTGGTTTATATAATGGACCAACAACGCATTCTTGAAACAATGCTGCTGATTTTATTTTATTTTTTTGTTGTTTTGATATTTAAGACTTTGTATAACTTTGACTTTGGATAAGTTTTATTTAATTTTTTTCTTTTTTGTTACATTTTATTTTTTACTTATTTTTTATTAATTTTTTTTATTTAATGCTGATTTTATTATCCTTGAATTCATTTGCAGGATGGTTGATTGTTGTTTTCTGTCACCCACAATCCATCATCCCCCACTTTTATTTTTTTTGTTAAAGGCACCTTACTTTCTTTTGGATAATTGTTCCTCTTCCATAGCGTATGCAGTCTTGGTGAGGATGCTTATTGGCATGTCCTGCCCTTCCATGGTTGACAAATGGTCATATTAACCACAATGGCCAGTGGACTCCAATAGGACTCTCTCTAGTTATTTAAGCAGAAGGGTTTATTATGGAAAAACGAGCCTCCAAGAGTTGCTGGCAGTACAAGCAACTGCCATCAGGAAACTAAGGATTTAGGAAGTCTGCGGAGAAAGCAACTGCCATCAGGAAGCTGAGGATTTAGGAAGTCACAACTTTGGTGACCACTGCAGTTGTGGGCTCCAAAAATATTCCAACTTTGCTGTGTACTAGACTAGAAGTCACTGCCAGAATTGTTAGCTCTAGAACCACGACATGTCTGTAGGAACTACACCACATAAGGGCTGATCCATGCCATTTCCCTCAATACCAATTAAGCTAGTCCCTGGATATTGGGTCCTTGGCTAGACTATTGCAGAAAAATCAAGACCTTGACCTTCAAGCCCTAGTACAGAAATCAAAGAAACAGCCAAAGCATCGTATCTAGCTCACTTCTGTGTGTGGTTAACTGTGTAATAAATATCTTCTGCAAAATTGACTGCAGGGGAGGCTGAGAGATATGGTCATTAGCTTTCTAGCCTTTACAATGAGGAAGGGGCCCTGGAATAGGACAATGAGTATTGAATATCAATCCAGCACATAAGGAAAAGACTTTCTCCTCCAAATTTTGTCTCTTGAGGCTAGTGACTAAAGGACAGGAGAAAACCACTTGGAGAATGCCACTTGAATCCCTAAAAGATATTGTTTTTTATACTGTCAGGCTACTATTTCTGCAGGTTTCCCCTTGGTTCTGTGAACCCCACCATAACCTGAAAATGACTTTCCTTTTACCTGAAGTTGGCTGCATTGAGTTCTATGATTTATAATCAAACACCTCAATGGATACATTATGACTACTGTTTTGCAGTGTTAACAATCCTCCAATTCTTTTTTTTTTAAAGATCTATATATTAATTTAGGAAGTCATACATACAAGAACTGGGGTACAGGTCAGAGGTGGCGGGAGGTAAGAGGATTCACCAGGACAGAGTGGGGAACAGAATAGGCAGATTGATTAAAATACACTGCTGAGTAGAGCAGCGAGCGAGTCAGAATAGGTCTGCTGCACCATGTGTGTAGCTCCCTGGCCAGGGAACAAACTCATGTTGCAGTGCCTATGGATAGCTTCACAGGTTGCTTCTTAACCCCTTGTGCCACCAGGGAGTCCCAATCCTCTAATTCTTGATGAATGGACACATTAACTCTGCATTTAGAATTGACTGTTGCTGACTGGTATGAGATGCACTCTTGGATTTTATTTTCCTAGAACTTAAAAACCAAAATCCTCAGAGATCAGCTAATCTAGAATCCCTCTACTTTTTAATGTTAAGCACAAGAGAGCAGATAAACTCATAGCTTTTCTTGTTAGAGATAGCTGTTATTATAGGGGTTATAGGTATTCTTCTAAATATTTCATCTATATAACAAGCACAGTCCTTTAACAGGATGGGAATATCATTGGGAAAAAAAAGTTAGATGAACAAGTTGTTAAAATGAGAATGACTCTATATTATAAATAACAGAATCAGTGAGCGTTGGCAAGTTTGTGGAGTAAAAGGAACTCATATACTATTGGTGGTAATGTAGACTGGTCCAGCCCCTATGGAAAATGGTATGAAAGTTTCACAAAATATTAAAAATAGGCCCTCTTCAGTGGCGCAGCAGGTTGAGCGCTGCTTGGTGAAGATGTCCACAACCTCTGCAGTGCAGGTTCGATTCCCGGCCGGCCAGGGAGAAACCCACAGGGCACGGCAGACCTCTCCTGCCTTGCCTGCTGCTCCCTTCAGAAGTGTCTTTGGTCCATCTGCCTGTTCTGTACCCCGCTCTGTCTCTGGTGAATCCTCTCACCCTCCTGCGCCTCTGACCTGTACCCCAGTTCTTGTATAAATAAATAAATCTTTAAAAAATATTAAAAATAAATCTGCCATATGATCCAGCAATTGCATTCCCAGGTATCTATCAGAACACAAAACCCACCAATTTGAAAAGACATATGCACTCCTATTTTTATTAGAGCACTATGTACAATAGCCAAGTTATGGAATCAACTTAAATGCCTAATGATGGATGCTTGGATTAAGATGTTGTGGTGTATATATCCAATGGAGTACTACTCAGCTATGAAAAGGATGGAATTTTGCCATTTCTAACATATGGATGGAACTGGAGGGGATGATGCTGAGTGAAATAAGTCAGAAGGAGATAGACAAATGCATATGGGATTTCACTTGTGTGGCATGTAAATTAAAAAACAAAGGAACAAGAAAAAGTAAGCCAAAACATACCCTAGAAAAATGACTGCAGAATTTAGGTTAGCAGTAAAGAATAAGTGGGAGTGGGGCTCAGAGGGAGGAGGGGGCCCATTGTAATCTGTAATCTGTTTTTGTGGTAGGCATGGTAGTAACATATGTCTGTAGAAGTGTATGCCTATACCTCTAAAACATGTATGGTGTTATAAAGCAACATTATCTCAATGAAAACAATACAACTGAAAAACAAAAATTAAAGCAATATAGGTTCTAAATTGGTCTTGTCATTACCTAAGAATTTTATCATTTGTAGCCAGACTTGTAAAAATCTATAAACATCTTATAGAAGCGTCCTCAAAATGGAAAATCATGCTCAATGGAAAGCTTTTGGGGTTTTAAATCCTCAGTGCAAAGACTTTTGGGGTTTTTAATGTAGCAATTGAGCTCTCCTTCTTAAATTTTAAAATTATAACGAGTCCATCTGTCCAAACCTACCGAAATATAAACTTTGCAATTGGCCCAGCCATAATCTTATATACTAGGAAGATTTCAAAAACACTGCCTACAAAAATACTTTCTGATGAATAATGTTTAACTAAGTTTTTTATAGTGGTGGCTCAAGGACTTGAAAAACATCCTCAAGAAGCTACTACAGGAACTTCCAATTTAATGAATTTTAACAGCTGTTTTAGCCACTAGGCCTATAAGTGGAATTTGATTTCCCTTGAGGCAATTACATTAATTTGTTTTTATTATTTTAGGGTAGCTAATATGTTGAGGATGACTGGGTTCTGACCTTAGGAACAGTGTGGGTGGCATGGCAATTCTGGTCCTAATTCATTACTCCTCAAGGGCTTCCCCCAAAGACCACCCAGGTGGACGGATGGGACAAGAACAAGTGGCCCGGTGTGAGCAGTGCCATGAGTTGTCACCATTTTGCACCCGGAGACAAAGCATTTCTGTCAACCACTCTGGAAAAGTTCTCAAGAGAGTAGGACACTCAGCAGTTTCCCAAGATGGTAAAGGAACATCACTTCCTTTCAGCTTTTAAACGCACACTCATCCCTCAGATGTTTAAGGCCTAACCTGTTGGAAAACACTTTTACTAGGAGGTCAGGGGAAGTGTGCTTGAAACGCAGCTTGGGTCAGGAGAACTCAATAGTGGCTTCATATTCTACATCAGACAATTATGGAGAATAGTATCTTCCCTTTCAATTTATCAGTGCTATTTAATGCATAAAATGTGGAAATAAGATGAACACATTTTAAAAAGAAATGCTGACTACACTTATCAAAAGTTTTCTTTTAGATATGAAACTAATATTAAGCTTGCCTAAAAACTTCTCCACACACTGAGGTTGAAAAGTCAGTTATCTTCCTTCCTTCTTTCTTTCTTTCTTTTTTTTTTTTAGGTATAATTGATAGCATTGTATTGGTTTCAGGTATACAACAATGATGATTCCACATCTGTATACACCATATGATGACCACCAAAATAATTCCAGCTAACATACATCACCATATAAAACTACAAGTTTTTTTTCTTGTGATAAGAACCTCCACTCTCTTTACAACCTTCAAATATGTACTACATCATTATAATCATACCCCCGAGGCTTATTTACTTCACAACTTGAAGTTTGCACCTCTTGACCCCCAGTACCCCTTTTGCTCACCCCAAATCCCTTTCTCCTCAGACAACCTTATTCTATTCTCCTTATCTATGAGTTTTGTTTTGTTTGTTGTTCATTTTTTTTTAGATTCTACATTTAAGTGAAATCTTATGACATTTGTCTTACAATTCTATTTTTGAGTTATTTCACAGCATAATATCCCCAAGTTTACAAAATGGCAAGATTTCATTCTTTTCATGGCTGAATAGTATTTTATTACACACCTGTCTGTCTATCTAAACTCATAATACTCAGTTCTACATTTAATTCTTTAATCCTGATTCAACAGAGTCTAGAACTCTTACATATTTCTTACTTTTTCTTATCAACATCTTCCTAGTCAGTTCCAATTTGCCTCCGGCAATTTCAGGGTAATACATTTAGACAAAATCAGGGTAATAGACCTAGGAGTCCTGAAAGTGATAGACTAAGGGAAAAGAGTTAGCATGGATAGAGAATGAAAGATGCTAAACAGAGGGGAGAAAACTAATAGGATAAGAATAATTGAAGAAATAAGAAAAATTTAGGGGCATAATCTCTTCTTTGATTTCTGGTGGAAATTATAAATTCCCCTATCAACAGTATTTGTTATAAAAGGGAAACCAAGACTACTGTATTGTTAAGGCCTGGCTGTTCAACATGTTCCTATAGAGTAAAATTTTAATCATTCCATCCTCTCATCACACTTCATTTTGTTCTATATATGAATTTATAAGAAGAAAATGATGACAAGAAAATGATTAGAATTGCAAACTTAAATCATGGAAATAAGAAATTTCTTTAATTAAAAAATGTTAAATATGGTAGAATACACATAACATAAACTTTACTATCTTGACCATTTAAAGCTATCACAGTTCAGTGTGTCAAGTTCATTCATAGTGTTGAATACCCAACCTTCATGACTCTTTTATCTTGTGACATCAAAACACTGTACCAATTATATAGCAAGTCCTTATTAATCCCACCCCAACACTTCACAACTATCATTTTACTTCCTCTTTCTATGAATTTGATTCCTCCATGTACCTCATCTAAGTAGAACCATACATTATTTGTCTTTTTGCATATAATTTGTCTCAATTAACTTAAGTGTCCTTATGGTTCATCTATGTCATATCATGTGTCAGAATTTCCCTCTTTATAATACTGGATACTATTCCATGGTAAAAATAAGATGAATAATTTTACTCTCTATACATTAAATTTTGTTTATCCAATCATCTACTGATAGATACTTGGTAATTTTTATCTTGTAGCTATGGTGAATAATGCTGTTATGTATATAGATCATAGAATTTTTATAATATACATAGAGAACCCCAAAAACTCCACAGAAAAACTAATTAAACTAATCAATCAGTTTAGTAAAGTAGCAGGATACAAAATCAATACACAATCAGTAGCCTTCCTATACACAAACAATAAATCTGAAGAAGAAGAAATCAAGAAAACCATTCCTTTTATTATTGAAACAAAAAAAATCAAATACTTGGGAATAAACCTAAGAAAAGAGATAAATGACTTATACAAAGAAAACTATAAAACACTGTTAAAGAAATAGAAGAAGACACAAAGAAATGGAAAGACATCCCCTGCCCATGGATTGGAAGAATTAACATTTTCAAAAGGGCCATCCTACCAAAAAGCAATTTACAGATTCAATGCTATTCCAATAAAAATTTCAATGACATTCTTCAAAAGATATAGAACAAATATTGATGAAATTCATATGGAGCCACCATAGAATTTTTATAAATAGATCTTTTAGAAGACAGCCTCAGTTTGGAGTAGTCATCATGTTCTTCAACATCACTTAGGGAATATATTTAATAATCATAATGGTAGCTTGAGAACACACAAAGATATTTGAATCCTTGAAATGCATTTATTTTTTGAAGCAGAATTTCTTATTCAAATGTTTCCTTATCAATGTTCTATCTCCTAGGATCTAAAATCAGTGATCACAGACTCAGAAGTTTATTTTATTTTTAAAGACATGTAATATCTAATTTCATGTTACTATTATCAAATTATATTTAGTATTCTATGATTTCTGAAGGAGAGAAAACTATTTTAACATATATTAACAAAATTCTCAAGAAGCAATCACTGGAATAATTGCTTGACATTTAATTTAATCAGAATACTCACCTAATCAGAACATAATAAGTATTCCAATGTTTATTGATTAGATGGCCACTGTAAGGAATGATGTTTCAAAGAATGTGAACTTTGATTTAATCAAATGTTGGAAGATTAAAGATGGCATTTGTATCTGGTTAATTTGGGGTAGTATGTCCTCAGCCAGATGCAAGAACAACATGATTTCAAATGGGTCCTTTCAGGACTGAAATTAACCCCAATACATGAGGCAAATCTTTTCTAAAAGATGAAGGATTCCTCAGCCAATTCAGCCAAGTTTCACCAACCATAATTTTTACTGTTATGAATGCCTGCTCTCAGGATTTTTGTTCCTTTTTTTGGAGTCTGTTAAATAGCCCGGTGAGGTCTTTTTTGCACCACACACTCTCTTGAGGTCCCAAGCCAACTAAAGGCCTTGCAACACATCTGTGTAGCTGATAAACAAGCTCACGAAACAGTCACAGGGAACAAGAGAAATTCCTGATTTCCTCAGTTTCAATCGTCTTTTGAGTATGGGAGAAGGAACGTGAGATAATAGATGAACCCACAAACTTACAGGCATTTATCATTTGGAGGGAAATATAAAATATTTGAGCCAATTTTGTTGGTTTCATCACCCAAGAGTGAACCTCAGTTTAGTCCGAGTCAAGACTTTATCCCTCAGTCCTTTGTGACTTGAGATATTTATATACTTTTTCTCCACCAAGGAATAAACATCCTGAACTTCTATTTCTCTATTTGAACTTCTCAGTGTAAAAAGCAGCAGGATTGCCTTCCAGGATCAAAGGACTTGGTTTTATAATTTTTGTACCTTGGACTATTTTAAAAAAGGCACACGCCTGATACAAGAAACTAAAGTGTAAAATATCAGTGCCTGTTGGCAAAACTTGTGATGATGGCCATCTAGTGCCCGTGGCTTCCACTGCTCAAGCCCATCCATGAGTGGGCAATATCTGTTCCCTTTCATTCCAGCTCCTTTCAGAAGGATATAATTTTGTCACATGGGCACTGTCCACTAAACCAGCCTGAACAGACAGTGAGTTGTATGATTGTGTACATGGGCAAGGACCTCGGGTGGAATTTGAGGCTGTGGTACTGAGTGACCCCAATTGGGGAGAGATTTCCTGGAAATTGAACTTCAGCCGAAACCCAGGAGTTTAAAAAAGGTAAGAAAGTAAATGTCAGCTTCTACCACTGGAATAAGTTATTGACAGTGGATTAGGGCAAGAAAAAAATCATAGTAATTATCTACACATCCCTATCAACTATGTCCTTTTCATAATTTAATAATATTTCTTTGGGTTTGAAGAGGGGTTTTCAATGTTCATATTTGTGTGTGTATGAAAACAGAATATATTTTAAAAAGTAAGTGAAAACAAAATATAAAAAGTTTGATTGTCTTCCCAGTTTATTTTCTTCCTACCTTTTTTGGTTTCACAAATCTCAATGGGAACTCTGTAAGCTAATTTGTCACGCGATTCTTCGTTATTTGAGAACTGCAAATGTAAGGTATTTGCAAAAGATGAAGCATACCATCATCCCTTTTTCTCCTTTACTCTGAAGCTACCTGCTTGATTTTAGGAAAGACTGTGTTTCTTTGCTTCACTTAGCCAGTGTAGCATATTTAGTAGAGGAATTTATGACTCCTGCCCTACATATCCTTCAAAATTCTTCTGAGAATATTAAAAAAAAAAAGGAGAACATGAAAAATTGTTTTAGGAGTCTTTACTTAGAAGATATGGATTCAAGTTCTGCCTCTATTACTTAGCACCTTTGTGATCTTGATAAATATCTCTGCCTTTTTCTGCAACCTAAGGGTAGCAATACCTATCTCACAAAGTTATTTTATAGATTAAATAAGATGATGAATATGAAGCAATAAATAAATTGTAAGAACTATACAAATTCAAGACACTATGTAAGATCTAGGGCAGATAATGTCAAAAAATATCAGGCAAAGGAATTTCTATTCTGGGTGAATACATATATGAATAACTTCTTAAGAGCCTCCGGGGACTGTTCGAAGAAGGTGATTTTAAAAATACCCTCAATAACCCTGTGAGGAGGTAGTTACTTTATCTCACTTTATAGATGTGAACAAATGCACAGCTGGGTTACCTGGTTATATTTCTACTTGGGGTAGAATTAAGATTCATATACCAGTTTGCAGGAACAAATAGCTTGATGGTCTGTAGTTCTAAGCACTGCTATCAATGGTGTTTCCAAGTATGCTATAAAATATCTTTGGACTCCAGAGGGCCGTCTAGTGATACTACCATGGCTTCTAATGACTAATGTTGTGACAGAGATAAGAATTTTGCAGACTCAGAACATAAGATAGTAAGAGGTAGCATGCGTCAAGTGCTCACTATAAGTCAGACACAGATCTAAATAATGTTTATGTATTGTTCCCTGATTCATTTTAGCACAATAAATTAAGTTGTTCTTTTTTTTTAAGATTTTTTTTTTTTATTTATGCAAGTGCTGGGGTACAAGCCGGATGCGCGGGAGGATGAGAGGATTCACCAGAGACAGAGCGGGGAAAGAACAGGTAGATTGACTGAAACACACTGCTGAGGGGAGCAGTGGGCAACACAGGAGAGGTCTGCCTCGCCATGTGGGATTCTCGCCGGCCTGGCCAGGATCGAATCCACACTGCAGAGGCTGCGAACAGCTTCACAGTGCGACACTCAAACACCTGTGCCACCAGGGAGGCCCAGTTAAGGTGTTCTTTAAAACCATCCTCATTTTACTAATAAGGAAGCTGAAACACAAAGAGGCTAAGGAACTTGCCCAGATTTCTCAACCGAAGAGGAGGAGGAGGAGGAGGAAGGAACAAGTCATAGGCTGTCTGGCTCCAGCAACTCACGTTCTTAACTATTGCACTCTATTGGATGGTCTGTGGACATGAACGCATATTCACAAAGGGCTTGGTTCATTTTGTTTGATCCTAAGCAATTATTCAGAGGCTTGAACAATTTGTGGGTTTATATATATATATATATATATATGTGTGTGTGTGTGTGTGTGTGTGTGTGTATCTTTTGACTCCCCCAAAACTTTACCAGTAGCCTGCTGTTGATAATACAGTTAGCAGTTTAATAACACACATATCATAGTTTATCTGTATTATATACTGCATTCTCACAATAAAGTACAATAGAGATAAGAAAATGTTATTAAGAAAATCATAAGGAAGAGAAAATACATTCATAGTACTATATTGTATTTATCAATATTGAATATTTACATTGTCTCTTTATAAGCAAATTTATGTATAAGTGAACCTACCAGTTCAAAGCATGTTATGTATAAGAGGACCTTGTTGTTCCAGGGTCAGCTGTACTTCAATTTTGATGTCATTCTTTCAGTTGCTATTTACATGTACAGAAAAAGCATTCAGTGTTTCTATGTTCATGAGCTGTTGTTTTACATAACACACACATCATTTTCCTGAGTCATTAATATACGTGGAAAATCAATGCAGGAAATATGACCAACATAAAAAAATCCTATCTCCTTGTCTTCTACTTTCTAGGAATCCATATGGGAAAGGGGAATAAGAATGGAGTTGGAGGGAAGCCGGGTTACATCCCAGGACACAGTATGAACTTGGGCAAGAAGCTTAAGCATCTGAGTATTAGTTTTTCAATTTATAAAACAGATCTCTAAAACTTGCTTAAGTGATCACTGTGAGAAATAGAGATCATTTTGTAAAGTGTCTCCCCTAGAGTAAATGTCTAAAAAATGCTGATTCCCTCCATTTTGCTTCTATTGGAATACATTTTTATCTTCTGTTGTTTAAAAACTTTCAAACCACCAACTCATCTGAATTTCTCAGACTATCTGGTGCCTAGAATGGTTTTTGGGACATTCAAATAGTTGGTGATCAGAGATGGTACTTGATGCCCCAAAGGGAGGTTCCATGACAAACCCATTTTAAGATGATTCTGACTAATGACGAATAAGTTTAGCTGACATGAGTTGTGTTTATCAAGAAAACTGTCAAAATATGTGCTTAGATTAATATGCTGTGTTCTGGCATATTAATCACAACCCAAATGATCACAACCCAAATGCTGTATTTCAAATAGCAAACAGGGAAAGGAAAAGAAATAATTTGACTGCTGTTCCTAGACATAACATTTTGTTATTACATATCTGTATTTAAACAAACTGATATTCTTGGATAGAAAAGAAAATATTATATAGTTTTCAGGTGTGCCACATTATAATGCTACAACTTATTATTATGATTATCACCAAAAGTCTTGTTTCCATCCATCACCATACAATTGATTCCTTTTCCTGATTTACCCTTCCCCTTTGCTAACAGCCATTTTGTTCTTCTAATATAAGAATTTGCTTTTGTTTTGTTTTGTCTGCATTTTTTGTTTCTTTATATTCCACAAGAGTGTAATCATGGGTATTTGTCTTCATCTAATTCACTTCACTTTGCACAATACCCTCTAGGTCCATCCAGATTGTCACAATGGCAAGATTTCATCTTTTTAGTAGCTGAATAATATTCCTTTGTGTGAATATATACCATATCCTCATTATACATTCATCCATTGATGGACATTAGGTTTTTTCCATATCTTGGATATTGTAAATAATGCTGCAGTGAACATGGGGGTACATATATCATTTACCAATTTATGTTTTTGTGTCCTTTGGATAAATATTCAAAAGTGAAATAGCTCTATCATATGGTATTTTAATTCTATTTTTTTAAGAAATTTCCACATTATTTTCCACAGAGATGGCACCAGTTTATATTCCTACCCACAGTGCTCAAATTCAAATCTGTTTCTTGTCTTTTTGATTATAGCCCTTCTAACAGGTGTGACATAGTACCTCATTTAGTTGTGATTTTTGCAGGAATGTAGATATCTCTTTAATCTAGAAAATCCTGGAGGAAAAAAGTCTAATATAATTTGGCATATAGATTTTCTGTTTAGGGATGTCTATAACAAGAAGTACTTCCTGTATTCAAGGAAATTATATTATGAAAGAGATCCCTGTGGGAGCTAGAACATTTCCAGAGTAAGGAAGAAAGCAAAAAAACAAAAAACAAAAAAAACAAAAACAAAAATAACTGGAGAACTTTCATGCCCTCCAACACGAAAGATAAAAAGAAAGAAAACACTAGAGAGGTTATTATGCTATCAGAAATGAGACAGAAAGAGGCCCCCAGCCAAAGAACTGATGACTGACTATAGGCCAAAGCAACCTTCCCCAGTTATGGACTATTAAAATAAAAGGTCAAAGCACAAAAAAATTTCTTGGCAGCCTAATGTTGACGTTAAGACTCTTATCTGGTATAGTCAATTTGCAAACATAGATGAAATTATACAGAACTTAACCTACATCCAAAAACCAGCTAAACTTTGTATGTTAAGGAACTGAAGCAGTTTAGCAGTAGACTTCCTGGAATATAGGAAACTACAGACACCGGGTAAAAGCAACACAATGAGGAAAGGAGTGTAAAGATCAAGGAGTGGCAAAACCCTAGCCACATCCCCTGACAACCACGATGGGGGTTAGGGGGTGAGGAGTGGAGGGTGGGGGGGAAGTCGCTTAGAGGCAAAACAGTAACTAATCCTCAAAAGAATGAGAGACTGTGGCAGCAGAAGCTTAGTTGTAATTTTTTTTTTAAGATTTATTTATGCATACAAGAGCTGGAGGACAGGCCAGAGGTGCGGGGGGTGAGAGAATTCACCAGAGACAGAGTGATGAACAGAACAGGTGGACTGACTGCAATACACTGCTGTATTTCACCCTCAGTGGGTGAGGCAGAAGAGGTCTGCTGTGCCGTGTGGGTTGCTCCCTGGCAGGGGGTCGAACTTGTGCTGCAGTGGCTGCGGATAGCTTCATAGGTTGCACCACCAGGGAGGCCCTGCTTAGTTGTAATTTTGAGAGCATGATTATCCATGATTTTTGGTGGAGAATCCCAAAACAACTAAGTTTTTGTAAAAATGCTTTCAAAGGAAAAAAATGCATGTAACATTAACTTAGGTTTAAATTGTATTTTAGAGAATGCAAATGCTCCATCAAAAGGAATAAACATCTCAATTCTCAGCATTTTTCATTTATACTGGCTAAATATTTCACAAAATTAGGCAATAAGGTGTGTAATATACAGAGTAGGATTTTGAATGATATTACTTGAGTAAGAATTTGAATCATAAATTACAATTTCCTAGTATTAGAGTAGTAAACCTATTCAATCAGGTAAGACTTTTTAGAAGTTTCTTGATCACAATATTAGCTATGCTTGACTATGTGAGAAAATTTTAAGAGGAAAATATGGAACTTTAAGTAAAAATGAATTATTAGAAAAGCTTCCTTGGAGGTGCAGAAACTGTCCTTCAAATTTCAGTTGGCTGGGAGATTCATAAAAGCTTTGAGAGATTGCCAAAAAAATTAGGATACCCTTTGGAATACTAAGTCAAACTTGATAACCCAACACACTTAACACATTCTGTCATGAAGAGGAATAGTTCATTTCAATATTTATTCAGTGGAAGAAATATTTCTGACATGCATGAAATTTAACTTCGCAAGATGGAATTTATTCTAGTGAAAATGGTGATAGAGATGCAACATTAAGCATAACAGTAAATAAGCCATAGTTTCTGTCTATATGAGGGTGCTATGAGGTGTACTTGATTTGATGATTTAAAAAATAGGAAATATTAAATTTGGAAAAGCTCATACTTTGAAGAACAAATTTTGGAAGACATTTTGATTGAAATGTATTAAATCTGAGTTTGAGATAATGTGATTGCCACTATTAGATTTCCCAAAGAACAACCTGAAAAAAAAAATTAAGATTGTGGTTAATTATATCTAGCTCATCCTTTCAGCACTAGAAAGACTAAGTATATTTTCTGAAATTATTATCCCAGTAAGTTTGCCATTTAACCACACAACTTTTTTTGTTTGTTTTATTTTTTCATTTATTTATTTATTTATTTATATAAGCACTGGGTACAGTCAGAAGCGAGGGAGGGTGAGAGAATTCACCAGAGCCAGATCGGAGAGTAGAACAGGCAGAGTGACGAAGTACACTGCTGAGGGGAGCAGTGGGCGGCAGGAGAGGTCTGTGCACCATGTGGGACCCTCGTCTGGCAGCCAGGGATCGAACTGGCGCTGCAGAGGCTGCGGGCAGCCTCATAACCTGGCGATCAACTGCTGTGCCACTGGGGAGGCCCAAGCCACACAACTTTTATAGCTCAGTAACATTTGAAAAGTGTACTGCTTTACACTGAATGTTGTACCTCCCCATCCCAATTAAATTTTCGAAATCTAATCCCCCAGTGATGGTATAAGGAGATGGGAATTTTGTGGTTGATTAGGTAAAGATGGAGCCCTCGTGAATGGGATTAGTTCCCTCATAAAAGAGGTTCTCCAGAAATTAACCCTTTGTCTTGTGAGGACACACCAAGAAGACTGCCATTTTGTCAAGCAGGATGCAGACTCTTACCAGACACTAAAGCCACTATTGCCTTGATGTGGACTTTCCTCATAAAGTGAAATCTCTGTCCACCAGGCTAGTTATCAGATTTCAATTTTTATCGGTAAAATTAAGCAATTAATGGGGTCATAGTAACTCATTATTTGTTGATACCTGCTTTTCCTATATGCAGATTGTTGAGCGCTAATATGCTTTATTACATATATAGCACACTAGACAATCCTGACCTTTCAACATTACCTTTTTCCAGTGCCTTCAATTGATTGATATTATTTGACACATTTATTTGTTGAATAAACTTTTTGAAAATTTGAATAAATATTAAATAAATTATTTGAATATTAAATTTATTGAATAAATATATGTTAAGGGTATTATTAGTTGCAAGGTCTCAGTAATATATCAGTGAACAAAAAACCTGATTTTTTCTCTCATAGAACTTTAATAAAAAAGAAAATATTATGCCAATAAAAGCTTACATAAAAACATAATCAAAATTGCAAAATATTCTATGATTATAAAATAATATATTCTATGATTATAAAATAAAGGGTATAATAAAGGATTCCTCATTCAATAACCATGACCTGAGTGACTTATAATAAGCCAGTGAAGGTGCTAGGACCTGGAAACCTCAATGTGAACAATTCAGATTTCTTCATGGAGCGCTCTTTCTAGAATGAGAGCCAGTCCCAAAGACCAATTTGTTAATTAAAATAAGCAAAGACTATGATACCTTGTGACAAATTCTATGAGAATGAATGAAAGAAAAGGGCAAAGAACACTGTATTTAGAGGCCATGATCTGATAAGTTCTGGAAGAGAAAGTGATGTTTACACTGAGACTTAGAGATGAAAGAAGCTTTCGTTTTAAGAAATAGATTTCCAGGCAGAGGACACAGCAAATGAAAAGTCCCCGAGGGGTGAAAGATCTTGACATGATCAAGCAGGAATCTTAGCAAAAGTCCAGTGACCAGTGCTGTAAAAGGGCAGTGAACCCCAGGGCTCAGGAGCCCAATCACACAGGCACTCATGGGGCAGGGAAAGAAGTTTGGATTTTATTTAATGAAGTGGGAAACCATTGAAGGATTTTAAGCAGAAAGTAGCATGACCTATACTAAGAACAGCCTGCTGCTAGGTGGGGAGTGAATTGAGATGATTAGAAGTGGGACCAAATAGGAAGATGCTGCAGTGGTCAAGGTGAAGTCTGATGGTGGCCTAGAGCAAAGTTGTGAAGAGAGGAATAATAGCCCAATGTGGGATTATACAGAAAGGCGTGATGTAGAGCCAGAGGTCAGGGAAGGCTTCTCTAAATAAGGTTTATTGATGGTAAGAGTAGTATATGGAGAGTAAAGAGAGAAGCTTTCATTTAATTTGTGAAGCTATGAATGAATTAAGATCTAAAGAATCCTTGAATTCTGAAAAGCTTATTGTCCTCCCCTCCTGGAAGACAAATATGCATTTATACATATTCAAAATGAAAATGTTACCAGGCAGGGGGAGGGACACCCCAGAACCCCCAAATCTGCCTGCTCTGAATAGATTCTGCCATCTGTTGCATCAAGACAAAAGATACCCTGGGCCTCCCCTGGTGGTGCAGCGGTTGAGCGCTGGGCTATGAAGCTGCCCTCAGCCTCTGCAGCGCTGGTTCAATCCCCGGCTGCCAGCGAGGGTCCCTCATGACACGCAGATCTCTCCTGCCATGCCTGCTGCTCCCCTCAGCAGTGTACTCTGGTCCTTCTTCCTGTTCTGCTCCCACTCTGGCTCGAGTGAATTCTCCCCCCCCCCCCCCCCGCTTCTGACTGTACCCAGTGCTGGTATAACTAAATAAATTAATTTAAAATAAATTTAAATTTAAAAAAAAAGACAAAAGATACCCTAGTGGGCAAGACCTTTAGTGGAAAGGAATTTTAATACAATTAGTGTGAAATAAAGAGAAGAAAAGAAAAAGACAATGAATATGGTTTCCAAATTAAGCACCCGAAGTTACCCATCCCCTTGTGGGTAAATGCCCAGCTGAAAAGGGTTAACCCAGTGCCACTGAGACCCAAGAGCCTGCCACAAGTCTAAGGAACCTAATGGTGGGGACCCATAGGAAAGGGCCAGAAGGGGCCCAGCATGTCTGGTACTGAAGGAGCAAAATCAAAATCAAGATAAAAACTGCCATTGTTGGGCTTCCCTGGTAGTACAAGCATTAAAGACATAGTGTTTTCAAGCTATTGCCAGCCACTGCAGCATGAGTTTGATCCCTGGCCAGGGAGCTAACACACCTGACACAGCAGACCTCTCCTGCCTTGCCCGCTGCTCCCCTCAGCAGTGTACTTGGATCACTCTGCCTGTTCTTTTTCCCACTCTGTCTCTGGTGAATCTTCTCACCCCCCCACACCTCTGGCCTGTGCCCCAGTTCTTGTATGCATAAATAAATAAAACTTAAAACTTAGAAAAGCTGCCATTGTTAACCCCACATGGGTCTCTCACCCACATCTGTTTCCAGTGTCTTCTTCCAGTCCCCCAAGTCCCTGGAACAAGTCCAAGGCTAAGAAACAATGTAGCTTCTTCACTTGTCTCTGTGCCCCATCTCCCTCCTCCAGGTCTCCTTCTTGCTCTCTATACTTCTTTTACCTCCCCCCACTCTCCTCTCCAGCTTTGCCTCTTCCCTGTTCAGCCACTCTTTCCTGGGTGTGGCAGGGAACTTGGAATCTCCCCTTTCCCTGGGGACCACTCTTTTACAAAAGCAGTACTAATTAAAAAAAAAAAAAGTTTAAGCAAATTCCACCAGATTCCATTTTTCCCCATCATGATGATGTGAATGCTTTCATTTTTGAAATTTCAAATACCAAATAATTTTAAGATAGTTTTGCTGATATGGATATGGTGAGTTTGTTTTTTGAATTTAACTTTTAACAAAGACCTGGAGAAGGGAATGTGTTTGACGTGTTTTAGACTGATAGCAAGTTACGTGCATTCTATTGATTTAGGGACGGTAGCTCGGGGCGTATCATACAGTGATCTATAAGCTAAGCTGGGGAACTAAACCTTAAGATAAAGGTCCTTTCTATCAAGTAGACTTACATCTGTCTGTATAGTAATTTAGTCCATTTGATAACTTAATATGAAGAAGGAGGCTGCTAGAGAGTAAAAAAAAGAATAGAGGAGTTCAGCTAGGATGTAACTGCTCTAATCCAGAAGAGAAATGAGTGTTTTGGATTACAGGTATCAAGTGCATCTTCTCTCATCCAGAGAGAAAGACAGGTTAGTTGTTTCTGGAGGTGAGTTCTGATCAGAAAATGAACAGTTTACCTAGTCTACTGTTTTCCCTACTGTTCTCTCCATTTTGACAAGGAAAAAAAAAAGCAGAGTTGAGAGTTATTTTAGTTGCTGCAAAAAAATAAAAAAATCAAAGGCATTGTGTGGGTCAAAAGAACTAAAAAATACTTCGTCATTTTTATGTTTGGAAATTCACTCTTATTTTATTCTGTTTTGATCTTTATGGTTTACTTTAAAGATAATGCTGTAGTTATTATTTTGCCTGTAAGTCTTACAGTAGCTTTTAACCAAATGCATTAAATTCTGACCCTGTAATAATTCATTTTTGACAGTTTCAACTTATTTTTTTCTTTTTAAATTTTCATTTCCCTAGAATCTTCTATTGGGCTAAAAGCTCCTTTTCAATATTTGAATTATTCAATTCTTTGGTCCACAGGTTTAATAAACTTGAAGTGAATAACTCATTCATCTTTGTATCTGGAATAAAAAAGATGCTCAGTCTGCTTGTGGAAAGGAATGTGGACAGTCTTGCCTGAAGGAGGTTGCAGCTGATTTGTGTGCACAGTGTTGTAGGTGTAAGAGGGGAAGTATGTCATGATTCAGAAGTAGGAGAAAGAAAGAAAAGAGGATTTTTTGTGCATTGAAGTATCAAGGAAAACATGAATAGGGAACGATTTCAAGGAAGAAAGTAGGCAAGGATACTCAAGTGGAGGAATCACTATGCCAAGAAGAAGCGAGGGGGGATATTCAGAGATTACAAAGTTCCAAAATCCACAAATGTGCTAGAATGTACTAAGAAGTCCCGACACAAAGTCTAGAGATAAGCAGGAACAGACCTACTAGACTTCACAGATCAGGTTATGGAGTTTGGACTTTAACTGGCAGGCAGTGAGGCAAGGTGCATTGAAAGGTCTTAGCGTGGATAAGCTGTCTCAGAGCAACAGGATCAGACTTCCATTCTGTAAAGAGCACTTTGGCTATAGAGGTGGAGTGAATAGTAAGGTGTTATGACAATAGAGCAGATGAAAGAAGACATGGAACTTAGTAAAGCAGAAGAAATGGAAATGGAGAGGCAGGTTAGATGAAGGAATTTAGAAAATTTAATCATCAGGACTTGATTACTAGATAGGTAGAGAATACAAGAATCGTTGCAGGGAGTGAGACAAGTTGACAGTAAAGGAGAAAAATCAGTATGTTGGGACATTTTGAATGGGGTAATTGCAGGTCTTTATTTTCTATTATTAAGTTATCTTTAATTATGGCTTACAACATCATATTGGTTTACAGCATATGATTCAGGGATATAGTTTCATACCTCCGAATCCCTAGTACCTGTTCCTGTGACCTTAATTGGAAATTGGTTTTGTAGATGGGATCAAATGAAGATGAGGTCCTTTAGAGTGGGCTCTAAACCAAAATGACTGGTGTACTCGTGAATAGGGGAAATTTGGACAATAGTAACACAGGGGAATGCTATGTGACACCAGAGGCAGAGATTGATATGTAGCTACAAGTCAAGGAATGTCAAGCACTGGTGGACACTACCACAAGCTAGGAAGAGTCAAGGGAGAATTTCTCTGCTTCATTCCAGAGGAACATAGAACTGCTAACATCTTGGTTTTAGACTTCTAACCCCCAGAAGTATGAGTATGTATTTCTGTTGTTTTAGGCATCTGATTTACCTACTTGGTGGTAGTTTGTTACAACTGTCTTTTTTTTTTTTAAAGATTTATTTATTTATGCATACAAGAGCTGGGGCACAGGCCAGAGGTGCAAGAAGTGAGAGAATTCACCAGAGACAGAATAGGGAACACAACAAGCAGACTGACTGAAATACACTACTGAGAGGAGCAGTGGGCGAGGCAGGAGAGGTCTGCTGCACCCTGCAGGTCACTCCCTGGTGGGCTGGGGATCAAACTCGAGCTGCAGAGGCTGCAAATTGCTTCATAGTATGTTGCCCAACCCCTTGCACCACCCACTTCCAGTGGGGACAGCTATTCTAGCTGCTCTGTCCCTGCATGGCATAGATGCCGCATACTTGGAAAAAGTGTCACCACTACACTTTGATGTTTAAGCTATTGTAGCATCCCTAAAGAATATGCAAACTTTGGCCTTCTATCTAGAGAATGCTTACAAATGTTATATTCTTCTGTTTTTTTGACTCAAATTCAACATTACCAAAAAACATTTCATCTAAGGAGAGAGACAGCAGTGAGAATCAGAGTAGCTCTGAATCATATCCATGCCTCCAGGTCACTGGCAAGTCCATTTCCATCCAGACTCACCTTTCATAAAAATTTCATATCTTATTTGTTTCTCTGTAAGTACTGCAAGGAGAAAGATTTGAACAAATCCAATGAAATACTGATTTTAACTTAAATAGAGATGTTGTGGTGTTTTATGATACCAATGGTATAAATTTTATTTTATTTCACTTGTTTTCAGGATACCCTTCGCTCCTTCAGGTTTCCTCACTTTTGCAAGGAGGAGATGTGGTTTTCCTCATCTAGAACATATGTCTGATTTATTTCCAATTGGAATGCCATCAATTTTTTAATGTTGATAATCATCGCTGCCCCAGGTAGAGAGAGGTTAGAAAAGGTGGAAGTAGTACAGGAACAGGGCACTTACAGACTACAGAATCAGTGATCCTATTTCTTTGAGTTTTTTTTTAAGATTTATTTATTTATGCATACAAGAGCTGGGGTGTAGGTTGGAGTAGCAGGGAGTGTGAGAGGATTCACCAGAGAAAGAGTGGGGAGCAGAACAGGCAGATTAACTGAAATATGCTGCTGAGGGGAGCAGTAGCGGGTGGAACAGGAAAGTTCTGCTGTGTCATGCCGGTTAGGATCAAACTGGTGCTCTAGTGGCTGCAGATAGCTTCATAGTGCTGAGACTTAACCCCTTGCACCACTAGGGAGGCCCAGTGATTCTTGACCTCCTCCAAATCTGTAAATATTCTTTACTACCCCTACCCTCTAAGTTCTTCTGGAGCTATGCACTTATTTCTAAAATGACTTAGTATATTTTAATTACTTATTTACATTTGTAGTCCCAGTTGGTTGAATTCCACAAAACAAGAAATGGTTCTTCTTTGTCTCTGCTTTAGTAATGGCACAGAATAAGTGACTAATAAATATTTGTTGAAGGATTAGCACGCATGCTGAATAAATGCATGCAGGGATTATAAAATTATAGCTTTTTTTTTTATTTGACTGGACTTCTGGAAGCCACCTTGTCTTGTAAAATTTTGAATTCTGAGAGTTCAATAAATTCTGTTGGCTGAATGATTTGGACAATGAACAAACCCTGTAATGACGAATTATTCCAAATGATGCTCTACATATGAATAGTTTTCCCTCAATAATTTGAAGTTACAGAAACAAGTGATGAAAGATTATACAAAAACCAAGTTTGTCTTACTCTGTTATAGTAAAGGCAGTTAGTCCAGCTTCATGATGAGGACTACAATCAAATTTCAGGATCAACAATGAAAGTATTAATATTGCTGTACGATTTGATTTTTTTATGCATGTATTCATTTACTCACTTAAACTTGAGAATTGAGAAAGCATACTAGAGTCAAGTAATTTCCAAATTTCTTCTCCCCCCACCTCTTTTTTCTTTTCTCGTTGTTGGAAAGCTGCACTTAGGAAAGGCAGTTTGACCAGTTTGGGGGCCGAATCCCCAAAACATTCATTACTGGAGATGCCTTTGGGACCATCCATAATACAGCCAGTAGCATGGGATTCATAAATTAGAATAGAGGTTCTCAAATTGTGGTCCAGAGACTCAGGAATACTCAAGTCATAATCAAGGAGTTACAGATCAGAATTACTATAACAAATACCTTATTTGTGATTATTTATGTTTTGTTCTCATTCAGAGTTTTTCAGGCACTGTGTGAAAAGTGGTATAACACCAGATTAAATGCAGAAGTCAACATGCAGACCCAGCTCTTTTTTATTAAATAAAATATTAAAGAGATTTATAAAACTGTAACACAGTGCTTCTCTTCACTATTATTTTTGGGAAATATTTTTCACAAAGTATGTCACATTAATACTTAATGGTTTTATAATATTTATTTTTAAATGAATACTTATAAAAATTTCACCTTTTTAAATTTTGAATAAGATAACTAATGCTAGATAAAATCCCACATGAAAAAAAATTATGTTGGGATCATCAATAATTTTAAAACTGCAAAAGTCTTCTGAGATTAAAAATACGAGAACCACTGAATTAGATAAATGTGGACTCAAAAGAAGTTTCAAAATCCACTCGCCCCTTCCCCCAGGAAGTATTGCTTAGAAATTGTTTCCTTCTAACTGCTATGTAGGTTGGGTTACTCATTTGCATGGTTTGGGACATCCTCTCCCTTCCCTACTTTATTATTCTGAACCTACTCCCCCCTCAATGGCAGTCCTTCTTCTGCTTTCCCAGAAATTTGGGACAAAATACTTAATCTTTAGTATAAGACCAAACTCTGGGGTCTATTCTCCTTATTGCAAATCACTCAACATGTTCTCCCAGCAGTATAGAGCTCAACTCCTACATGAAATCTGTTTGAGCGTGAGTCATTACAATCACTTACTGGAGGGTGCACTAATTATGTAGTTTCTGAAATGTTCTTTCAATAAAGGAGTCATTCAGTAATGGGAGAAAATATAGTAACTCTTAATCACAGTTGTAGAATTGCTTTTTCCCTTAATTTTATATTTTTCAATTTTTCTTCATTAGGTAATGTTGGTTAACAACAATGTGTATGTTTTAGGAATACAGGATCACACTTCTTCAAATGTATGTAACCACTCCATGCCCACTACCCAAGTACCAAGAACGTTCCACCACAGTCCATTTGGGCCCCTCCACACTTTGCCCCACCACCTCCCCCTCCTTTTTTGACATCAGGATAAAGGTTTGGTTCAGGCTTAGTTTTGCCTTTTCCTTGAATGAAATCATGTGGTGTTTATTTTTCACCTTCTCACTTTTTTCAATTAGCATAATCCTTTCCAGTTCCATCATTGTTACAATGTCAAGATTTCATTTTTTTAAATAGCTGACTAGTATTCCAGAATACACACACACACACACACACACACACACTCACACAAACTTACTTTCTTTTCATGACTTGGTGATTTTAAATAGTGCTAAAATAAAAATAGGAATGCATGGGGCCTCCCCGGTGGCGCAGCGGTTGAGCGCTGGGTTGCGAAGCTACCTGCGGCCTCTGCGGCGCCGGTTCGATCCCCGGCTGCTCCCCGGCCACCGGAGGAGGGTCCCACATGGTGTGCAGACCTCTCCTGCCGCCCGCTGCTCCCCTCAGCAGTGTACTTCGGTCCTTCTGCCTGCTCTGCTCCCTGCTCTGGCTCTGGTGAATTCTCTCACCCTCCCGCGCTTCTGACTGTACCCAGTGCATGTATAAACCAAACAAACAAATAATAAATAAATAAATAAGACATGCCTCTAGAAAATTAAAAAAAAAAAAATAGGAATGCATGTATCTTTTTGAATTAGTGTTTTTACATTCTTTGAGTAGAATTTAATTTGGGTTTTTACATTTCTTTTCCTAGGAATGGATTTACTAGATCATATGGTAAATCGATTTTTAACATTTTCAGAAAAAAATACTCCATCCTCTTTTCCATAGGTACTAGACCAATCTACCTTCAACCAACAATGCACAACAAGGGTTCCTTTTTCTCCACATCCTCGCCAACACTTGTTTTTTCTGATCTTTTTGATCTGGGTCATTCTCAGAAAGATGGGAGATGATATCTCATTATTGTCTTGATTTGCATTTTCTTGATAAGTGATAATCAGCATTGTTTTTCTGTGCTTATTGAGCATCTGTATGTCTTCTTTGGAAAAGTGTCTAACTCTTTTGCCCACTTTTTGAGATGGTAATTTGTTTTCTTTTTGTTGAATTATATGGGTTCTTTGTAGATTTTGGACACTAGCCCCTGTCAGATGTATAATATGCAAATATTTCTCCCATTTAGTAGGAAGTCCTTTCATTTAATGATAGTTTCTTGCACAATGCAGATTTTTTTTAATTTTTTTAAACTTTTTTTATTTTTTCTTTTGTTTTCCTTGCCATTGGAGTTGAGACCTAAAGACATCACTGAAGCCAACATCATGGAGTTTAATTCTATGTATTTTAATCTATGTTGAATTTATTTTGTGTCTGGTGTGAGATCATGTTCTAGTGTTATTCTTTTGCATGTGGCTGTACCAACACCATTAGTAAAACAGACTTTCCATTCTCCATTGTATTCTCATTATTACTTTGTCATACATTAACTGACTATATAAGTGTGGGTTTATTTCTGGGCTGTCTATTCTATTCCATTAATCTCTATTTAAATTGTAACACCACACACACTGTTTTGATTACTATAGTTTTATAGTATAAAAGGGATCACAATATCTACATTCTTTTTCCCCCCGCAAGATTGCTTTGGTTATTCAGGGTTTTTGTGGTTCCATACAAATTTTAGCAGTGTTTTTTCTATGCCCTGAAAAATGCCATATGAATTCTGGTAGCTATTGCATTAAATATGTATATTGCTTTGGGTAAGATGGCCATTTTAACAATGTCAATTTCCCAATCTATGCCCAAAAAATTTCTTTCTATTTCTTTATGTATTCTATTTATTTTGTCAGTGTCTTATCGTTTTTGTTGAACACGTCTTTCATCTTTGTTAAGTTTATTCTTAGTTACTTAATTCTTTTTGATGTGATTGCAAATGGATTGTGCTATTTATTTTTTTCTTCTTGTTATTTGCATATATCAATGTAACAGATGTTTATACATTGATTTTGAGCCTGCCATGCCAGTTGTTTACACTGATTTATTATTTATAATAGTTTTTTAGTGGAGACTTTTTGAGTTTTCTATGTTTTATCATAAACAAACAGTAATAGTTTGATTTATTTTTTGATTTGGATTCCTTTTATTCTTTTTTCTTGCCTAAATGATCTAGCTAGAGAACTTCCAATACTGTGTTAAATAATGATGATGAGAATATGCATCCTTTTCTTGTACCTGATTTTAGAAGAAAAGCTTTCAATTTTTCACCATTGAGCATGATGTTAGCTGTAAGTTTGTAACATGTGGTGGTTGCTATGTTTAGTTATATTCCTTCCATTCTCATTCTAGTGATAGTTTTATCATAAATGGCTATTGCATTTTCTTTAATGCTTTCTCTGGATATGTTAATAGGATCATATGATTTTTATCTTTCCATGTGCTAATGTAGTGAATAATATTGATGGATTTGCATATATTGAACCATAATTGCATCCTGATATAGATCCAAATTGGTCATGATGTATGATCCTGTTAATGCTCTGTTTAATTCTGTTTGCTAAGATTTTGTTGCAGATTTTTTATCTATGTTCAACTGGGATGTCACTATGTAGTTTTCTTTTCTTATGTGTGACACCCTGTCTGCTTATAGTATCAGGGTAATGCTGGCCTCAAAATGTGACACAAAAAGCATCCCTTCATCTTCAAATTGTTTGAAAAGTTTAAGAAGGATAGCATTAAGACATCTTTGAATGTTTGGTAGAATATACCAGTGAAGCCATCAGGTCCTGGGCTTTTGCTTTTTGAGAGACTTGACTATTATTTCAATTTCCTTGCTTATAATCAGTTTGTTCAGGTATTTTATTTCCTCCTAATTCAATGTTTGGGCATTGTATAGCTCCAAGAATTGATACATTTCTTCTAGAGTTATCCAATCTATTGGTATAAAGATGTACTTAGTCATCTTTCATGATCCTCTGTATTTCTGCTGTCATTGTAACTTCTCCTTCTTCATTTATAATTCTTTTTATTAGCGTTTTCTCCATTTTTTTCTTGGTGAATTTAGCTAAATGTTTGTCAATTTGTTTTATTTTTTTCCAAAGAACCAATTCTTGGCTTCATTGATCTTTTTCTTTGTTTTCTTGATATCTATTTCATCTTTCTGTTTTCATTTTTACTACTTCCTTCTTTGTAGTGACTTTTGGTTTAATTTTTTTTATTGTCTCCAGTAGTTTATTTAGTTTTATTGCATTGGATTTTTTCCCCAAGGCTGTCTTGACCCACCCTGTCTCATTGCGTTTGACGTTCTGTGTCTATTTTTATGGTTTAAGTTAAATAGCATTCTTTACCAGGCCTCATTTATAGTCTTGTTTTAGTCCAGGTTGCAGGGTTTTAGCTTACTATGTTGGCCTTGGATACAATGCTTGGGCCATAGGCAGGTACTATGGGTGTTTGCAGTCTTACTAGCAGGCAGACTGCCCAGAAGCCTGTAGAACCTAGGCTCAGGAGGGAGCAGGTGTTTCTTGGGTCCATGAAAGCAAGTCCCTGGCAGTAGCTATGGCTGCCATCTGCTCCCACAAATTCCACAAACGGAGTTTGCCCTGGAGACAAGAACTCCATGGATAATGTAAGGAATTGAACTCTAGGGATCTTACATGGGATGGGTAGGTTTTTTCCAGGGGACCTTAGGCACTGGCTGTGGGGAAACTCTGGGAGGGTACAATGATAACTGACTTCTCCCAGCAAGCTCAGCAAGGTTTTTTTCTTAAAAGCCCACACATTGACAGTTACGGTGGGCTGTGTAGTCTTGTAGATTTGAAGATTGACTAAGCCATATAAGGCCCTGGTGACAGAATGGTGAGGTAATTTGCCTAAAGACCTAACTCTATATTTGATTTCAATCAATGTGGCATCAGTCAGTGTTAGTGATGCACAGACTAAAGGTATCAAGCAGAACCTATGTTCTAGGAGAGATTACACTTTCTTCTTGCTCACGCTGAGGCTTTTCTTTCTACAAATGTTAAGTACTTTAGCTATATCTGTGCCTTTGTCACATTGTCTCTGCTCCCCAGTTCTTTTGTTTTCCAGAAGAAATGCTCTGCATGCATGAGTGCGAACCCCGCTCCAGCACTCCAGGAGCTGAGACACCCAACTCAGAAGTAAGCCCTTCAGCCCCCTGATGTTCCTCCCGATATTGGGGCCCAGGAACCTATTATGATTCTTGGCGGGACTGTGTTTCAGGCTTTCTTTCTGCTTCGCATGGCTTCTGTCACTTTTCTTGGTGGAGATGCTGATAGTAAAGTCATTGGTTACCTTTCTTTTTTCTTTGATTTCTTTCTCGCTGTGTGTCTTTCTCTGTCTCTCTCTTTCTGATCTTATGCAAGTTTATTAAACTGTTTCTTTATTCTGTAAACAAATATTCACACAAATGGAAATAATCTAACCAATGCCAGACTCACAGTAGAGTATAAACTGTCAGATCTCTCTAGATCAGTGATTGCACAAATAGGACACCAGAAACTTCTAAGCCAGCTTTGAAATGCTTCATTGTGATTTGATCTTACTATTATCAATCTGGATTTCAGAAATGAGGGCCCTGTAAAATCCTTGAAGAATCTAATATTTTAGGGATTCAAATGGATAAGAATTAGAGGATTCATAAAGTCACTGCCTCTTAGCAGTGGGCACAGTAAAGAAGCAGGCATCTTTCTTTTTTATTTCAAGCTAAACCTTTGGCTTCAACTTTCCCTTTGGTGGGCTCCACATTTCTGCTTGGGATTAGAATCCCCTGAATCAAAAGAAGAAGAACCATCTCTTCTGGAGTAAGAGTTCAAAACCTGGGATATAAATTGGTGAGGCAACTGTTCACATGCTTGCACCTGGGCTGGAGCAAGATCTGGAGGTCTCAAGAGCACAGCCTGTTCGATGTCTGACATTGTTGGTGATGAGCCACTGTCCCTAAGTACTAAGGCTGCCCATGTTGAAGGGCCTGTGGATGCAAGAAGACCTCCAAGCTTGACTGGTCTGCAAGCAACTGCACCAGTGTCTGATCTCCACCATGATCGATAGTGGGTGCCGTCCTCTGCACGGCTGGGTTAAGGTCCTATGCTACTACTCTGGGCACAAAGCACTGTAGTGAGTTCACATATATTACCACCTCTGGGTTCACTCAGACAAAGTCAGTCACTTCCTGTTCCATGAACACCCTGGCACCACAGTAGGAAGGAGCATTGCTGCTGAGGCTAAAGCTGAGTTGCTGCAACCGCTGCAGGCAGAGAACCAATCTTTTGTGGAGGATACTGGTGAGGAAGAGGGTAGAGGTCCTGTATGTCCACTGTCATGGCTACAACTTCCAGAATTCAAAGCAAAGCTTGAAGGTGTGAGAATCAGTTCTTTTACACAGTTGTTCCAATACTGATGCAGGGAGGCCACTAAATATCCTCCTAGTCCAACATCTCGTCTCCCCTCCACAGATGTAAAACTTCTAATAAAAATCTATAATAAAAAAAATGATCCTTAGACATTTTCACTTTTCTAAGTTGTCGAAAACAAAGCAGTGTTCCCTTCTGATCTTATCTCTATGTGGCCTAATAACATTCCTAGTCCATTTGCTAAATATTTATTGTCCTCCCACTCTGTGTTAGGTATGTTCTGTAAATGTTTGTAAATAACCACCATAAAGGATGTTATATATCCTGTGGCCAGTCCCTGATAAATAGTTACTGAACTGAACCTTGGCCTTTAGAAAATGAAATAGCTAGAGACTTGAAGAAACTATGCGTAAATTTTTTATTATGCTTCATTAACATAGGAACCTGATTTAAATGAGTACACTGGTAATAAAATTAGTCACTTACTCCCAATCAGTGTCTTCAAAAGTAAGGTAGATGTGTAGCTTGCAAAGTCAGTAACAAATAAAATGGCCAGAGAAAAAGAGAGCATGACATAGCTTAGGTTAATCTGTAATTATCCAGTTGGCAAGACAATGACATGGAAAGAAGCAGTGGCATCTGACAAGGAATGAAAATGAAAGGCTAGCTAGTTGTATTTTCCTGGCTTCCTCATGTAATATGCTGGCTAGATATAGACCTGGACATGATTTATTACTTATTCTCTCTGAGCAGATGGTTCTGTGTAGCATTATGGCATCAAATGAACTCACTGCATGGTAGACTGTTTACACAAACTGAGCAAAATCTTAAAAACAATTTGACCCAATGAAGTCCTGAACCTAAACAGAATTCTCAATTACCATTATTTCAGGGAAATATTATTGCTGACTGGTTAAGTGAAACCTTTGGTGTTTGGAGGATTATCTGGAAGAATCAGTTATAGACAGTTTCCATTTGGAAAAGAAGATAATTTTATGTATGTATACTGAGTTACAAATACATTTAGTTCCCCTTGAATGGTTATGTGAGAAGATAAATACAATATAGGTCAAGCCAGCTGTCTGCTTTTTAAATGCCAGAATGGGCAGTATCTACAGAATAGTTCATATTAACATGGCATAATACTCTACAAGGGTCAAGTGAAAAAGTAATACTCAAATTATTTTCGTTTACCTTCCATGCTTTGGAAATAAAATTGTCATAACTATTGACATAAAATAGTATAAAACAACAACACAAACAACAAATAAAACAAACCAACAAACAAAATCTGCCACAATTAATAGTTTATGCTATCCTAGCTATTACTAGTTGGGCATAGGTGTTCTTTTAAAACTACCACTAGAGTTGCCATTTATAGAGCTGCTGTAACTTGTTATTTCCATTTGTTGTTGGGTACATGTCAGCTGAGTTGCCAAAACAGCTAGCTCATCTCTAGTTACTGTACAAAGCTTGTCTTGGGGAATGGAATTATTTCCCAGCATTACAGAACAATGTTGCCTTCCATAGGCAACATTGAAGGCAGTAGGTATTGAGCATCATTCTTTTATTAACTGATGTGCACAGTTTTACCATAAAGAAGAGCTTGTTTTAATAATATAGGAATTAACAGTTTTAAAACCAAAACAGGTACATGAACATAAGATAATAAAAGTCTTTGGTAAAAGCAATGACACAGACAAAGACTCAGCTAGATTCGAAAAACAGAGACTCAGGATTGGGAGCAGACCCAAGACTGTGTGTGTGTGTGTTTAATGTTAAAGCATATATAAAGACAAGGGTATTTGTCCCAAAAATTGCACTCAGCTCCAGTACTACAAAAAGGCAAGCATAAGGTTTCTCAGCTTCTAATCCTAAAATTCATATGCTATAAAAAGATTTTCCATCAGGCTACAAGTATCTCCTATTCTCTGAACTTCCAAGTCAATTTACGCCCTATGGAGCTCATAGCAATAGAGGAGAGGCTACTTTTGGGGGTTCTGCTACTCTAGTGTGATCTGTGGATCAGTAGCGGTGGTATCATTTGGGAACTGGTGAAATATGCAATGTAGTATCTCAGCTCTTTCCAAACTTACTGTGTCAGACGTGCATTTTAACATGATCCTCAATTGATCAGAGACAAATTTAAGTTTGAGAAGCACTGGTCTAGGGCCTCCTAGGAGGCCAGTGTACTCCTCCAAGAAAAATTCTCCTAAGGCAAGCTGCAGATGCAGCACTGACATGCTGTTAAGCCATGTGAAATATTTGGGATGTTGTTGTACAAGTTGTAAAAAAGAAAAAGCAAGAAAAATATACAGTCCAACTGTGCAACTGAAGTATATAGAAAAAGAACAATAGTATTCAAAACCAGTAAGAGGAAAGAAATAATAAAAATTAGAGTAAAAATATGTAAAAATAAAAATTAGAGCAGAAATAAATGAAATAGAAAGCAAAAAGACAGCACAAAAGATAAAGAACTCAAGTGGAACCAAGAGTTAGTTCTTTGAAAAAAAATTAACAAAATTGAGAAGCCTGTAGTCAAGTTTATGAAGGAAAGTAAAGAGAAAATCCAAATAAAAATAGAATCAGAATGAAAGAGGCGTAATTGCAACAGATACTGCAGAAATATGGAGGATAATCAGAGCTTATTATGAACATCTCTATGCAAATAAACTGGACAACTTAGAAGAAATGAACAATTTTTTTAATTCATACAACCTCCTAATACTAAATCAGGATGAAATAGACAACTTAAACAGTCCAATCACAAGTGTTGAAGCTAAAAAAAAGTAATAAAATCTCCCTAAGAACAAGTGTCCAGGACCAGATGAGTTGAAGTGAATTCCACCAAACCTTCAAAAAGAACCTAATACTTACCCTACTCTAACTCTTCAAAAAAAAGAATAAAAGAGAAAGCAAAACTTCCCAATACATTTCATGAGGCCAACATTACCCTGATCCCCAAACCAGACAAATACAGTATAGAAAAGAAAAATTATATATCAATCTTCCCGATAGAGAAAAATGTGAAAATCTAGTGAACCAACTACAGCAATATATTAAGAGAATTATCTACTATGGTCAAGTAGGCTTCATTACAGTTGATACAAGTTTGTTCAACATACAACAATCAATGTTTTTTACAAGATCAACAAAAAGGAAGACAAAAATCACATAGTTATTTCAATAGATGCTAAAAAAGCATTTGATAAGATTTAACATCCATTTATGATAAAAGCACTCAATAAAATGAGAATAAATGGAACACATCCAAACAGAATAAAAGTCACATATGACAAGCCCACAGACATCCTGAGTCTCAAAAGTGAAAAGTTCAAAATATTTCCAATAAGATGAGGAACAAGACAAGAATACCTACTGTCACCACTATTGTTCAACATAGTCTTAGAAGTCCTAGCCAAAGCAGTTAGTCAAGAAGAAGATATAAGAGGAATCCAAATTGGAAATGATGTGAAACTGTCACTATTTGCAGATGACATATTCATATACATGGATAACCTAAAAGGCTAGTAGAAATAATAAACAAATACAGTAAAGTGACAGGATACAAAATCAATACACAAAAATCAGATGCATTTCTATATGCAAACAGTGAATTAGAACAAAGTAAAATAAAGAATACAATTTCATGTATAATCACAGAAGAAGAATGAAATGTGTAAGAGTAAACTTAGTGAAGGAGGTGAAGGAACTATATATTGAGAACTATAAATCTCTATTAAAGCAAATAAGACAAAAAAAAAAAAAAAGGAAAGATATCCCTGTTCATGGAATGGAAGAATAAACATCGTTAAAATGACCATATTATCTAAAACAATTTACAGATTCAGTGCAATACCTGTCAAAATTCCAATGACTTTTTTCAAGGAAACTGAACCATAAATTATAAAATTTCATGGAACAACAAAATGCCCTGAATAGCCAAACTGATCCTGAGAGAGAAAAAGAAAACTGGAGATATCATACATCCAAACTTAAACTATTATTACAACTGCAACAGTAATCAAAACAGTACAGCAGTAATGTAACAAAAACAGTAACTCAGACCAGTAGAATAGAATAGAAAGCACAGGAGTAAGTCCATACAAATATAGACAGTGAATCTTTGACAAAAAAGCTATGGCTATATAATGGAGAAAAGAAGACTCTTTAATAAATGGTGTTGGAAAAAAAATAAATTGTGCTGGGAAACATAGTCACATGCAAAATAATAAAACTTTTAATAGATCTATACTTACCTCCATACACAAAAATTAACTCAAAGGGACTGAAGATGTAGGTATAAGAACCAAAACCATAAACTCCTTGAAAGAAAACTTAGGGAACACATTACAAGCCACCTACCATAAAGACGTATTTGGGGACTCAACACCAATAGCAAGAGAAACAAAAGCAAAAACAAGCAAGACTCCATCAAACTAAAATGGTTTTGTATGCCAAAAGAAACCATCACAGAAACAAAAAGGCAAACTACAGAATGGGAAAAATATTTGCACATTACATATCTGACAAGGGACTAATCTCCAAAGTCTACTAAGTTCTTGTACAATCCAACAACAAATAAAACCGACAAGTGAATCAAAACATGGACAAAGACCTAGATTGATATTTTTCTAAAGCATCACTTATTATAAGGGACATGCAAATCAAAACCACAGTGAGATGTCACCGCCCTCCCCTCCCATCTCCATAAAAATGGCCCATATCAAAAAGAATGGAATCAACAAAAGTTGGTGAGGATGTGGTGAGAGGTACTCTCATCCATTGTTGGTGGGAATACAAGTTGGTGCAGCCTCTTTGGAAAATGGTGTGGAGATTTCTGAAGAAGATAAAAATAGTAATTCCGTATGATTCAGCAATACCCCTTGTAGGGTAAATGGTTTTCAGGTTTTTCTGCCCTCCCATCATTACGATTGCCCTGCCTGATGGGGCACCTGCAGTTGTTACATTGTTGCAAACTGTCTTACTTACTTCTGTGGGCCATGGGAGGAGTATTGAGGTAGTCACTGAAAGAAGCAGAAGCAGGAGAGAGTCAGGAGAGAGAAGGGGAGAAAGAGGCCAGAGCAGCCCAGAGTGAAGACTTGCCCCAGGCTTGGAAGCCTGATGGCCCCCTGGCCCCCTGGTACCCCTGCCTGCCATGTACCTGATTGCTTCAATACATGTAGAGCTCAGTAAAAGCCTGAGAAAGCCACTGAGGCTCAGGACTCTCCTTTACCCCGTCTGCCAGATCAGAAAACGTGCTCAGTGCCCATCCTGCCCCTACAATTGGCGTAAGTTGGCAGGATGATCCTATGCAGATGGGCATGGAGCCCTCTGAAGACCTCAGGAGGACTGAGGAGTAGCAGACTGTGTTTGCCTGTGACAACACTGGACGTGTCATGGCAGCACAGGTGGTGACCAGAGTTGAGGAGCTGCAGGAAGAGCTGAAGATGCTGCAGGAGCACAGGAGGTGGACAAGGTCCAGGAGCTGCTGGACGAGTCCTCGCCTGGAGGAGACAGCCTGAGAGGACCAGCCCACGATTCCTGAGGCAGCAGAATTGTCAGGAAGAAAGGACCACGATTTGGAGCTCGCCAGTGCTGATGCAGGAAAAGACTGATGGACTTGGACTTATAGTCCCACCAGAAGGTGGAGGAAACTTTGGCAGGGTAATGTCCTATTTTGGGGATCCCGGGGGAGCATGGTATGGTTTGTATACACCAGGAGATGGGAATCTGGGGGTGGCCAGTGGGCCTTGATGGCTAGAAACAGCCTGTGTACTGCCCAGCAGAGGGTCAAAGCCAACTTAGAAAGGCAAAAGCTGGTGCTGAGATTGGGAAGCCCTGGAGCGGCTGTTAAGCAGCCTAAGTATGTTAAAGAAGGCCAGCGAGTTTCTTAAAATCACCTGTGGGTGATGCCCTGCTCACTGTTGAGAGAGGGTGAGGAGTTGAGGAACCCGTCCTTGGGGGACGGGTGGGGAACATGGCTTGTGGTGGAGCCCACAGTCAAAGAGGGGACCCAAGAGAGGCCGCATGTGGAGTTTGGATCCACATATCCCCGACCCATGTGCTTGTGAGGTGGATTGGCCTGAGTGCAGGGGTCTGCGTGTTGCATTGGTGGCTATGAAGGCCCAGTGTTGGAGTGACGGCAGACAGGAAACCTTGAGGGTTGGGCGATTACCTGCAAAACAGAATTGCCAATCCAAGAGTGAGTGCATCCTGGGGGTGGGTGCAGTGTGAGGCTTGTGGCAGAGACTACAGCCAGAGAAGGCCAGGAAGCCTGACGGCTCCTGGTGTGTGAAGGCAGGTGAGTGAGTGGTTCCCCCCTCTTATGAGCTGTGCCTTGGGCAACAGAAGTGGTGGATCATCTGCTGATACCAATAATTATCTTTTGCCACTAAGTTGGTGCCCTGCCTGGACTTATTTGTGTTCTGTTGTATTTTGTATTACTCAGTTGTATGTTATTTTCTTTTGTGGGCCATGGCTGCAGTGTATATTTGTTAAGGGAAAACTATGTAATACATAGATTGTATGGCAGAAAACCCTGAGGGGTAAGTGGTTTTCAGGCTTTTCTGCCCTCCCACCATGAGGATTGCCCTGCCTGATGGGGCACCTGCATTTGTTACATTGTTGCAAACTGTCTCTTTTACTTCTGTGGGCCATGGGAGGAGTATTGAGGTAGACACTGAGAGAAGCAGAAGCAGGAGAGAGAAGGGGAGAAAGAAGCCAGAGTAGCCCAGAGTGAAGACTTGGGTGGGTCTTGGAGGCCTAATGACCTCCTGGCTCCCTGACATCCCTGCCTGCCATGTACCTGGTTGCTGCAATACACGTAAAGCTCCATAAAGCCTGAGAAAGCCAGTGAGGGCTCCAAGACTCCTCCTTTACCCCGTCTGCCAGATCAGAAAACCTGCTCAGTTCCCATTCTGCCCCTACACCCCTATTCAGCATTTATCCTAAAAATATGAAAACTCTAACACAAAAGTATTTGTATACCTATATACATAGCTCTGTCCACAGTTGCAAAATCATGCAACCAACCTAAGTGCCCTTCAAAGGATGAACGGATAAAGAAATTGTGGAATATAGGGCCTCCCTGGTGGCGCAAGGGGTTAAGACACAACTTATGAAGCAATTTTCAGTCACTGCAGCACGAGTTCAGTCCCCTGGCCGGCCAGGGAGCAACACACATGGCACAGCAGACCTCTCCTGACTCACTCGCTACTCCCCTCAGCAGTGTATTTCAGTCAATCTGCCTATTCTGTTCCCCACTCTGTCTCTGGTGAATCCTCTCACCATCTACACCTGTGGCCTGTACCCCAGTTCCTGTATGTATAAATAAACAAATCTTTAAAAAAAGATATTTAAAATAAAGAAAAGAAATTGTGGAATATATACTTAGTGGAATACTACCCAATCGTGAAAAAGATGAAATAATAGCTTTTGACATAAAATGAATGGAACTTGAGGCGATCATGTTAAGTGAAATAAATCAGAAAGTGAAAAATAAGTATCAGATGGTTTCCCTCATCTGTGGTATATAAATAACAAAAAAATACACAGGCAAAATATAGCAGGAATAAATTTTGAACACAATGAAAGAATTTAATGTTTATAACAGGGAACACTTGGAAGGGAAAAGGGGAAGATGGGAGGGATACAGGAAGGTATTGGCACAGGTAGACTGGTGGAGGGTGAGTAGAATACAGAAACATATGGGGAAGCAAAAACATTACCTTAAAATAAAAAATGAAAAAAGAAGTTACTTTAAGAGTGGTGGGAAGACACAGGAGATAGACCTGTTTTACAATTTTTATAATCTCTGTCTACTCTGGAGGAGTATATAGGATCCCTTATACACTCTGAAAATCACTTTTGAAGGATCCCCTGCACAACTTGGCAACCACATTCAAATATATTGGTAATCTGTTCAATCTGCAGGTGTATTTTTTACAAAAAATGTAAAATTTTTATAATGTGAAGAGTTGAGTTTTTAACACAAATTTATGTCATAACTAAATTTGACTTCCATGCATGTATGGATTTAAGATTTTTAAAGATACACACATGTCCTTGAATTGCTAGTTGGTATGACACTATATTTCGTGGATATTTAATTAAACATTTTGTAATTTTCTCTTTTGTAGTTTAGAGGCAATGGTATTTTCCAGGTCCCACACAATTGCACAGGTCTTTAATAACTTGGGGCCCTAAGCCCTGTGGTTATATGCCTATTAGATCAGGATTCATAGAGCAGGGACATGACAAAATCTTTATGTTCTAAAAAGATCACTTTGACAACAGTGTAGAGTTTGGGCTGTGGGGGAGGCGGGTGAGTGCAAGAGAGCCTATTGGAAGATGGTGG
This sequence comes from Talpa europaea, assembly GCF_964194135.1. NCBI lineage: Eukaryota > Metazoa > Chordata > Mammalia > Eulipotyphla > Talpidae > Talpa > Talpa europaea. The sequence goes on from NC_140071.1 coordinate 95,550,096, forward strand.
GGGTATTCTCACAGCAGCTCAATCAACAGATGAGGTTGACAAAGTTGATGGCAAGAAATGGATGAATTTTTTTTTTTGGTGTGACCCTCGCCGGTGGCTGGGGAACGAACTGGCACTGCAGAGGCTGCGGGCAGTCTCACAGCCCAGCGCTCAACCGCTGTGCCACCAGGGGATACCTGAGAAACGGATGAATTTTAAAGAAATAATGTGTAGCAGAATTGCCAGGACATTGTAATGAAGACTGAGAGAGAAGGAGTCACTAATAACTCCCAATTCCAAACTAAGAAATTATGAGGATGACTGCTTATTTGAGTAAGAGACACTGGATGGGGAGTTGCTGATCTTGGGGAAAAGCTGTTTCTTTCCTTTTGGTCATGTCTTATTGAGGGACCTACATTTTGTGCCCTGAGTAGAAATTTTGAATCACCAAGAAGTTTGATTAAGAAATGTAGATTTGGGAGTGAAGGATTGCAGATGCTGATTGAAACAAGAATGTCTTAGGCTTCTTCTGTACTGAAGATCAGAAAAGGGGTTCTTTTAAGAGGATGGCCACCCACAAAGTAGAAACAACCTTGCTCTTTTCTACAAGAGCTTTTAACACTTATGGCTACAGACAGGGTCCCTGGACAGGAAACACGTCAAGGATCAGCTAAGGATGAAGGGAAACCCAGGATGAGTGGTGACAGAGCCACTCCTGGGAGAAGTGAGGCTCCTGCATTTGGAGCTGCTAAGAGGGAAGCTAGAAATGTGGAGGTCACCATGACCTCAGGGAAAGTAGTTTCCAGATTAATGCATGTGGTGGGCAGAATGAAAGCATCCCTCCACCCCCAAAGTCCATGTCCTAATTTCCAGAACCTGTCAAGAAGCTACCCTTGGGGTCAAAAGGACTTCGTGGTGTGACTGAATTAAGAATTTTGAGAGAAGATTACCCAGGATTATCTGTGTAGGCCAGTTTTAAACATAAAGTTCCTTTTAAGTGAAAGAGGGGTGCCAGAGGATCTGAATCAGAGAGCACTCTGCAGGTGGAGGAGGACCATGAGCTAAAAAAAATGTTGACAACACCCAGAAGCTAGAAAAGACAACAGATTCTTCCTCGGAGCTTCCAGAAGGAGCACAATCCTGATGATCTCTTGACTGGAGCCCACTAAGGCCAATTTCATGGTTCTAACCACGAGAACCATGAGAAAATAAATGTGTGTTGTTTGCTGTTTTAAGCTACTACTTTCCTAGTAATTGTCAAAGGAATGACAGGAAATGAAGACACTGAGTGGGGACTGTTGGGAAATTGAGGAGAAAATGTAAAAGATAATAATGCAAGAAGCGCTTGCTTAAGATGGAAGAAACTTAAACATCTATACATACACTAATGGGGAGATAGCAGTGAGATCAGAAGGAATCAGAATTAGAATCAGGAGGTTAAGTAGCCAAGTAGAACAGGATGGGATACAAAATTACTAATGGGAGCACTGACAGACAGGATAAGGGACACTTTACCCTAACAGGAAGTGGGGAAGGAAAAGCTCCATAAGACTCAGATGGGCTTCTAGATTTGGTGTGGGGATATTGAGGGAGTTATTCATTAACACCTTATTTCCTTATTTAAAATAATGGTGATAATAGTTGTATCTAACTGGGCCATCGTGAGAATTAATTGCATTAATACGTGTCAGGTGCAGTGCTCACATGTATTGTGGGCTTAACACATGTCAGTTATTATTACTATTATTATATTATCAGTGTTCTAGGACTGCTGTGACAAAGTATCCCAAATCTAGCGTCTTAAGAACAGAAGTGTATGATCCGCACAATGAATGCGGCCTGAGGGGCCCAATGCCCAGAGGGGTTCTCGGTTTTGGTCTTGGTGAGGGAAGAATTCAAAGTCAATGCTGGTGTTATGGAGAAGAGCAAGAGGTTTATTGACAGATAAAGAGAGAAAGACAGGAAGTCTCTCTGCATGGAGAGGGGCCTGGGTGGGTAGCTGCTGAGGGGGTAAAAGGCAGATGCTTATTAGGCTATAGTGGGCAAGGAGTGGGGGTTTGACCATGGGTGTGTCCACATTGTGTCTCTTGCTGATAGGTCGGGGCTTGCAGGGTCTCCTAGGTTACTGAGACCTGTTTGCCCGGGAATGACTTTGGTCTGTGTTTTAGCATTGTGTTGGTGATCTGAACATTCCATTTCTAATTGGGTTGTGGGTACCCACTCTTCAACCAGTTTTTTCTCATTTAATTTGATAAATGGGCTTGGGACTTCTGGCCTTGGGGACAACTTCCTGGTTCCAACTGATTGTTCCTTATTCAGATTGATAAATTAGCTTGGGACACTTGGGTTTGGGACTTGGGGCACCCTGTTCCTAACTGACCATCTGTACCCATTTTAAAACTTCCTTATTCAGCAGTTCTGAAGGCCAGAATTCAGAAGTCAAGGTGTGGCAGGATTGGGGGCTTCTGTGGGTTGTGAGAGAAGGCTGTGTTGCAGGCCTCTGTCTCCGGCTTGTAGCTGGCGTGTCCTCTGTCACTTCACATCATCTCCCTTCTCTGTGTGTGCTTCTGCGTCAAATTTCCCCTTTTCAAAGAGCCACTAATTATATTGGATTAGAAGCCATCTTATTTGATTTCTCTTGATTAGATCTACAATGACCCTGTTTCCAAATAAGGTCACATTTTCCAATACTAGGGACTAGGATTTCAATTTATGAATTTGAAGTATGTGTGCAGGAGGGTGGAGGGGACAGAAATCATTCTATGACAATTACAAGTATTTTTCCTATAGTCAGTAAAGCCAACAGTCATGAGTACGGGTGGTAAGATGAGATAAAAAATTGAAAAAGAGGAGAAGGTTTGCTGCTTCCTGAGAGAAAGGGAGCTCTCCAGTAAATACAGTAGTTTCACCGGGGAAGATTTGGTAGCCAGATGATTGGTATTAAGAATTTATAGTGACATAAATGCCAAAATCCTCACCACTAGCTACAGGGCCCTATGTTATCTGGTTCTATGACTCCCCTCATTGACCTGTACTGTGTCTCACTCTATTCCAAACTCATACGTTCCAGCCACAATGGCTTTCTTTTCGCACTCAAACTTCTTTAATAAGCTCCTTCCAGCTCCATGGCCATTGCACTTGCTCTTCTGTCCAGTTTGTTCCTCCCCTAGATCATATTGTGATAGCTATTGCTTCTTCCTTTATACCTTGCTCACATGTGCTCTGTTCAGAGAGGTCTTCTCTGACCACATCTCAGCAGTAGCTCTCTATATCCAACCTGTACCATTCGATTTTATAGTCTATATAACATTTGTCAATATTGGAAAACATCTCAATGTTGTATTTGTTTCTTTTCTAGCTCTACTTTCTCAGAGTTTTCCCCTTCTCCCTTATTAATTCTGTAACAGTATAACGTCCACAAAAAGGGGAGGTTCCAGGTTTCCTGCCTAACCTAATGAGGGGCGGAGCTGAGTGGCCAGATGAAGATATAGATACAGAGGGCTTGGAAGAGAACGGCTGGGAGACGAACACCCAGAAGGCAACACATGGAGCAGAGAGATATGTGAAGAAGGGCCTCCTTGCTTCTAAGCCTTGGACTTGAACTGGGGACTTGTGGAACATGGAAGAAACACGTGGGTGAGAGACTCATGGGGAGGCTGACAAGGCAGACTTTGTCTTGACTTGTACTTTGATTTTGCTTCTTTTGTCCAAGACTTGCTGGCCCCTTCTGCCCCCTTCCTATGGTTCCTTGCCAGAAGGTGCCTGAGACTTGCAGCAGGCTTTCAGGCCTCAGTGGCTCCCCTTTGAGCCAACCCTTTTTGGCAGGGATTCGTGGGGATGAGTAACTTTGGATGTTTTATTGAAAAACTGTTATCCTTTCTTCTGTTCTCCGTACACACTAATTCTATTAAAGTTCTTTCAGATTAAATATGTTTTGTCTTTATAAAGCGAATGGCAGGACCTCTTCAGAATATACAAGTTTGAGGGTCTGCAGGTACCCTTCCATCTGCATGCTAAAATTCTTTTATGCAAACATTCCACTACCATCCTCCTTATCCCACGGTGTTGAAAATTCCTGCGTACTAATTTTGTATCTTTTATTGTATGTGTTTTTGAAAGATGAGCATTATTTTATTTTATGCATGTTTTTGATTTGTCCAAAGGATATTGTGTTATGTATGTACCTCATTACATTTCTTCCATTTTCTAGTAGATACTATATTTTGAGGTATTTCATTTTGCTTTGTGAATATTGAATTTGCTGTTTCTAAGTGCTGTATAATATTTTATGATATAGATCCACTGATGATTTACATATTCATTGTATACCTCCATCTCTTAGCCATAACAGCACCAAAGAAGCTTCAATTGATATCTTTGTTCATGTCCTTATGTCTCACATGAACTTCTGTGGGACTGTGGATACGCAGTATACTCAGAAGTAGAACTGTCAGTGGACAGTACATATTCTTAATTTCAGTAACTCATGCAGGCTGCCTCTGTAGAATTGCTCTCCCAGTCTAATCTTTCATGAGGCAGTGTTTTAATTTCTATGAGAGCAGTACCTCTGTCATCTTGCTCCATTAGCACTCACTGTACAAGTGCAAGAAATAAAAGGTAGCTTTCTCCAGGATGGGAGCTTCATCCAGCTGCTGCAGGATACACTGTTGGGGCAAGAGCATGGAGTAACCACACACTGTATCTTAAACTGAATAAGAAACAAGAGAAAGACAGAGGAATTAAGTCGTCAGGGAGCTATGGTCACTTTAAGGTAAAAAACACAAGCAGATGTAATTGAGCTTTTAAACTTGAAGGACAGAAGGCTGTGGTCATAGATAGTAATGACTTATTTTAGTGTGGGATCACTAGAAAATAGTCTGAGGGAAAACTGACATGCTAATTCTTAATTAGAGGGTGTAAGGATGTAGGAGTAGGGGGAAAGGGAATGAGGGAGAGAAGGAGAAAAAGCAGATACAAAGTGGTGCATGACCAATCTGTCTACTGCTTCTCTGGAAAGCTGAGCTGGTTGCTGAGTCATTTAGCCAGAAGTACAAAACCATTGCATATTTGAATAGCTCCTAGGTGGGCAGGAAGGATGAGCAATTATCTGCTGACTACTTCATGGTTCCTATGTCTCAATGGTCAAAGTGGACTCCATGGGGCGTTGATTCTACTGCTTCGTGGGGGGTGTGTTTTGGGCTCATCTCAATAGCAATCAGGGCAGTCCAGCTTCTGAGGTTCCAGTCAGATTGGATCTGGGTGCTTGAAATATTGAGGATTCTTCTGTGGTGGGTATTACATGGAGGTCATGTTGGTCTGGGCTGGTCCTTGTTCCATGAAGGCTGAGGTTGGTACCAGGCAGAGCCTGGGTTTTACAACCATGTGGTAGCTGGAGGTACTGCTGTGCCCTGTGTGGCTTAGAAAGTAAGGCAGGGCCTCCCTGGTGGCGCAGGCTGTTGAGCACCACACTGTGAAGCTATCCGCAGCCTCTGCAGTGCGGGTTTGATCCCGGCCGGCCAGCGAGAATCCCACATGGTGAAGCAGACCTCTCCTGTCTCTCCTGCTACTCCCCTCAGCAGTGTATTTCAGTCAATCTGCCTGTTCTGTTCCCAGCTCTGTCTCCTCCCGCGCATCTGGCCTATACCCCGGTTCTTGTATAAAAATAAATAAATCTTTAAAAAAAAAAAAAGTAAGGCAAAGGAGGTAAAGCTTGGGAATCAGGCAGGGCTGAGCTGATGTGGGGTGCACATACATTATCTGAATCAATGATTTTAGAGGCGATATCAGGTGTGATGTGGGAGAGGAGTGAAGTTGAGTGGAGATGACAGACATGGGTATGACAAGTATATGGATGGTGATGTTGACTTTGAAATAGCACAGAATGAGGGGATGGTAAATGCGCTAAGCCTATACATATTAGCATATATTCACCATATTCAAAAACACCTGTGACTAGGAACAAAATCAGTATTTAGAAAAGTCAAAGAGCTATGGGCTGAAACACATTATGTGCAGAGAAAAATAAAAAAAAAATACTTATATGTTGGGTTTTTGTACTACAATTTATGATTGCCTGATTGTTAATCAAGTTAATTTTTATTTTATTTTTTTTTTAAGATTTGTTTATTTATTTATTTATACAAGCACTGGGTACAGTCAGAAGCATGGGAGGGTGAGAGAATTCACCAGAGCCAGAACGGGGAGCAGAACAGGCAGACTGACGAAATACACTGCTGAGGGGAGCAGCCGGGCAACAGGAGAGGTCTGCGCGCCATGTGGGACCCTTGCCCATCAGCCGGGGATCAAACCGGCGCTGCAGAGGCTGTGGGCAGCTCAACAACCCAGCGCTCAACCGCTGCACCACCAGGGTGGCCCAGATTATTAATTTGTAAATTGTCATTGTTTCAAACAATTTTTTATATTCCAGAAGGTAAATCAAGAACATATTCAAATTATTTCTGTAGAAATTCAGAAACCAAAGTACGTTTCTTCTAGGTAATGAATCATAGCTCTCTCTATTCCTGTAATTTGGACCTGCAATGGGTAGTATGAAAGTTTCAGCAAAGAAACATCAGGTAAACCATGCCTTCCGGGTGTTTACAGTCAAGCAGGCCAGATAAGAACTGTGGACAGGTACCAGTTGCAGAAAGTGATAAATACCCAAGTACAAAGCCAAAGCGTAGTGCTGTGGGAATTCTGAAGAAAGGGCACATACACAGAAATAATGATTGAAGCATTAAATAATTGAAGCATTAAATAATGATTGACGCAGGGGGAGGGAGAGGTGAGGGAAGGGGGAGAGAGGAGAAAGATAGGGGAAGGGGAAAGGATGGAGAAAAGAAGAGAAGAAAGATAGGAAAAGAAGGAAAGGAGGGAGGGAGAGAGGGAAGGAGTGTTACCGGGCAGCCCCGATGAAAAACAGGTGGCCTGACTGTGGGTCCTCACACGCGCTTGAAAGGGACTTAATACCCCGCTGCAGACACACACAAAAGGTTAATAAAGACTCCACCCTCAGGTCCCAGCCACCCTCCCTTTGGTGGTGATGGGATTTGTCTTTCCCAATGTCTTGATGGTTTTAGTCTGGAGTGGGGGTGGAGTCCACAAAGCCTGCATGGGATTAGCTCAGGACATCCTTTCCCCCTAACAGGAGGACGAGTCCTGGGAAAGTTTAGAATGAGTTAGAGTGGGAGTGAAGGAGAGTATGGTTATGAGATTGGTCAGTTCAAAATGGGGAATACTTGTAGGCTCGGGTGGCTGCTTGGAGACGAAACTGGGCAAAACTTTGGGGTACCCATGAACTCCAAATTGTTAAGGGCAAAAACCCATGTTGCCTCTTCTAAGGGCCCTTGCCACCCGTGTGCATAAAAGCAAAATAATGAAACTCTAGTTTGCTCAAAGATTTTTAATTGGTGAGTTATTCAAAGGTAATAGAAGAAGAAGAGAGTAGGTGAAGGGAGGATTTTCAATTATGGTCTCTTCATCAAATACCAAAATTAACCATTGTTTCTGGAAAGCCCTTTAGCCAAACAGGCAGGGCAAAGCAGAACAGTCATGGCCCAAGAGCAGGGCTGCTAGGAGAAAGAAACCAAGGCACCACCCAGCCAGGAAACACAAACAAGAGGTTATTCAGGGTTCAGAGGCCTGGTAGAGAAGGAGAGAATCAAAGTTCAAAATGTACTTCCAGGGGCCTCCTGGGAAGGAGTTAAAGACACCACTATCACACTATCACCAGCCACTGCAGCACGAGCTCAATCCTGGGCCAGCCAGGGAGCAACCCACATGGTGCAGCAGACCTCTCCTGTCTCACCCGCTGCCCCCTCAGCAGTGTATTTCAGTACATCTGCCTGTTCTGTTTCCCACTCTCTCTGGTGAATCCTCTCACTGCCCTCCCGCCCCCACCTCTGGCCTACATCCCAGTTCTTGTAGCATAAATAAATAAATCTTTAAAAAAAAAAAAAGGCAAAATGCACTTCCCAAATTGAACCCACTACAAGGTCAAGATAACAGTTGCCATAGTGTCTCAAGGAAGAGATTTGTGCTGGAGGCTGTTGTGCCCATGTCGACCAGTGCAGCCCCCAAGGACACAGACAACTGATGCAAGGGCACAAAGGAGTTTATTATGGGCTCGAGTCCGGGCCCTCGACACGAACTGATGCAACGGCAGAGGTCGAGAGCCTCGAACAGAGGAAGCTGGGGTATCTTATAGGGTCACAAGTGGCGCGATTTTGAAAGAAGCTGGCAATTACTCATTGGCTACTACAAAGGCATTTTGGCGCACACGGTAACAGTTTCAAACTGATTGGACTGTTAGAGATGCTGTCACATTTATGGACAGGACTGCCCTCATTGGCGGCTGGGGTGGTCTGCTTTTTCGTCACCAAGTGGAGTGAGGGTTGTGACTGCTGAAACTATCTCCGGAATGCGGCTGGACAAGGACTAACATACCAAGGTGGAGGATATACAAAATGGTGAAACCTCAGCTAAGCTTGGTTCCACGGAGGCTTAAGAGTAGGAAATTTAGAATGGAGATGTCAGAAGATAAGAAACTGGAGGTGGGGATAGAAATGATTACTACAGTTGTTAAACCGGGTATAGAAATGAGAAATTTTTAGCCCAACAGCTATAGAAAATATCCAGAGGCACAGACCAGAGGTGGGAATATGGAGATTGAGGGTCTTTATAGATAATCACCAATCTTTACAAATCAACCTAGTCACACCCTAAAAGTGATTAACTTAACAATAGGAAACAATTCCACAAAGCAATGAAACCCTCCCCAAAAAGAACACTCTGTCTGTACAACTTCTGCCCTGTGTGACTATGCAGGGGCCTCTCTTTTTCTTTCTCCTTTTCCACAATAAACCTGTCCTTTTAAAATGTAACCTTTGCCTGCCTGTGTCTGTGCAAACATCTTTGGCTCCTGGGTAAACTTGCCATGTGCTGCTAAAAGGGAAACTCTGCAGAAACTTTACTTAGAGGTAACCCAAGGACCCACTCACTAAAACCGAACATCTCAAGACGACATCAGATTGTATTGCCTGCTAAAGTGCTAAAGCCAGAAGAGAAAGCAGGACCAGGTCGCCCATCTGGCCTCCGGGCTTCAGTCCTTCTTATTAAACATGGCTGCTGAATCCTCCATCCATTCCAGCAGCCTTGCCCCACTGCTGCCCAAAGTTCAGGAAATCTGGTTCACAGCATGCTGGGAGTTGTGATATTGGATACCTGAGATGTCAGAAGCTCAGAGATGGGGGTCAGAAAGATAGTGCTTCTTCCCAGGGCCTCAGCAAGTATCACCCCTATACTGATGTAATTCAGTGATTCCTCTTACAGAGGGGCTGGAAAACTGTCCACATGTGCCGTGAGTTAATGACCAAGAGGTTCCCCCCAGGGATCAGCAGAGAGGGATTTGGCACATGAGAGGCCATTGTCTCTTAGGAAAAACATGAGTGGAATGGAGAATGGTGTTCCCAGGTAGGCCTGGAAGATCGTGTGATGTTAGCAATGAGCTTCCAGAGAGGAAGGAGAGACATAGAATTGGGTTGTCCCTCAAATCTAATATCTTAAGCAGGTTTTTTTTTTTAATTTTTTTTTTTGGAAAATAGAGACAGTAGATTGAAGACTAGAATTTTTTGCTTTTTATATATTGCAAAGACTGATGTATGTTCTGATAGTATAATACAACACAGTGCCTGCTCTGAAGATTAATATGGGAAATGAACAAGTTAATGTAATTGGGACTTAGAGTTGCACACTTATATAGGATCACAGAGAAGAGAGCCGCTATCCTATAAAATCAAAGCACTTCATGAAAGAAATACTCGGTTTTGAGGTGAATATGGCTTTGGTGTCTGCAGAGAGGTCAGATAATAGGGAGACCAGTGGAATCAGCTGGCCTGGTTTCATAACCATATTGAGTATGGTTGGCACTGAATCTGAGGGCAAGTTAGGGATAAATTAGGCAGCCTCAAGGACAGTGCAGGGGCTTCAGGAGAGTTAAGGAAGGCTCCAGAGATAAGGGCCACAAATTCCAAAGGGGACTAATCAAACACCCCAGGACTTACACATTAGGGACTTACTTTATGACCTTAGGGTCAACAAAACATTCCAAATAGAGGGCAATGAAGAAAGAAAGATAAGGGCTGGGACACAGAGGCTTAGTTCCGGGCACAGAGACATTTAGGCAGTGAGTGAGACCACCGAGAACTAGCCAATCACAAAGAGACAGGGGTGGGGTGGGGTGGGGGTGGGGCTTTAGAATAATTAGGGAAAGACAGTGTATAGTCCCTGAGACACGACTCCACTTGGGCTTCCCTGCCCCTCCCTGGCCTGGTTCCATGGCCTGGGAATCCCACTTTATTTCTGCTCCTTTTCTCTTCAATAAACTTTTTCTTTCTCTAAACGAACCTGCCTTTTCTCGCTTGCTTGCCTGAGCGTCTGCGAAGTTCCTGCTGCAGCTTCATGAGACACCAACCCATGGTGGTCTAGTGGCTGGGGCTTGGTGCTGCCACTGCAGCCTGGGATCCATTCCTGGCTGGGAGACTAGGCCTGAAAACCTACAATTCCGGTATCAGCACCAGGAAAGCAAAACACCAAAGGCAAAAGGGGGCTTTTGTCAAACCTAAGTATGAAAGCAGGCCAGAATGACCTAAGTTTTGAACTTTAGCTATTAAAATGGTTGCCCATGGGGTCAGTGTGGTAGATAAGTAAGCCAGAGAAAATGGAAGAAAGGAAGGGAGAAATCCAAAAGGATGGTGAAAAACACCAGCGGACACCAACAGGAGAGTGGGCTTGTCGGTCTCATATCCTCAAAGATTTTCTGGTAACAGAGTCAGAAGGCACATCTGGCACTTTGGGGTGCTCCATGCTAGGGTTCAGATGTTGTGATCATAAATAGTGATCTCATGGGGGTACTGAGCAAGTCTGTGGGCAACTATGAAGCTTTCTGTTATGGAATTTACCCTAAGAAAATGACATTCAGACTGGATGAGTTTGAGCTTGAGGGTCTGAGTTCATCATGGAAGTATTACTCTGCTCTGTTCCCACCTCAGCCACTTGAACACAGGTCCAAGTGAGAAACAGAAAGCAGGAAAACAGAGTTGTATAAACTGCTGAGGCTTCTCTAACTATGTTTAATGGGAAGATAAGCATTTTACCTTCCTGATGTTAGCAGACTAGCCTGAGGTTTTTTTTTTTTTTTTAAGATTTATTTATTTATTCAAGAACTAGGGTACAGGCCAGAAGTGCAGGAAGGTGAGAGAATTCACTGGAGACAGAAAAGGCAGATTGACTGAAATACACTGCTGAGGGGGCGAGGCAGGAGAGGTCTGCCACGCCATGTGGGTATCTTCCTGGGGGATTGAACTTGTGCTGCAGACAGCTTCACAGCCCTGTGCTCAACCCCCTCCACCCCCAGGTCGGTCCTAGCCTGAGTTTTGACATCAGAGAACCCTAGTATTTCAGAAACAAGAGAGCAGGACACCCTGTGCAGAGCTTAATTCACAAACATTTGTCCTGCACTAGCCCAGGGGCCCAGAGAAATCTTTTGCAGAGTGGGCCTAGAGAGAAAATGTGTTCTTTAGTCAATGACCAGGTTTTTTGTTATCTCCAGAGACTCAGACTATGTCAAGATTTTAGATTCTGAAGTTCAATAGATTGACTCTACAACTGACTAGTTCTGTGAACTAGATTATGTTATCTAACTCTGAGCTTACTTTCTCAGGTACACTTACCCCTAGAATCAACACAGTAAATGAGAAATTGCGATCAGACTTAAGGACATAGTTCAGGGCACCCTTGGTGGTGCAGGGGTTAAAGTCTCAGTGCTATCAAGCTATCACCAGCCACTGCATCACATGGCACAGCAGACATCTCCAGTCTCACCCGCTGCTCCCCTCAGCAGTGGATTTCAGTAGGTCTGCCTGTTCTGTTCCCCACTGTCTCTGGTGAATCCTCTCACTCCTGCACCTCTGGCCTACACCCCAGCTCTTGTATGCATGAACAAATAAAATAAATTTTTAAATAAAAATAAAGACATAGTTCAGAGTCAAGCCCCACACACAATTCCCTCTGTGAAGGAGCTTCCAGGTCACTGCTTGTAGATTCCTACTCATAGTAAGGTTAAATGTCATTTCTTAAAGGGAGTCATCCATGAGCCCTTGTAGCAGAAGCTGGATTGACTACCCATTATCCATTGCCACCTTCTCTTTCTTTTGCTTGCAAATCCATTTATCAAAGAACAAAATCCTGAAGAGTTCAGGGGCAAATCTGAAAAACTTAACCCAGTCACAATCTTTTTTTCCTAACATTTAAACATCAGCCTGTGACTCAGGTTGGATGAATGATAGACAAGAAGAGTGCTAGAGCCTTTTTTTCTGTCATTTCTTTTATTTACTTATTTAATTGAGGTAACATTGGTTTCCAACAGTGTATGTGATGCAGAGGTGTCGGTTCCTAGCTCTTCACATGTGTGGCACCGCACCTAACCCATCAGTCAGGCACCCACAGTTCTCCACCATAGACCATTGGACACCCCACCCCTTTACTCTCCAAATTCCCCCTCCCCCTCTGGTAACCTCTGGGGGGCTTGTTTTTCAACAAAATTGTTAACAGTCAGATTTCTAGGGTTTTTTTTTTCTCAGACCCTTTCTTTTGTTTATTTATATTCTACATAAGAGTGAAACCATCCAGTATCTGCCTTTCTCCTCCTGGTTTATTTTGCTTAGCATCATCTCCTCTGTTGGAAGTTTTCAAGAAATTTCCCCATTTTTGAAAAGAGACACACTCTGCTACCACTGGGCACTGTCCGGATGGTCTGTCATAACCGGAGCTGTTCCAATTTGGTCCCAGTCCTGGAACCGAAGGTGGGGCAGGCCCAGAGCTGGAGTGCTTAGAGAAGGTGGGGGGAATAACGGAAACAGACCAGACTTCCCTGACATCACTGAGTTGCTGAATTTACCAGTAAAAGCCTCTTGACCTTGGGACTTCTTGTCATATGACCTAATAAATTCCCTTATCATGTAAGACAGTTAAAATTGGGTTAATCATTAATTGCAGCCTCCCATGTCTAAATTATGACCCCATATTTTTTTGCCATCACATCATACTTTCCTTCGTAGACATTTATCACATATAGTTATTTTTATGTTGATTTCATGTCTGTGTGCCTACTGGATTGTAGACTATTGGCACAAAGATGTTGATTTGTTTGCCACTGAATTTTTAGCACCAGATCTGAGAGGCAGGAGCTGGTAAAGCATATTTATTGAAAAAAAACGAACAAAATGTTCAAAAATGGTCACTTTTTACCTCTTCACCCCCTTCCTTCTGTTCTCTACAATTCTGTGAGGTAGAGTTGACAGGAGATCACTAGAAGGGAAGCGACATCCCCTACAAACTCTAACTAGTTGGGGGCCCTGGGCAACAGCCTATACTACATTAAGTAGATTTCAAGCTTTGACCTCTAGAAACAGTAAGAAAAGACATATTACGTGGTTGACCTGTACATACATCTATACTTAACTTAATTAGAACTAAATAAAGATTTATAGAGTATATTACCTTTACTATGAGTGTTGTATTCTGACATTTTTACTCTTTTATTTCATTAAATAATGCAAGCTTTGACCCAATACATCATTTTCCGTGTCCATTAATTAGCAACTGATAATTCAAAAAAAAAATAACTTGGACTAAATGAAAAGTAAGGACTTTGAAAATCTCTGATTTTCTCTTTTGTTGTTGACCAGTTTGTAAAAATTCAGCCATCGACTTAAAAGTCCACTATTACAGTGACTTATCAATGAGATAATTCTTTTTTCTGTTTCTACGGAACTCATCCCCAGCTCCATGTCCTCCAGCTGAGCATAAAATGGAACGACTTTGGCATATGTTCATGAAAAATACTTTGTATTTTGTTTATTTTTTTCCATTTAGCACAAAAAACAAACATGACTACATTCTTCCTTCCCAGAAATTTAATGGATCCATTCAACCTATTTTATGTGGGCCTCATTTCTATATAAGTTTATGTATGTAATAGTGAAGACTGGGCTTATATGAGACCCACTGCCACCATGTGGTTTAAAACCCAAGGGAGTTGGGTTCCAACATTCTCTACAGGCACCATGAAGAATAGACCCTCATTGTCCTTCCCCTTTCTCAACACAGAAACTGCCCTTGTCCTCTGGATTTGCCAGTGAAATTCCTCTGGGGGCAAAAGGAAAGGGGGGAAACCACATGAAGATCTCACAACTCCAGAGCACAGCAAATAATGCGGTGGGATATATATGTATATTTAGAAAACCATAATGCAGGCCTTAGGTAAAAAACATGTAATCAAAAGGCGACTGGGGGTGGGGAGCATTACCACCTTGGGTAATCAAAAAAGTTCTGCGCCAAAAAGACCTACAGATTCCGAAGATACAATCCCTGTTCCTTGAAACTAGGTTCAAAGCACAGCCTCAGTGTCACGTGAATTGGCAAAGGAGAGGCTCCGAGTCGGGGAAGAGCGCGTCCCCGAGCCGCCCCAGGGTCACCTATCTTCTGGAAGGGCATTGATGTGACAGGGAGAGCACGTCCAGGGAATGCGCGCCTGTTTGCGCACTGGGACGGAAGGCGAGATGGGAGACAGCTTGCAGTGAAAACAGAATGAAGGGGTGGAGGAAATGGAAAGGAAAGATGATCACCTTCCTGAACTTTCTTCTTCTTCCCATGTCTCACACATTTGCAATAGAAATAATAACGTGAAAAAAAAAATGTTACAACCACGATGTCATCCCAGTACTTAAGTTCCCTCATTCTGGAGAGCAAGGGGTAGAAAGTGCAGAATGCGGCTCTAGTCGCTGCCTGGTCTTGGGAGTAAAGGTTCGGGCTGGTGTGGGTGCGCGCGCGGGTCACCCCACCTTTAGGGAAGCCGCCCCCCTACTCTTCCACGCAATATCCCCGGCTGACCCCCGGCGCTCTTTTCCCTCCCAGCTTCCTCCCTCCCAGCGAGTATACACTGCACCGGCCCCCGCGGAGGAGACAGGCAGCGGCACCGACGCCGCAGCAGCTCCTGCCCGCAGCGCGCTCGCACGCGCCCCCGGCTCCCACGTAGCCCGAGCGGCGGCGCCGGCAGCCCCGGGCCCGCGCTGCGCGCCCTGCGCACCCTGCGCACCGCAGGGGCTCGCTGAGCTGACCTGCGCTCGCTCCGGCGCCACGGGCGGCTGGGAAGGGCGGCGTGGGAGAGGACGCCGAGACGCGGGGGCAGCTGGGCAGAGGTGACCAGCTGCGCACCTGGAAAGTTAAGCGGCTGTCTGCTGAGGTTAGCGGGCTGGGGACTGGGCGGCGGGGAGGGTGCGAGGGGAGGGCTCGGGGTCGGGGTGCGCGCGTGTGCATGCCGTGCGTGCACTGCGCTCCCTGCGCCTCTATTCCACACCCAGTTGGTTTCGTACATGTGCTGTTTGCGTGTGGACGTGTGCACGCGTCGCGTTCGCTCGGTGTGGCAGCCTGTCTGAGCTCCCAGAGGCAGGGGAAGGCTACTTGATTTTAAGGGGCGAGAGGGGCGAGCTCAGCCCCAGAGGTGAGTGCTCGGGTTTCTCACGCCTTTTCCGAGCGGCGGCGGAGACTGTTGCTCTGGGCTGGGGGGCTTGGTGGTGCTGTCTGGGCACAGACTCTTCGCTTCGCTCTGGGTAGGTGCTGGGAGAGGAATACTCGGGCTAGGACTTTATGCGTCCTTGTAAACTTGTGTGGGTGTCCTGTGTCACTCACGGCACCGTAATGCGCTTTCAAATTCCTTCTGTTTTTTTGTTTGTTTGTTTGTTTGTTTGTTTTTCCCCTGGTGGAAAGGAAACAAGAGCAAATAAACAAAAAGCAACCTATCAGCCACTTTGGAGATGGGAGAAGCAAGGGGTTCAAGTTTGGAAAGAACTAAGGTATAAATGGACTGCAGTTGAGGCCAGAGCCGGGAATAGAAAGAAACAACGCAGGCAGAATTAACAGGTAGAAAGGATGACAAGCTCCTTGGTTTCTGATTTGATTTTATTCCCCAGGATGCCAGGGCATGATTTCTTTTTTTTTTTTTTTCTTTCTTTCTTTCTTCTTCTTCTTTTTTTTTTTTAATAAAGGAAGAGAGTGACTTGCACACCTGCCTCCATGCCCGCCCCCCCCCAGTTCCTTAGAAATTACTGTCTTTTTTCTTTGCAAGTTTCTGTTTAACTCCCAGAGAAGGCAAGAGGCTCTCATAATATAGAGTAGCTGTCTCCAGTACTCCTGTTTAGCCTTACACAGGAGAATAGGACCTGATGGTGGTGGAGAATTCTCCATGGAAAATTAGAGGCGATCTTCTCCATCGGAACGTTGTGTAACTAAGAATAAAACGATACAAAGATCTTTCTCATTTTAGTGAAATGCGACAGAGATCTTTTTCATTTAAGTTGAAATTCTTCAGTCCTCTGAAATCTTACAAGTGAGGCTAGTTCACCTCACAGTGAAGGCAGAGGTTGGTTGGATGCTGACCAAGTCTTTTGACACCCATGTAGTCTTGCTTCCTTTAAGCTATTTTCCTGTCAATTACGCTTTCAAATTTTCGCTAATCTTAAAAATCCATTGTGTGACCCCTGAGCCCCTCTTGAAGTCCACACTCTCGGTGTCAGTTCTTCTTGTGGCCCTTTGTTACTGAGTTTCTATCCCAAATCTCCCTGAAAGGCTAAATTCAGTGCTTTTCTCTCTCATCTCATTTGCTTTGATATGTCTGTGGGATGTGAACTGCAGCCTGCTTACCTCTTGAAAAACTTAACATCATGGCCTCTGAAACTTTTCCTAGATCTTTTAGCTGTACAGCTATTCCTTCTCTGTCTTTGTTGTTTGCTTTTCTTTCTCCCCCTCTCCCATAAATAATACTCATAGGCGTTATCGAAATGTGCATATGTAAAAATAGAGGTATTTCTCTCTTTTCACCCTTAGTGATAGCTCCTACTACTAATGGGACTTAGTTTTTAACTCTATGAAGTGGTTTCTTGCCTTGACCTTCTTTCCTACTATCTGATATATTTCCAACTTGATGATCCACATGTCCCTCAAACTAAACATAGATACCTCTGGATTCATTACTGCTTTGTAAATCAAGTTCATTCTCCTGACTTTGGTCAATGCCTAGCCTATAAAAGGCGTTCTATTCATTTTTGAAATGAATGAATCAATGAGTTCACAGTGCTGCCTTCCCCTAAGCCTTAAACATCAAAACATTGGAATCACTTTGACGCCTCTCTTGTTTACACCCATTTAATTACCACATTTGAGAGTGTTCCTGCAGTCTTCCTTCCACTATTCTCGCTCTCTTTTTCTTACTATTAATTCCTCCTCATGATCCCTCACTTTCACCAAAGCAGTAGTTTGTTCTCACCATATCTCTCGCTCTTTCTTCAAATTTTATATAAAATGAGACACTCTTTCTCTCCTCATTGCCAGTCTGGCCGCTTTCATCTGACTTCTTTCATTTTAGCCTCACATGGCAGTGATTGCTAAATATTTTCTGGTTTCTCCTTTTCAGTTCCTAGTCTCTCACTTCTTATTGCTTACTGAGTTTCTCCACCTTAAAGCTCCCACAGGTCCCCCAAACTTGGGAGTGTCTAAAATGAAACTATCTTATCTCTCAATTTGCCCCCTCACCTTAGTTGATGACATCACCTCTCACCCAATTGCCACAATGGAAACCTTCACATTTTTGTTCCTTTTCTTCTTATCACCCATCACATGCAGTTGTCTGACTAAATTTATAAAATTACATTTCTGCATGTTTGCCTCTTTATCTGGCACTGTAACACTCCAAAATACATGTATGGTGTACCGCCAGACTTGGCAGTAAAAATATTGGGTGTATGACCTTTATAGAATTCATTGTGAACATTCTGCTGGGGAATGGGACATTTCAAAGAGAGAGTCAACCTTTGGAGTACCTGAAACTGGTGCAATAAGAAGCTCATATGACTTCCCGACAAGAGAAAAACACTTCAAATTAAGATACTGTGAAGAGAGAAAACAAACAGTAGACTCAAAATTGAGCCCCAGATCAACAGTCACAAGGTCATACAAGTCACAAGGACTGATGCTTTGTGGCATTGATATGAAATTGAACTGTTTTTCACAAAAATAACAGTGTATTGCTTTGGGAAGTAGTACAGAAATTTGTATGTTCAATGATGGTTAATTATTTTCTAAAAGAATTTTGGTGATACCACAGTAAGGGTAACACCAAATGCATCCATTTCACATATGCTTAGAAGACTATAAAAGCCTGTATAACTCACTCTGATTTCAGGCTGAACTGTTCGTCTGCCCATATCTATTGGACTTGTCATGATTTATTGAAAGGAAAGAAATTGCAGAATGGCCTGTAGCCAAAGCTTTTTACCAAATCCCCTGTGATAATATTTTTCTCTTCTGGCTACCATGGAGATGCCCCATTTGTACAAGAAGTTCAAGATAGTAGAATAGGGTTGGGACTCTGTCTGACCCTAATCTTGTCTTCATCATCTCTTAACTTGGATTGGTGCAGGCAAGCACCATATTTATTGCCAAGAAAACTCTTTTTTTAAATTGCAAATCTGACTATATAATTAAAAAAAAAAACTTGATCTACAGTAAAATCTAGATACTATAATATGGCTTATGAAATTTTTTAGTATCTTATTCCAGTGTCTTGCTTTTTAACCTCATTTCTAGTCACTCTCCTTCACCCATCATGCACTTCATCCTGTTCCCTATATATAGTTAACAATTTTCATGCAGTCACTCATTTGTATATACTACCTTTTAAAAATTACAGACTGATGGCAGGAATTTAGAAGACCCAAATAAGGGCTCAGACTTATTACAATAAGGTAATTATATTATAGACTAATTATAATAAAGTAAAAACCAAAATCAACAGGCAACTATAAACCAGAGACACTCTATGGGAGGTGGGGTGGAGAAGATAATAGGATCAAAACAAGGGCGGTGGGAATTTTACGGGGACTATAACGAAGATGAAAATGCATACATTGTACAAAAATGAAAAATGGGGTCTCCCTAGTGGCGCAGTGGTTGAGCGCTGGGTGGCGAAACTGCCTGCAGCTTCTGCAGCGCCAGTTTGATCCCCGGCTGCTCCCCGGCCACCGGAGGAGGGTCCCACATTGCGTGCAGACATCTCCTGCTGCCCACTGCTCCCCTCAGCAGTGTAGTTCGGTCCTTCTGCCTATTCTGCTCCCCGCTTTGGCTCTGGTGAATTCTCTCACCCTCCCGCGCTTCTGACTATACCCAGTGCTTATATAAATAAATAAATAAATATTTAAAAAAAATGAAAAATGGGGCCTTCCCTGGTGGTGCAGTGGTTGAACACTGGGCTGTGAAGCTGCCCGCAGCCTTTGCAGCGCTGGTTCGATCCCCAGCTGCCAGCGAGGGTCCCACATCACGGGCAGACCTCTCCTGCCACCTGCCACTCCCGCTGCTCCCCTCAGCAGTGTATTTCTTCAGTCTGCCTGTTCTGTTCCCCACTCTGGCTCTGGTGAATTCTCTCACCCACCCATGCTTCTGACTGTACCCAGTGCTTGTATAAATGAATAAATAAATCTTAAAAAAACAAAAACAAAAAAAATGAAAAATGATGTAAAAATATATAAAATTTAAAAAATAGACTTATTTTTAGAGCAGCTCAATGTTTATAGAAAATTAGATGAAATGGACTATTTCCATATATTTCCCTCCTCACCATTTTCCTACTCTTAAAATCCTGGATCAGGGTATAGTACATGTGTTACAATTGATGGATAAATATTGATATATTACTATTAACTAAAGCACATCATTTACATTAGGGTTTCATTTCTTTTTTTTTTCTTTCTTTTTTTTTTTTTTTTTTTTTGTGGGAACGAACCTCGCAGGCGGCCGGGGAAGATTTCTTGTGTTGTATACTCTGTGGTTTTGGACAACTATACAAAGACATATATCCACCATTACAGTATCATACAGGATAGTTTCACTCTCTTAAAATTCTACCATACTCCTCCCTCTCTGCCTTTCACCAGGACCTTATAAATCACTGATCTTTTGGCTCTCCACTGGTGGTGCAAAGCTGGGAGCGCTGGGCTGCAAAGCTGCCTGTAGCCTCTGTAGCGCCGGTTCCATCTCTGGCCCCGGGAGGGGGTCCCAAATGGAGCGACAGACCTCTCCTGCCACGCCCGCTGCTCCCCTCAGCAGTGTATTTCGTCAGTCTGCCTGTTCTGTTCCCTGCTCTGGCTCTGGTGAATTCTCTCACCCTCCCGCGCCTCTGACTGTACCCAGTGTTTGTATAAATAAATAAAGAAATCTTAAAAAAAAAAAGAGAGAGAGAGAGAGAGAAATGCTCTAAAAAAAAAAAAAAAAAGAAAAAGAAATCACTGATCTTTTTATTTTCTCCAAGTTGTGTCTTTTCAAGACTGTCATGTAGTTGGAAGCATATAGTATGTGGGCTTCTTAGACTGACTTATTTTACTTAGTATCCATTTCAAGTTTCTCCATATCTTTTCATGGCTTGGTAGCTATTACTTTTCATCAGCTGAGTTATATTTCATTGTCGAGATGTACCACAGTTGCTTATTCATCCATCCACCCAAGGGTATCTTGGTTGCTTCCAAATTTTGGCAGTTATGATTAAAGCAGCTATAAACATCCCCGTGCAGTTTTTGTTGTGCACATAGGTTTTCCTATGAGTTGGATAAATACCAAAGAGCTTGAATGCTGGACCAGAGATTGTTTAGCCTTATAAAAACCTGCCATACTGTATTCCAAATGTTTGTATCAATTTTTGTACTTACACAGCAGTGAAATGAAAATTCCTGCTGCTCCAGATCTTCTCCAGCATTTGCAGTGATCAGCGGGTTGCGTTTTGGCCATTCTGATAGGTGTATAGTGGTAGCACATGTTTAAGTTGAGATTTACTAATGAGATGTGCTTTTGAGCATTTTGTTCATATCCTCATTTGTCATCTGCGTATCTTCTTTGGTGGACTGTCTGTTTATGCCTTTTATGTTTTTCAGCTGGATTGTTCCTTGCTATTGTGTGTTGAGTTCATTGTATGTTTTGCAAACTAGTCTTTTCTTAGATGTGTTTTAAAAAAAACTTTCCCCTGTCTGTGGGTTGTTTTGTTCTCACAGTGTGTTTGGCAAGTAGATGTTTTTAATTTTAATGAAGTCCAGCTTGTCATCACCAAGCCTGAGGTCACTTAGATTTTCCTCTAATTTTTAATAGCAGTTGTAATCTCTTGTTACATGTAGGCCTTTGATCCTTTGAGCTAATTTTTATGATGTTAAGACTTTTTTCCACCTTTTTTTTTACTTGTTATATCCAGTTGGTCTAATTTGTTAAAATTTGTTAAAAAGATTATCCCTCCCGCGCTTCTGACTGTACCTAGTACATGTATAAACAAAACAAGCAAATAAATAAATAAATAAATAAAACATGCCTCTATTAAAAAAAAAAAATTATCCTTTCCCTCACTGAATTGTCTTTGCTTCTTATCAGTGGTCAATGGAC
The DNA here is from genome assembly GCF_964194135.1 of Talpa europaea. Taxonomy (NCBI): domain Eukaryota; kingdom Metazoa; phylum Chordata; class Mammalia; order Eulipotyphla; family Talpidae; genus Talpa; species Talpa europaea. The sequence goes on from NC_140071.1 coordinate 95,571,603, forward strand.
TTTATTTGTGTGGCTCTATTTCTGGGTTCTATTCCTCTCTTCTTTGCCTTAGTTCTGTGTGTCTATTCTTTGACCAATACTATGATTCTTTTGATTATTGTAGCTCCTAATAAGCATTGAAGCCTGGTAGTATGAGCACTCTTTATGTTCCTATAATATTGTATTGGTTTGGTACACATTTTTTCTGCTAAGATGAGTTATTTCATTGCATATGCCATAATATTATTAACATAATAATAGTTATATTGAACATGTAGTGAACATATGTTATATGTCATGCACTGTGCTAAATTCTTATGATTATCGCATTTAATCCATTAACAACAGTAAGTGATATGTAACATTACTTTATCTGTCTGTCACCTGTCTCTGTGTACTTATCTCTTCCATTATAGACACTCAGGCTCATTATCATGCCCAAGGGGCTTTAAATACTAAGTGAAAGTGCATAGATTGGAACTCTGGCTGTATAAACTTAACCAGCAGTGTATCATCTCCCATATTTACAGATATACATGAAACTATACATATAAATATGTGTGTGTGTGTGTATTTATATCAGACTCCAGGTGGGTTAAGAGAGAAATAGATATCTAGATCAGAGCCAAGATTTTGGTTTCAAACTCCTTTTGGACTGGTCAAAAAAATACAGCAAAGCCTAATTTTTGCTGCATTGGCTGCCAGGTGTTAATCTGCCTGCCAGAAACTTCACAGTTGATTTTGCTTTTCCTGTGTATTTTCTAGTTACTTCTTATATATATTTCCTAAATAGTGATTAATGTAATAATCACATATAAGTTTCCTCTTTTCTTTCTAAATGCCATACTCATTCTATTCCTCTCTCCTGTCCCTGCCTGGAGAAGAATACTGCATTTTTTCCCCAAAGATAATTTGATGAACCCTTTGGTATCAGGATTTCACTGCAGTATGTGAGCATGAATAGGGATTCCATGAGGAAAGTATAAAGCCTGAGGAGTCCTCGCCATTCTGGAAGCTGGACTGGGTCAGTCATGATGCTTTTTGGTCTCTGTCTTTCCATCAGGCTTCTCTTACCAGGGAAATTTTCCCAGGTTGGTTGTTCTTAGAATGACTTCTCAAAGGAAAATATAATCCAGGTAGAGTTTGAGCCCCTGCACTCCCTCCAGGGAATAATTTGCATCTTTAAAGATCTTTTGTCTGGATGACTGCAGTTTACTAAACTTCTGTCTCACCCACCAACAGTGTGGCATTTTCTTATACCAAGACTTTAAATTTCTAGTGCTATTATTTTTTCAATGCTGACTACATGCCATACTTCTCATGGAAGACTTTGCAAGCACAACTTCCATAATAATTCTGAGATGGATATAATTATATCTATTTTCTAGACAGACAGATTGATAGGTAGGTAGTTGGATGGATGGATGCATGCATGCATGCTAAATAATTTTTAAAAGGTTACCTATCAGAAAAAGGACAGATTGTTTTATTATTCTTTCTGTCTTAATGCCATTGCTCTTGTTAAATCCTCTTTATTATCTCCATGCTCATATCTTTTCTAAAAATAATTTATTTATTTATGTATATTTTACATCATTGTTCATTTTTTTTTCAATGTTTGCTTTCTTTGCTGAGGTGTAGTCCCCATAGAATTTCCTCCACCAATTCACCCACTCATATTTTTTGACATCACGTTCTGCCCTCTGATTATAAGAATGATACTAATAACCTGTAGTTGTTAGATCAATAGAGCAAACATTCTGTAGTTCAATTCATGTGGCTAGTAATATGTATTTGAGAAATGGCTTAAATATTTCAGTGACTGATACAGGAAACTGAATGAATCTAATTAGGTTTTATGAAACCAGACACTTGAGGTCTTGGCTTGAGGGAGAGCAAAATTTAAATGGGTGAACTACAAAATCAGATGTAGTATTGAGCCATCAAATAACTTACTGCAAAAATTGTGATTTGAAAGATGAATTAGTCATTCTCATTTCTTCCCTCTTTGGAATTCTAAATAGCTTGAAAGATTTATACAGCTTCCAAACTGACTTCATTAAAGCCAGAAAATAGTTGGTATTTTGGGAGAATTGAACATCCTTTATCTAATTGTGCTTCAGGTTTATAAAATTATTGGATTGGTACAATGTACTTTGAATTCCATACAGAGAGCAAAAATGATTCTAAACCCTTCTCATATTTAGAATGGTTAGACTATTTTCCGTGTCAAATTTTACTACAAATTCATGGAGCTATGTCCCTGTATAATACATGACAGTTACATCTTTGTAAACAATTGTTCTTTCAATAAAAACTGAGGAATAAGTTTAATGTTAGATTTAAAAGTTTTTGTGCTTACTGTTCTTTATAAGGCAGTTCCTTTTCCTCCCACTACTGCTCTCCCTCCATCCTGCTGAATCCTTGACCATGAACCACAAAACTGTATCTATCTATTGATAGACGACATCTCACTGCTGCAGGTCACAAACTTGTGCCCACATTTATTTAAGGTACCTTTGAGGGAAGCCTTCTCTGTCCTGTCATTGAGAACCTCATTCAAGTTTATTCCCAGTCTAATGTGAAATGTCCTTCCCCGTCTGCTTTATTCGGGAAAAAAGGGTATCCAGACCAATTGCTTGAATACTAGTCTCCTCAGCCTTTTTGGATATTCTTAATACATAAGAATCATAAATGTCAACAGAAACTTAAAGGTTAAACCTGCTTCATCTCTGAAACATATTAAGGCAGTGCTCTGGAGGCTAATGTTTATTAATGACTTCTTTGAACCTGAATTCTATGAGGAATATCTGGGTTTTGCAAGATGACTTGTATAAGGACATTTATTTCTCTTTGTACCATCCATCTTAGGTGACCTGCATTGGAGATTTGGTTGAATCTATTTGAAACTCAGAGAATCTTTTACATTTTTACATGTGTGCCTTTGTCATTGCAGAGTCATACTTATTGCAGGAAAGCTGGTAGAATCAGTCTCAGCATGTCACTTCTCTATGAATTTGAAATTTAGAGGAGAACAGGGACAAGGTTGTGTGGGTTATATCACTTTGAGTTTCCTCTCTTGATATGAGGTAACAAGAGGTATAATCTTAACTTAGTTTACAAATGTTATAATATTTCTTAGGTGTGCCTGTCAAAAAATCACACATTCAAAAACATGTTTATTTATCTGTTTTTTTAAAGATTTATTTATTTATGCATATAAGAGCTGGGGTGTAGGCCAGAGGTGTGGGGGATGAGAGGATTCACCAGAGACAGAGTAGGGAGCAGAACAAGTGGATTGACTGAAATACACTGCTGAGGGGAGCAGCTGGTGAGTCAGGAGAGGTCTGCTATGCCATGTGTGTCAGCTCCGTGGCCAGGAATCGAACTCATGCTGCTGTGGCTGCTAACATCTTCATAGTGCTGAAAATTAACCCCTTGTGCCACCAGGGAGGCCCCTCAAAAGCATGAAGTTTAAGTAATCAAAAGACTTAAATTTTATGGTCATTAATCATGGCAGCATTTTCCCGACGTCACCCTTTTGAGTTCTGTTGATTTTGTTCATATGAGCTTATTTTTTTAAGATTTATTTTTATTTATTTATGCATACAAGAACTGGGGTGTAGACCGGTGTGTGTGTGGAGGGGGCTGATGAGAGGATTCACCAGACAGAGTGGGGAGTAGAACAGGCAGGACGGATGAGACAGGAGAGGTCTGCTGTGCCATGCAATTTAGCTCCCTGGTAGGGGATCGAACTCAAGCCATAATGGGGAGGCACCCTGTGGGCTTATCATTGCAGATGATTTATTTCTACTCAAAATGAATCGACTCAGTAAACCTAAAAACTTAATCTCTACTTAAACAATAGCATCCGTGAAATCAAAACTTTGGGGTGCCAGTTATTTATTTCTAATAAAATAAACACATGACTATTGAATCTATTTATTTATTTATTTATTTATTTTTGATAGAGGCATGTTTTATTTATTTATTTTATTTGTTTGTTTTGTTTTTTGTTCATACATGCACTGGGTACAGTCAGAAGCACGGGAGGGTGAGAGAATTCACCAGAGCCAGAGCGGGGAGCAGAGCAGGCAGAAGGACCGAAGTACACTGCTGAGGGGAGCAGCGGGCGGCAAGGGAGGTCTCCGCGCCATGTGGGACCCTCCTCCGGTGGCCGGGGAGCAGCCGGGGATCGAACCGGCGCCGCAGAGGCCGTGGGCAGCTTTGCAACCCAACGCTCAACCGCTCCGCCACCGGGGAGGCCCCATAACTATTGAATTTAAAAAATGTTTCTGAGTGGACTCAAATCATGCTGCAATAATCCCTAGTCTGCCTGTTGCATCCTAAGACCCAGCAGACTAGTGACTACTTTAGGGATTACACTGAGGATGTACTGACAGGAAAAGGATGGAGCCTTGCTCTGTAAACCATTATTTTTGGATATATTCAGCTTTAGGATATAAAGGATGTAGAAGAATTATCATACCTCTGTTCTACCTATGGCCACAATCCAGAAGTTGTTTTTCTTTTTTTAGCCGTGAGCATTGATCATGAAGACAAAACTTAATAGGTATATGCAGCAGGAGAAAAGTGCTAATAAAGCAGCACCATATTTGCTTCCTCCTCCGAGGAATGCAGATGTGTTATTTTCTAAATCAGGAGGTTTCTTAGTGCAGTTGCATTGGGAGCTGTGAGAGTGTGACATTTCCAAGTCTTTGCTGCTATAGCTGCTCCTTTGCTTTTTTATCTTTGCCACGCTGACATCCACATCGGAGTTTTGTGATGCTTTTGACAGTTGTCGGAGAGAATGACCAAAAGGCACAGCAGGTAATGCAGGATGTTTGTGCAAAATGCTAGGTGTGATACATGTACCAGCAAAGGTACAGGGAAGTATGAAACCAAGTGCCAGCTCCTTCCCATGTAGACATAAAGGGAACCAATCAATGGTTTTCCTTCCAGCGCACAGGTAATTTATTGCTTATCAAACAGTGATGATAACTGCTGTGTTTCTATTTATGAAACAGATGGGAGGGCGAGGAGTGGCGTGGTTTTAGGGAAGTGAAACTCCATGAGGTAACTCTCAATTCTGTGCCCTTTTTTCAGATCGTTGAGCAAAATGGGAAATGGTTCAGTGAAGCCCAAGCATTCCAAGCATCCTGATGGCCACTCCGGGAACTTCACCAATGAAGCCCTGCGGAACAAGGTGACAGAGCTGGAGAGAGAGCTGAGGAGGAAGGATGCCAAGATCCAGGAGCAGGAGTACCTTTTGAAGGAGCTCCGGGAGCAGCTGTCGAAGCAGACCGTGGCCATCGCGGAGCTCACGGAGGAACTCCAGAACAAGTGCATCCAACTGAACAAGCTTCAGGATGTTGTGCATGTGCAGGGAGGAAGCCCGCTGCAGGCCTCACCAGAGAAGGTGCCTCTGGAAGTTCACCGCAAGACCTCGGGACTGGTCTCTCTCCACAGCAGGAGGGGAGCGAAGGCTGGGGTGTCTGCTGAGCCAACAACCCGAACCTATGACCTCAACAAACCTCCAGAGTTTTCCTTTGAGAAAGCAAGAGTCAGAAAGGACTCCAGGTAAGAAATTCTCCCCATACACTTTTGACCGAGGTTGCCTGAACATGATACAATACTAAGCCATTATCTCTGAGATTTTGGGGTAGAGGGGCTTTGAAAATGGTTGTGTCTTGCAAAGAAGTCTCCCTTTAAATAGAAACTTTTCTTTTAAGCAAGGATTGTACTATGCCTGGTTTTTGATGTGTGATATGTGTAACTGAGCATCTGAGTTTATGAAAATCATTTCCATCATCTCCAAAATGCTAGCAGAATGAAGAACTATTTTTAGGAAGTCTAACCTTCTGTCTTTCTACAGGATTGGACTTAAAAGTATACACAAATCACAGTGAATTATATATGTATATAGCAAAAGTCACTCCTCAGGATTTAGTCTGCAGGTGTCATGACAAAGGAGTAAACTGGTTTCTCATTCATTTATTCATTCATTCATTCTACAGTTTAAATCAAGCACTGCCCTCTTCCAACCATTGTGTTAGATGCTAAGGATATATCAGTGAATAGACACAGAGAAGATAGTATACAGGAAACAAGTAAACATTGTGTAATTATTAATTTCAATAAATGATACAATGGAAGCCAACAGATAGTGGGTGATCTCTGAGATTAAGAGGAAAGAAAGACAAAGAGACAACAGAATTGGGATTGTTGAGACATCCTGACTGAGGAGGTGACCTTTACCTAAGAACCTAAGGAGGAAAAGAAGTGCAGGTTAGTTGTAAAGGACATTGCAGGCAGAAGGAACAATTAAAAGCTATAATGAACTTAACAAATAAGGACTTTTAAAATAACATATAAGTATTTACCGCAGCACCTGTGCATGCACTGCACACCTGTGTGTCTGTACGCATGTGCACACTCACATTTTTTTTCTGTCTAACCTTTCCTAACCAGGAAGATTGAATGGACCCATCACAAGTTAGGGTCCCCCTTCCTGCATTATTTTTAAATGAGTAAATATTCATTAGTTGAAATTAGGTCCTTTGCCTTAAGAATGTCTTGGCTGAGTTTCGATCTCTTGCAAAATGCATAATTTGTGAAATTGAAGCAAATTTTAATTTTTTACAACACAAGTAATATAAGTCAAGATAAAACATCTGGCTTAAATGATTAGCTTGACAATAGAACTACAAAGGAGTTTATTCATCAACTTGTGGCCAGTACTTGGTACATAGTAAATGACTGATAAATATTTGTTAAGGAAACAAGTCCGTCTGGATTATTAATCATAATTCTTTGTGATGAAAGAAATCTGGTTAACATTAAACTTCTGAAGATTTTGTAAGCCAAAAGTTTTATCAGCCAGTTTAGAAAGGTTATATCTATACCCTTTTCAAAAGGAATAATTATTTTTTTAAGTGTGAATTCAAAAAATGTGTTATAAACTTATGCTTGTTTTTAAAAAATAGAACACCATCCAGTATTCTTTTTTAATACATCAGAGAGATAGGTACACAGTAATATTCTGTGTTATGCATTATTCTACTCATATGTGTATACTTAACATAATGTTAAATATAAAAAATTCCAATAGCAACATGCTTATATCTAGAAGTGTAAGAGAATTTAATAACAACTCATTTTCTTTGACTGTCTCCCTGCAAATTCTACCAGATTTCTCCTCTTGAACCTAGATTATGTTCAGTTATTTTGTCCATCTTGAGGCAACCACTATTCTCTGAGTGTTAGGTAACTTAACAATCTGAGACAAATATACATTAGCTGTATTATAACTAGGCAAGAAAATCAGAAATTATACACAATTTCGGGACCCAGCTACCTCTTTTTTGTCTGTCTGTAGTGAGTGGCACACCAGAGAGAAAAGATATTAATACTAAACCAGAATTTGTAGTGAGTTTCCTCATCATCAAGGAAAGCCTGATGGGTACACATCTGTACTGAGGTCATGATGAAGAAATGGGCAAGCTGATTCCTTACTGACTAAGTCCTAAAGAGACCAAACTAGATTTTTCAGGCCCTAATAATCACCATCTGTTTTCATAGTCTTATATTAAATTGAAAAATTAAATAGAATATGGGAATCACTCTTATTTCATTGACTGGTTTTCTGCCTCAGTTTCCCGCTGAAAATCTCTCTATTTGGGTCTGGAATAAATGGCTAAACAAAGATAGCTACTGTAATCATTCAGAGATTAAAAATTTTCCAGTCTTTTGACAGTGCTTGGTAATATCATTCATTTCCTGTTTTCAAATAGTTCTAGTTTTTGAGAAAATCCATAAAAACTTTGATTATTTTTATATATCTTTTATGGAAATGATGAAAAATTTTGTAAGAAAGTATTTTCTAGAAATTAGAGTATTAACAAGGATGGGAGAGTTATCACTGAATCAGTATCCACTGGTTTGGCTACTTTTTTCACACTTTTCTGCTAGAAATTGGAGCATTCAAGGTATCTGTCAAAATAGCTACTCTGTTTATCCTTAGGTCTCATGGTTTACTTGTTGAACTTCTATTAAGTCTCCTGACTGAATTCATGACTAAATTTGTTCTTACTAAATTTGTTTGTGGGTAGAATATTGGTGGGAAGGCCACACCTAAGGGGAACAATTACTGTACAAAAGTGAGAGATGATATAAAAAATTATACATATATTTATATATATATTTTATATATTTATCATTAATATATTGCCTCTTCAACCCCTCCAAGTACACATCATGGGTACCACGAGGCACTTGGAACTTCCTATGGAATAGGAGAGTGTTCCATTTTCTCCAGACAAGTGTGGTGTCTGGGTTCCATGCCTGCTCATCTACACTGATTATCCCCTCTGTTCTGATGACTGTCACATGATGCTGCTTCTGAGTCTTATAATTCTGGCACTGGGAACCCAACTCCCAGCCAATGTTGGTGGGGAAGTTCCCTGGTGGGGACAGACTCTATAAGGAAAGACTTAAATGTTCTGGTGGTATTGAGGGGCTATTGAAAGTTGTCTCTTGCAAAATTCAAGTTTTTTTTTTTTTAAGATTTATTTATTTATGCATACAAGAGCTGGGGTACAGGCCAGAGATGTGGGGGGATGAGAGGATGCACCAGAGACAGAGTAGGGAACAGAACAGGCAGACTGACTGAAATACACTGCTGAGGGAGCAGCGGGCAAGGCAGGAGAGGTCTGCCATGCCATGTGAGACCCTTGCCGGCCGGCCGGCGGGGATCAAACCCGTGCTGCAGAGGCTGCAGACAGCTTCACAAGTGCAGAGCTCAACTGCCTGCGCCACCAGGGAAGGCCTTCAAGGGTTTGTTTTTAAGATCAGTTTCTAGTATAATTTATTGTTGTCCAATAGAATTGTCTATTATAATATAGAAAGATATACTCTATAATGTGTATTGCCCAATATGGTAGCCAGTAACCAGTTGCGACTGTGGAGCTTTTGAAATGTAGCTGCTGATTCCGCGCCTCTGGCCTGTACCCCGGCTATTGTATAAATAAAAAATAAGTCTTTAAAAAAAAAAGAAATGTAGCTGCTGATAAACCTAATTTTAATTTTTAATTAATTCAAAATGTAACTAGACATATGTGTCTAAGGACTCTGTATTAGATATTGTGGTTGTAGGTTTTTGACTGCAGCTGCTATCCCTGAGATGCCAATTGTGATTGGTGAAGTTTGGGAAAATTTTATAAAGTAATAACTGTGTTAGCTTTTAGGGCAAAGCCACAGAAAGTGAGAATGTGCCTGTCAGATCCTCACAATGTGGGAATCACTCTTAAGGTGCACTGCACCGACAGTTTATCACAGCCTTTTGTGGTGACTTGGCTTCATGCCCACTGACTATTTTAGATTTTTACAAGCATGCAACTATGTGGGCATGTAGTCTGTTTCTATTACAGGTACTCAGCCTTACAGGAGGATCGTAAATCATGATGAGTCAGAGTACCACAGTATATCAGGTACTCTGATCTTGGATTTAAATTTAATATGGTGAACAGCAGAAGATTTTAGAGCTAGAAAAACCATAAAGTTTATCTCATACTAAGCCCTTACTGGAAAAGTGAGGCTACAGGTACAGGATGTTGCAGAATATGCCATGGGAAGTAACAGAGTTAAGGGTAGAGGAAGACTCATGACCAGGTTTTTTTCCTTCTACAATCCTAGTGTTCTTAGTTCTCTCTGTAAGGATGAAAGTCCTCAAGCAGACCAGTTTGGGCAGCAGTCTGCTTTATTATGGTGTGCCCTACTGACTGGTAGCAAGAACAGTGATTCCTCCTGGTATCTTCTGGCTTCTTCCAAGCAAAGTTAAACAGAGCTCACCTATCGCAGCAATAGTCAACAAGTGCTGAATCCTCAGAGCACAGGCCTATGTGAAAAGGACACAAAAAATGTGTCTGATTCATCTTATGGCGCAGGCTATGATGTACATGGAGGGGCAGGAATGGGTTCCCAAATGAATACAATGCTTCACAAGTTTGAGAACTGAGTGTCCGTGGCAAAGGATGAGGAAGAGCTCAGATAGCATTTCTGTCCAGGTCTGACTTTCCTTGAGCACCAAGACAACCAGACATCCAGAGGTCAGATCTTTTACTGAAATCGAATTTTCTGTTTATGTAGACATTGTTTAGCAAACTTCAGTTCTGGCAGAGCAAAATTACGGCCTCATGCTGAATGTCTGGTGGGACACAGGCAAATTAACCAGAGCTGTCTGGCAGGTTGCTGGTATGAAGCCCTTTTGCTCAGAACACTTAAAATATCATTTGAAACTATTGTTCTTCTGTGAAAAAGAGAGATAAAACAAAGACTTGTCAACTGACTTCAGATGTTGACGCTCATTTTAGGAAGCACAATTAGTTTTGTTTGTCACTCCCACCCGGGAGCAGAATAGGTAAAAGTGGAGCATGCTAGTGAGTCATCCATTTAAATAAAATGTGGTAAAGGAGTGAGGAAGAGTATGCATGTTATTTTTTGTTCTTCCTTTCTAAAGCAGTGCTGAGCATTTAAAAGTGCATTGTAGAAATGGGGTTCCTTTATTGAACAGGCGTGTATCTATGGAATATCAATAATAATAATAATAATAATAAACTATACTATAGAGCACTGATTATGTGCTAGGCACCACCCTGAACATGTCATATTTGTTGGGTTATTTAATCCTCCAACAAACTATACCTTCCTTTTACGTAAGAGGAAATGGAGGCACACAGAATTAAATAGCTGTCTATGGTTACAGAGCTTTTAATATTGCAACCAGGATTCAAAACCAGATATTCTGCTATTTAAGTCTGTTTAACAACTCTTATATACCATTTTTCTGAGATGAAAATTAGAGGTAGACTGCTTACATTTTATTTGGGCAACCTTGAAAAATATTAAATAAATAATTACATATAGCTTTTTTGGTATGATTGCAAACAACTACTTGCTATTGTTATTTCTCCCTGAAAATTATGCTTCCAAAAAGTGCTGCCTTGTTACCACTTTGAGGCAGAGGAAAATTTTTCTGGGGGCAGAGAGGAAGAGAAACCTTTTTTTCT